>NC_134969.1:3777500-4090795 GCF_965638725.1 Aptenodytes patagonicus
CACGTTCTCCATCTCATTCTCGACCAAGAAGGCGTCATAGATCACGGTCAAGGTAGGACTTCAATTTATCTTGATTGTGAAGGTTGAGAAGTGAGTATTTTCTTCTGAAGGTGCCACTTAATGTAATGTTCTCAGTGAAAGCAGTGATGTTTTTAGAGCTGTTGAGCTACGGGATGTTTTAGGCCAAATGAGAAAGATGCGTTCGATGGATAAATGTGTTTGGGAGTTGTTTTCTTCCTATCAGTTCATGAGAAGACGCTCACAGTGACTAACACTGACTGGCGAAAGAATGGGGTACTTAATGCTGAGTATGGCACTTGTTAGTGGGAATTGTGTAGCCTTCTTTTAGGAGATAGGTTTGATGCTGAAGATGTTGTAAATTACTTTTTTTTTTCCTTTTTTTGGATTATTTTACTTCTTAGCAGAGAGATGTTGGTAAATTTTAAAGCACTGATTGTGTCTGAATGTACCACTTTGCATCATAATCTAAATGCCATTTTAATGTGATGTACTTGGAGAAAAGCAACTTTACACTCAGTGCCCTGAGGATAAATTTCCTCAAATCTGAAAATTAGATAGTTGCTTTTCATTTGAATTTTTGATTGTGACAGGTCTTACTCCCCTAGAAGGCGACCAAGCCCAAGACGACGGCCATCTCCAAGGAGAAGGAGCCCTCCAAGGCGAATGCCTCCCCCACCCAGACACAGAAGAAGCAGATCCCCTGTGAGGCGGTAAGATTCCCTTTTTTGAGACAACTGAAAATGTTAAACTTTGAAAGTTAAAGGGAACATAAGTTGTGAGGAATGAGCGTTACCAAAATTACCCTGTTGACCTTACCTTAGTGCTGTCAGGTACATGATTTGAGTGATGGAAAAACTGCAGTGTCGTATTTCATAAGTGTGTTGTGGGGGAACATAATAGTAGCTGTGAAACGATTTCCTTTGAGTTGAAATAGTGATGAGACTTCCACCTTTTTTGAAAAGTGGCAATTTCAGAACTGTAACTTCTTCAAATGGCTCTGGATAGCTCCCAGCCTAGATTGACATGACATCTTTTATGACTTTTTTGCTTAAGTCTTAATACTTTTTTTTCCCTGCTTGGGGAAGAAATTAGAACAAGTAACTGGATTTTACTTGTTGGCAGTTTTTTAATTATGACTTACATTTCCATCACATAAAATTAAAATAAGAATTAAATTTTGACTTGAAATGTGTTTACTCTTCATGTTCTTTTACTTAAAAAAATCCTCAAGGTCTGCTCTCTGATGTTGGAGGTTACATTTTTGACAGCATAAGCAATTGTTCTAGTAGCAAAGCTCTGAGTTGCCTTGCAAAGAAAATTACATACTTATGGCAATGTCAAAGTAGACATTTGTCTTCAGAGGAAGAGAATAGATTCCTACCTTCTTCACAGGAAGAGAATTAAAGCGATGCTTCCTGTGTACAGTAGTTGTTCTTTTTTAGGAAGGAACAGTTCTTCCTTTTTATGACAAGGTGATGACTATTTTTTTTTTCCCTGAGTTTGTAAAGATGTTCATTTCACACAGTTACCGGGAAAACTGTGAAAAGTATCAAACATGTATGTTGCAAGATGTACAAGAGCTCCCTTTCAGCAAATGTTTATCTCACTCAAGGTAGGGTTTCTTTTTTCCAGGTTCTCAGGAATTCTGCAGCCAAAGGTGGATTCTGCAGGTACACAATTGCAACAGAACTTGCCACAAATTTTGCCGCAGAATTCTAGAGGCCCTACCTTTTTAAAATGATAAAGTAAAGATGAAAGACTAAAAGATAAGAATGGGTAGATTGATTCTGAATAGTTAAGTTGTCTGAAATTTTTACCTCCTGGTATAAAAACTTTTTAGCATACTTGCACACTAAACTCTTAAACAGATCTGTTCTGAAGATCGTTAAATCACACGTGCTAACACGGAGAATTCTCTTAACCATCCAAAAGTTAAGAGAGCCCAAAGAAAACTAATTGCTCCCAGGAGAAAAGCTTAGTTGTAGTCTGTAGATTGACAGAAAGCAAGCAAAGGTAACACTAACAATTTTTTGCTCACTATGTAGTTTAAAAATAACTGTGAAAGATTGGTGGTTATTCTCCTATTCTACAAACCAAGTGTTGAAGGCTGTCCACCATGTTTTGGAAGTGCTCTTGTATGTGGCTCTATATATGTGCTTGCAAACAAATGCGATTCTGTGTTCGTGCTCAAACATGCCTTAAGCTGGCTAGTCAGAATCTAATGTTATATTTAATTTACAGGAGAAGACGGTCATCAGCATCCTTATCTGGCAGTAGCTCTTCCTCCTCCTCCTCACGTTCCCGATCACCACCAAAGAAACCACCTAAAAGAACTGTATCCAGTCCTCCTCGTAAAACGCGTAGGCTCTCTCCTTCGGCAAGCCCTCCTAGGCGGAGGCACAGACCATCCCCACCAGCAAGTCCACCTCCAAAACCACGTAGGTCTCCAACACCCCAGCAGTCGAATCGTGCAAGAAAAAGCCGTGGCTCTGTTTCGCCTAGCAGAACATCAGGTAATCAAATAAAAATTTGTATTCCAGCAGCTTTATCATTTTGTGCTTTTGTTGTCTCAAAGACGGTGTGTACGGTTTGTATGAGCAGAAAAGCATGCAAGAATGTAACAAATTGCAACCAAGTTATTTGACTTTATCTTTTAGCACCCAAACATAAGAGTTCCGAAAAAAGAGAATCTCCTTCGCCAGCACCAAAACCAAGGAAAGCAGAACTGTCTGAATCAGGTATGGCTCTCACTTTTCAACACTGGTTTTGGGTGGGGTTTTTAATCAAAGATGCACGACAATAAAAGGTAGTGGTAAAGTGCTGAACACTCTTGATAGACTGGCATTGAAAGCAAGAGTTTTCAGAGGTATAAAGATGATCACTCATACTGCCTCAAATACTCCATCCAAGCTCTCTTGGAAAAAGCTCAGCCAAAGTGTATTCCAGCCTCAATGTTATCTTAAGAATTTGGGGGGAGCATGCTTGATGATCTGCTGTAATACGACTTTGCTTCTGCCTGAATAAGGCAAATTTGTATCTTCGGTTTAAATATTCTGTCCATGTATGTACCTTTTCAGAGGAAGATAAAGGTGGTAAAATGGCTGCAGCAGACTCTGTTCAACAGAGGCGTCAGTACAGAAGGCAAAATCAACAGTCTTCATCTGGTATGGATGATATAGATTTCCTAAAACTGGATTGCAGTTTACTTTTGCAGGAAGTAGTTAATGTTAAGTTCAAATACTGATGAAAATTATTTGCTATGTGCACTGCAGCGCTATTGTAAACTTAATTCTAGATTTACCACTGATAATGAAATCACTTTAATTATTACTCATGAAGAATAAAGTATAATTTTTAAAGGTTATGGTATATCTCCTGTGAATTGGTTCGCATCTTTAAAAGTTGCACTTTTAAACTCTTAACATCACACGCAAATATTGTTTGCTATGGATTACTTAATCTGTTGTTGCATTAGGTTATTTCCTAATATTTTGGACTCTTGTATGCTTGAGATCAGTAAATTAACCTGGGCCTAGTGTAGGTTTTTGTCCACTTCATGTTTCTGTAAGTAACTGCAGTTCACCTTTTAAATTACCTGGCTAGTTGAATTTTATGTGGACAGTTAGGTTGCTGCAAATATTTTACTTGGCTCCGATGGATTTATTTATCGCTTGACTTCAACTAACATTTTTAGTTGAACTGCTTTCAAATAGAGGTTTCTTATTTTGTGGGAGAGGAGGTTAGTACTGCAGTTTAAACCGCAGTTATAACCCTATCAGTAACTGTGTTAACAGTGTCATGAGAATAATTTTCCAGAGAGTGATTCTTCTACATTTATAGATTCTGGTTCTTCATCTTCATCTGAAGAGGAAAGACCTAAAAGATCCAATGTGAAGAATGGGGAAGTTGGTAGACGCCGACGCCATTCACATTCACGCAGTCCATCACCGTCTCCACGAAAACGACAGAAGGAATCCTCCCCTCGGTAATTTCTTCTTAAGTTGAACGTAACTGACATCTTTTTTTTCCTAACTATTGACTTCATGTTGTTGTTTGTCTGCTATGCAACTGTCAGCACATACACAACAGAATTAAGTCGTGTCCAGTTTGCCCAATCTTGTTTCAAGATTGCATTCTTGTTGTGCTCATTTGGTAAGAATTACTCTGAACTTTATTTGAATATGTTCATTTTTGCCTCAAATATATGGCAGATAGATTTGTGTTGTTTTGTTTTTCCTCCACTGCTATCAGGATGCAGATGGAAAAGAGGTGGCAATCGCCAGTGATGAAAAGGTTGGTTAGAAGTTAATCTGTTAAACAGAAAATCATTTAGACAGGCTCTCATTTATTTTGTCATGGATAAGTACTTGCCATCCTTTGTCCTTTGGACTTGCGCACTCAAAAGTAGTAAGGTGAGGGAAATTCAGACTGATGTGTTCCTTAATGCGTTGGATCTGGGACCATTTCACTGGCAAAAAAAAAAAGAGGAACACCTGCTCCATCTCCTTCATTGTTCACTATTTGTTAATTCACATAAGCCTGTAACAGCTAAAAACATTAATGTTATTAGCATCTTACCGATGCCTGAAAACAACGGAATGCTTGCATTCTTCAGGGGTTTTCTTGTTCCATATACACAGATTTGAAAGGTGGGTGAGCTTTACTTTGTATTCTTGCTGCCATTGACGTTCTGGCTAAAACCCTTCCGTAGACTTGCAACGAGTGATTTAAGATCTTGATGTTCTGGGTCACAGATAATTGGAATTTTTCTAAAGTCTTATTCCTGCATTCATGAGATATTTGGAACTACTGGTAGTAGACTAGTAGTGAACACCTACTTTATTTTCTCTTTTTTTATGTAAGCAATATTGTTAAGACTTTCATTTGTGAAATTGCTTGCTCTGTTGATCTCAGAATATAGGAAGGTGCGGGAAGCTGGGTGCTTGATGGGTTTATTAATCTGATGTAATGACCCTGGTGAGCAATCTGTAATCAGGACTTAGCTAGAATATAGTTGCAGCGTACATAATGATGTATGAGATTAAGTATGACTAATTCTACAAATGTAGACCATTCTAATTATGGATCTTGTCAAACAATTCTATGTAAAACAGATTGGAATTCAAAGATCTTCATCTATTTTGCAACATACTAAGTTCACCTACTCCTTATTGTGTAAATACACGTTTAACTAGGGCAACCATGACATTTGAGGGTTGGTATTTTTTTGGATAATAAAAGAACGTTGTCTTTTGGAGCAAACTCTTATCTATAAAAAGTGTAACTCATTGCCTTGGAGAACAACAGCCAGTGTATTTGAAATGAAGTCGCAGGTTATGTAGATAAGCTGCTTTGCTTTTTTCATTACTCTCATTTTTTTCCTTTATCCAGTCATTTTGTCTGAATTGCTTTTTAAAAAAAGGAATGTTTTACTTTACAAAATACCAATATTCTTCTCCTTTAAAACTCTAGGAAAGTATGTGTTTGATTAAAATTTCCCGTCCCAGAAGTCTGTTGTAAAACTTGCAGAGCAGAAAATGGCTCATTTTGTGAATAATTTTAATTCAGGTAGCTGCAGTTTAGCAACAGCTCTGATTTTTCTCTACATTTCAAGAAATAAGTCATTTTGGATTTCAGATCTATAGATAAAAGTTGTTTTCAAGAGTACAGTTTCACACTGTTTAATCTGATCCAACTTCAGACTGCTGCTGAACGCGGTTTTGGTCTGCCTGACGTGGCTGGGCAATCCCAGTTCCTCCCTTGTGTTGGATCTAGCAATCACGCCACTGCATGACAACAAAGGTGTGTTTTTGGATTAGTCTCCTGGTGGATCAGTAAGCTGGTCTGACTCATTAGATGATCACTAGATTCAGTGCAAGGGAAACGGCAGGAATGAGCTTTCAGGAGAAGAAAATGGGAGAGAGTTGGGCTTCCTCTTTGGCTACAGGATGTGAATAGACCAGGTTAAGTAGAATGTGAAATTGTCTCATGACTGCTGTAGTGGGCTCTGAAAATTACAGTGAAATTATGTGTCGTCTCACACTCTTCAGAAAGACGAGTATATTTTTTCCGTCTTCTAACAGAATTTCATTTTGAAGTGCGTGAACAAGATGATTTTGTATAGTGAAAGCAGAAGAACAAAAAAGAATGACATGGCTCAATTGCAACTTCTCTGAGAAATCCCTTTATCTCTTTAGTAGGAGGAGGAGAAGTCCATCGCCCCCACCAGCCAGGCGGCGACGCTCTCCTTCACCTGCCCCTCCTCCTAGGCGGCGGCGGTCACCTTCATTACCTCGTCGAAGGTAGTGTATTGCATTTTTGTCATGAAGTGGTTGCTTTTGGTTTGTTGACTTCCAACTATGACGTGTAAAAAGAAATGCCATGATTGAGGAAACCAGTTCCTTGATTCACAGTTACTGAGGGAAATGTAGTTTTGCTAGTGAGATTTTGCGTGGTGGGTGTGTGGCCTGGGTATCATTTGATTGCTGTATATATATATTGCTGAATAACACCCATTAAGCTGATTTTGAAAAAGTTTGGTATTAAGTAAAGTTTTAAAGAATTTTTAGAGGAATTCTATTTCCCCTCTTTGGGCGAATTGCAAGACACTTGTAACTAATTCACATGCCTACGTGGCACCTGAACGTTTGTTTTCTCTGTAGGTCTCCATCACCACCCCCACGCAGACGCTCACCTTCTCCGCGGAGATACTCTCCACCGATACAGAGACGATATTCTCCTTCTCCACCACCTAAGAGAAGAACGGCTTCTCCTCCTCCCCCGCCTAAACGAAGGGCATCACCTTCTCCACAGTCAAAACGCAGAGTCTCCCATTCACCACCGCCAAAACAAAGGAGCTCGCCAGCTGCTAAAAGGCGTTCACCTTCGCTATCTTCCAAGCACAGGAAGGGATCTCCTCCCAGTAGGTCCAATCGGGAAACACGTTCTCCACCACAAAACAAAAGGCATTCACCTTCACCACGGCCTAGAGCTTCTCATACCTCTGCAAGCCCACCACCACCACGAAGGGGAGCTTCAGCTTCACCCCAGAGAAGACAGTCTCCATCTCCAAGCACTAGACCCATCAGGAGGGTGTCAAGAACGCCAGAACCCAAGAAGACAAAGTAAAAAAATCTGTCTTTATTGTTGGTGGTTTTGTGAGGGTTGTTTTTGTTTGTCTTGCTTTAATGCAGTGGGAATAGCATTAAAATGGTTCTCATATCTTGAGATTGCTCAAGTGTTGGTGGCTCTGTTCAGCTTCCACCATCATAACGTTGCTTTTCGGAAGTTTATTAGATTGGAAGCATCTGTTAAAATAAAGTGCAACATGGGGAGAAGCATTAAAGAGGCTTTGTGTAGGGTTTGAGGAGTCTTCTAATAGCACAACAAAACACTGGGACTGAGCAGGTGAAAAGAAGTTTGAGAGAAGTTTTGTTGCTAGTTTTGTTTAAAGAGAAATGAGCTTTCTCTTATTTTAAAGCTAACTGCAGAAGGGAACCAACGCTTTTCATTAGCTCATAAATAATTTCTAAGTGGTCATCCAAGAGGGGAAAACCCCCCCACGTTTAGAATTTTAGCAGTTTTCTTTAGTGTGATGCTGCTCTTAGGAGCAGATAGTCAAAAGTATGGTGCTGGCTTATTAATTCAGAAAGACAATATAGCTGAAGGCAATGTCTTGCACTCTTTCTTCATTGGATGATAAAATAGCATTGCTATTCTCTTGACTTTTAATGTGGTTATAAATTAGTAATATCGGAAGAAAGGGAGCAATCATTCCTGAACAACGATAGTAGTATTCACAAGCTATCAAGTTGCAATATCCTTTTGCATTATGGATCCACGGTGGTATTAGATTGTTTTGCCTTTTGTACCATATGCCAGCAAAGCAACTACTCAGTTCTTAAGTGGCAGCTCAACCAACTTAGAAGCGCGTATGTTCATCTGGCTTTTTCGTTAACTTTTACTTTCTTGTTTTGTCTCTTGTATCTCTAACACTAGAATCTAAGTGTAGCTCTTCTATTTTTAAGGGCTTCCACGCCAAGTCCACGATCTGCGAGACGGGTGTCTTCATCACGGTCTGCGTCAGGATCACCTGAGCCAGCACCGAAAAAACATCAAGGACCTCCATCTCCTACTCGGTCTCGTTCCCCTTCTGCAAACTGGTCACCTGCAAAAAAGGCTAAAAGCCCAACTCAGAGCCCATCGCCTGCAAGGGTATTTGTTTGCTAATAAAAGCAATCCTGTTTTGCGTTATATGGCAAGTTGTTTTCGTGAAGACTTAGCTGCTGAACAGCTCTAAGCTTATTCACATGAAAAAAAAAATCCTTGGAGTGATTTTTTTTTTTCATAGTTAAAAAAACTTCTTAAAAACAATTTGTAGCATAAATTTTTCAAACTTAACATCTCTGAGTCTGAAAAAAAAGTGGTGGTGTATATCAATTTTAACTTCTGGAAGAAAAGGCTTTCCCATTTCATGAGACTACATGAGTTTCATCATGGTCCACAGCATGAGGTGGTCTTATTTATGCTCAGTAGACTTAGATGCAGACTCAGGCTGTTCCTAATAGGAAGAGAACAGGTTGTTTGGCATCCTTATCTGTTCTCCTGAGGTGTTTCCTAGGGACGCTTCCATTCTTTGCCAGGGGAGTGTTTGAGGGAGTTGGGCTCCACCTGCAGTATTAATTTTTATGAGGAGGCTTGCCTGCCATCGCTGTGACCAGCACATCGAGTTTGCACGGTGTTACGTTCCGTTTTGAACAGACGCAGCACAGCCGTGCGTTACAGTATCTGTCTTCCAGGACTGCTTCTGTCAGTTGATGGGGAATGTGACTTTCCCCCCTGTTCTGAAGACGGTGTTGAGTTTACTGAGTTTCAGATGTTGCTCAGTCCGTTCAAGTTTCCCAGGATGGTTGTGGGCTTGTTTTAACAACACTTGGAAGCCTTAGGAATGTAATATCTGTTGAATTGTTCGTTACAGAATTCAGATCAAGAAGGGGGTGGAAAGAAGAAGAAGAAAAAGAAGGATAAGAAGCATAAAAAGGATAAAAAGCACAAGAAACACAAAAAACATAAGAAGGAGAAGGCTGCAGCGGCTGCAGCAGCTGCCGCTGTGGCTGCAGCAGATACCACCTCGGCACAGGAAGACCAGGAAGCAGAGACAGAACCCAAAAAGGTAGGAATTTGGTGCCTGTGCTTTGCTTTTGTCCCAGTCCGGTGTAAGAAAATAGATGGAGATGAATGCGCGTAGTACTCTTGAGGGTCTAAACGGCAGTCTCGCTTCAGAAATGCTACGTAGTGTCTCATGATTTTACTCGACGATTTGCGGTACGGGGGGGGGGCTGCAGCCTGGCTTAGCTTTCAGTGTTTGAAGAAATGCCTTGTCTTTGTTTGAAGGAGACAGAGAGTGAACCAGAAGACAACCTTGATGATCTAGAAAAACACCTGCGGGAGAAGGCACTGAGGTCAATGAGGAAGGCGCAAGTGTCACCACCATCCTAGGCTGAATCCTTTGATATAATGTACATTTTATTTGGTTTGTACTCAGAATTCAATTTCAAATTGCTAAATGTGTTTGAGCTTTAGAATATAACATTTGTTGTAATAATTGCTAGGTTGAGGTTCACCATGTACAAAGGGCATGGATTTACATTACAAAAGGTGTCCACAGTGTACTAGTGACATTCTTTCATTGACAGTCAACATAATTTCATTTAGAGTGAGACTTTTTAGAAGCAGTAGGAATTTGTTTTGAAGGTTTTAAACATGACCGTCGATTCCCTAGTTTCTTTTGAAATTCAACAAAGCCTTTAGCATAATTTGCGAGGGTCCCATTTGACTTCTTTTGTATCCACTTACATTACGCTACTAACCTTTGTGGTTTGTAAGCTTGCCCAGAAGTAAAACCACTGCAGAATTACCGAGGAAGTACGTATATTTTAATGCTTTCTACTGTTGCCTGTATAGTCTCCATTAAAGCGAATCAAGAATAGCAGTTTAGAGTGGTACATAAATGAAAGCATGTTGTTTACCAGGACACTGTGGGTTTATATTGATGTAACATGTTGATTTGGAACACTGGAATTTCATTTGTATTTTTATGTTCTTTTTTTAAAGGGCAGTTTCCATGATCAGCAGTCCCAGAAAAATTCCTTCAGTTACATAAATTTTGTTTGTGAGATGTCGTTGCCCCGTTCATAAATCTTGTCTCGTTACGGTTCTTCTGAATGGTATAAGCAACTTTCAGAGATGTGGTCTTTGAAAGCTTGAGGAACCTGAACTTTGGATATTGTCATGTTTTCACTGTTTTTTGTTTTTGTTTTTTTAACTAAAGCTATATAAAGCTTGTGGATTAAACAAAATAAATTTCTAAATTTAAACAGATGTTGGCTATTTTTATATGAACATTTACATTTGCTAATCAGCTTTCTTTTGTACAGGGTTAATGAATACAGGTATGAAAAAGTATTTGATCCAGTATGCCGGCCTCTGAAAAACTGGGGCTTTTGTTTTTAACTGTCCTGGGGTAGCAGAAACAGCCCTCTGTTAATTCAGTGATGCTCCAGTTGCGTCTGGATTGGTGTTCTTGCAAAGCAAGAGTAAACCAGGCACCTGGTCAGCACTCTGTTAGGATGGATAAGCTTAAAACAAACAAACGACATATTTGCTGGTGAAAATCGCTTGTCATAGCAAGTAAAACGTTTCAAGGTCCTGCAAGAAATGAACGGCAGGCTTGCATTAACTCAGTTCCAGGCTTTAGCCGTGTAAACACTGGTTTGAATGCTCCTCTGAAGACCCCGGGCGGCTCGCTGCCTCTCTCATAATCATATTTGAAACTTGCTGGAGTGCTACTGTCGGATTTTTTTTAAGAAATTCCAGCTCTGTTGCTGAAACCAAGTCAATTCTGAAGTCTAAGGTTCCTCTGGAAGGAGGAATGGAACATGCTCTTGAAAATTTTTGTTCTGCATCTGCAGTAGATGTGTCGTGCACGATTAAGTGTAGATATTTGATTAGTCTTTTTACTTGACATCGTGTAGGGTTTTAAAATAAAACAGGTATTATGTAGATACTGGATGGAAGGGGATCTCTTTAAAGTAGCTTCCTTCTGCACTTCCTTATATGCTGAATCTTTTGTTTCTTAGCAGAAGTATACATTGTATGCTAAAGTGCTTGTAAACTTAGTTCAACACTTGAATGTTGAGTATCATCTGTTATTAAATGTGTATAATAAATTCCAAGAACTTTCTGGACAAACACATTTTAAAAAGTACATCTGAGTGGATTTGGTGCTTATGAAACTACAGAACCGAACGACATCCCGTGCTAATCTCTTTGCCTCGTTCTTACTTGTTTTTTTTCCCCCCTGTGATGTTCCTTGGCAGCACAAATGATTCTGAAATTTAGTCTTAAAAGACCGCACGTGTGCAGGCTTCGCAAGGAGTTAACGCTTCGTTCTTTATGATCTGCATCTCACTTTCATCTGGGTTTTGTGACCTCTGTGTGCCTTTTAATCTTAGGACTGGTAGAAGTTCCTTTAAATATATTCAGTACCTGAGTCACCGACTGCTTGTCTTCCCTCATACCTATTTTTCATCTCCTGCCTCCAGGACCGCGCTTTGCTGAAGGACCGCGCTGTTGATTTTGGACAAGCCGTGAAGGAAGGGCAGACCTTCCCAAGGCTGCCGGCTCTTCCCCCACCTTTTTCTGTCCTTTGGAGTTTCCATTGTTAGGTGCTCCTTCCTTTTTTTTTAACATCTAGCCATAAAGAATGGTTTAAGTTTGAAAAGAGCAATTAAATACGCTCTTTAAGAAGAATAAAACTTCTAAATTGTGTTTAGTTTAATATTTTAATTCCTTCCCGCTTAGCCGTTCGTTCAAATACTAACGCTGCATTTAAACAGCACTCCGGTGGTAGCAAGCTGCCTCTTCTCGTGAGCAATCGCCCTGTTCCTCGCCGCTCTGCGTACCGTCGCACAGCTACTTTTTCGTACAGAATCACTCCGCTAGGACGACAGCCTTTCGCGTTTGTGTCTGTACTGTGAAACCTTGTCCGGGCGAACTGTTGCCTTACATCATTGAATTCCTCTCCTGAGCCTCTAACCGAGATCCCGTCATCCAAACCCAAACTCGTCTGATCTGTTCACCGCTCGATCTTCTCGGTTAACCTCTCGGCTCTCTTCCTCAACCCTTTTATTTGCAGTCGTGCTGCTGCAGTTCACAAAGTAACCGTGTAGGAGGCCTTGTGCGACAGGGCGGAACCTCCGGTGCATGAATCTCGCTCGCTCTTTCTATTCTGAAACTGCTAATGCCGTGTGTTTGCTTGTTGGTCAAGGCTGCCTTCCTGAAATGGCAGATACGTGGGTTCAGATAAGTGACTTGCCGGAATAACTGTATCTTAAACTACGCAAGGAAAAAGAAAAATTGGAGTTTAATTGGACTGTGTAATTTAGGTGAAATTGAGTCCACAGGAGAGAACGTGAGGATGAAGTGAGTCACTGGCAGGTCAATAGCCGTAGTTCATAAAGAAGAAAGATGTATTTGTTACGGCAACAGATGGGACGATAGCAGGGGTGTGTGCAAGAGTTGGAAGTTTATAGAAACTCAGTGTTGGATTATTAAATTTTTCCACTTGTGTGACTTTGGAAATTTGCCGAGGGAGTTCCGCGTGGACCAGCTTCCCGAGCTTCACACGCTCCGAAACTAATTTATGAATTGCCGTAACGTTCAGGACAAAGACGGTTCTTCTGCCGGTTTGGAAAACATCTAGTACTCCCTGAAAGCTGATGTAATCCGAATGGTAAACAAGGGCGGGAAGGCGGGTTCTGTGCTGTAAAACTTCACGTGTTAAAGCTCCTCCTTGCTCAGCTCCACGTTGTCTGACACGAGTTAATCCACGCAGGGGCCCAGACCTGGAGGACCGGCTAAGCGGGGGCTGTGATGGGAGGGCCGTTAACTCGGAGGAGCAGCCTGGACGTCACGTGCATTTTCGCGCTCTGCTGGCCGACTTCCCCAAAGGTCAAACCTCCTAACGCGTGTGTTTGGGTAAAAAAGTAGCGCTCTTGGAAGCGTAGCTTTCGGCAGAGCGCTGAACTGTAGTTTGACCGAGTTTCAGCTGTGGCGTGTGATAGCTTATGTTTTAGTGTAGGATCATCTCATAAAACCTTATCGTCTGCTTAGAGTCCGTGGTTACATGTCACGTGAGGGTCCAGCAAGGCAGTCACAGCACTGACAACGCTCAGTGCTCGCGTCTCAGCCGGAGTCCAAAGCTGTAGCAGAGACTTTGGCAGGCGAGGGGGAACTGCCGCTCCTTCGAGTGGCTTTCCAGCTTCCTTCGCTTTGCTGAATAGGGTTTTTTTTCTCCCCTGTCATATTCACAGAACTCTGCAGTGGAACTGTTTGTTTCTCTCGATCAGGTCTCAGTCATTGTAACTAATTACCGTGGAAGTAGTATATCTCTTTAAGGGTAATAAAAAGATTATTAAATCTGAGAACAATGGCGTAGGCAGTTGGGTATTGCCAGGCTTTAATCAACAGTTTGACTTTCAAACTTCTTGCTTTAGCTCTCCTAGAATGAGTTCAAAGGGGTCGTAACTGCTCGAGTCCATTCAGCTGCGGCACGAAGCAAGAAGATAGAGATGGTTCCCCACCCTGGTGCGCCCCGCTGGCTGGCGGTAGATGATGTCCTGGAACAGCGGCCCTTACCTGAGCTCTTTCGGTCTCGGAAATCAGACAGCTGCTTAAAGTGCAGCAAGAACGTCACCTCGTCCCTGCTGTATCGCACTCGTGAACGCGTACCGTACGTAAACTGTTTACCTTGTAACCCTGTCGTTGTTACAAGCTGGGTTCTGGCTGAAAGAAGCCGTTTGACTTACGTTTTCTCTTGTTCAGGCTTAGTTCTGACTCGACTCAGTAGCACTTCCTTCTACTAAGGGTGAAGCGTAGCCAACGTCCATCATGCTTAAAAATCTTACGGTCCACTTCCGACAACTTGTGTTTGCTTCCTCGGTTGCCTGGAGGCAATCAGCGTGCAAATACGTGGGCAAGTTCTTTATTTGCCCGATTCTGTGCGTGGATTAAGCCTTGGGAAGTTGGCTGGGAAGAGTGGGATTGAGTTTAATTGACCTTAAAACAGTAGAACAACCAACGCACAGCCGGAGGTGACTGACTGTTCAGAGGGGTGGTCCTCCATTAGTCACTGTAGATTCATTATTGCCGCATTTGGCCGTTTTGCAGGGCTGGGTGAAGGGAGCTAACGCGAGCGGGGAGTTCCGTCGGTAACTCAGAGGCCGTGTGTGCCATGTAGGTTTAGCAGGTGAAGGTGCTTACGAGAAGAGGGATTCGGCTGAGGGGCTCCCTGTGGTTTTTACCTTTAAAGGAAAGTATTTTGGGGTTTGCCTTAAACGCCAGCTGCGGTTATTGCAGGGCTTTGCCTTTTGGGGATACCCTTGAAGAAGCAGAGACAGGAGCTGCTCCCCCCCAGCCCCGCGCTCTGCCAGGGCAGGGTGCGCGTCCGAGTGCCTCTCAGCAGGTGGGGCTGGGAGCAGAGGGCAGGGCTGCGCGGGGGGAAGAACACCTCTGTCGCTGGATTCTGCCGGTTAAATCAAAATTAGATTTAAACATGTTTCACGAAATCGCTGTTTAAAATGATATCTGTTAAAGTCTAATTTATAGTTACCTACTGAACAGTTATTCTCTGTAGACACTTCCAGGAAAGGACACTGGAAGAGGGGCACGAAGCCTTATTTTTAAGAACATCGGTGCAGGACTTCAGTCCGTGGCCCAAAGATTTGGGTGTTTCGGTGGGAGAAAAGTGTTATTAACATTGTAAAATAGCCTTTAAGTAGGAGTTGTTCTTCACTAAGAGAAAGTTCAATTTCTTCACGATGTGAAACGGGAACAGTCCTGCACTCACTTGCCCCGTTCACTGAAGCATCAGCTGTTGATGACCATTGAGGGTAGGAAGGCTCTGCAGAGGGACCTGGACAGGCTGGATCGATGGGCCCAGACCAATTGTATGAGGTTCAACAAGGCCAAGTGCCGGGTCCTGCACTTCGGCCACAACCACCCCATGCAGCGCTACAGGCTTGGGGAAGAGTGGCTGGAAAGCTGCCTGGTGGAAAAGGACCTGGGGGTGCTGGTCGACAGCCGGCTGAACATGAGCCGGCAGTGTGCCCAGGCGGCCAAGAAGGCCAATGGCATCCTGGCCTGTATCAGAAATAGTGTGGCCAGCAGGAGTAGGGGAGTGATCGTGCCCCCGTACTCGGCCCTGGTGAGGCCGCACCTCGAATACTGTGTTCAGTTTTGGGCCCCTCACTACAAGAAGGACGTTGAGGTGCTGGAGCGTGTCCAGAGAAGGGCAACGAGGCTGGTGAGGGGTCTGGAGAACAAGTCTGATGAGGAGCGGCTGAGGGAACTGGGGTTGTTTAGCCTGGAGAAAAGGAGGCTGAGGGGAGACCTCATCGCTCTCTACAACTACCTGAAAGGAGGTTGTAGCGAGGTGGGGGTCGGTCTCTTCTCCCAAGTAACAAGCGATAGGACGAGAGGAAACGGCCTCAAGTTGTGCCAGGGGAGGTTTAGATTGGACGTGAGGAAAAATGTCTTTACTGAAAGAGTGGTTAAACATTGGAACAGGCTGCCCAGGGAAGTGGTGGAGTCCCCATCCCTGGAGGTATTTAAAAGACGAGTAGATGAGGCGCTTAGGGACATGGTTTAGTGGGTGGTGGTGTTGGGTCGATGGTTGGACTCGATGATCTTAGAGGTCTTTTCCAACCTCAATGATTCTATGATTCTATGATTAACGAACAGTCGCGCAGCGCGGCAAAGCAGTAAACACTTTTCCAAAGAAAAATATATAGAAAACATAGCAAACTTTACCAAAACCATTACAAGCTGTGCACGTGTTGAAGGAAGAGGTGTGCTTTGTGCTCAGAAGCACAGCAAGAAAGTACAAAAAGCAAAATTCCTCAAACGAATTCAGTTCCAGGCAGCGAAGAAGCAGCCGGGCTGAGCTTGTCCGCAAACCCGCCAAAGTAGCGCGGGAATTGCTCGGCTGCTCAGCTTCTGAAGAGGCAAACGGCTGGTAAAATCATCAGTCGTTGCAAAACAACTGAAAAAAATGTTCTCATGTTTTCTTTTGTTTGAATTACCTTTCACCTAAAGGCCGTTTGGCAAAAGAATGAGTAAAAATTGTTGTTGTAGTCAAAGAAAAAAAAAAAAAAAAGGATGTGTTTAACAAAACCTGAACACGTGTGTTAACTCCGTGTGGTACCAGCTTAAACGCGTACAGGGATGGAGTACCAAGTTTGCAAAAAAATCGCCTCCAATTTAGAGTCAAGAGACTACAGAAGTGTAAATCACACGCTTCGAGGTTACACCAATTACCTTCCTGAGGAAAAATGAAACTACCAATGCAAAATAGGGTAAAACTGATTAGTTGAAAAGGTGCTTCCTGTCTGCTAATTTAAGCCAGGTTTAAAATTAATGATTTAAATTAATTCAGGCGGGCTAATAAGAAACGTTGGTTCCACCCCTCCCTTCTGGAGCAAGACAAAGCCGGGAGCTCTCAGCCCCCTGCCAGGGCAGAGCCCGACGTCTTCATGGCTGATGCTTTAGGAAATCTGGTGCTGGCTGCAGCTGGAGGCGAGAGAGCGGATGAGATGGAGACAGCCCGGTGCATTAGGGTAATTTCTAAGTCTGGACTAGCAAAGCCAGCTCTGGCCCGGCCTACAGTGGGACCAGTTAATTAAATTTTATATCTTCACTTCTCATCTGCGAGCGGGTTTGCCTGTCGTTCACCAGCCTGGGGATGAACCGAAAGCTGTTGCTTGAGGGAGAAGGATCACAGCCGGTTTGTCGCGGAGCTAAAAGTGCTACTGGGAAGGAGGGGGGTTGGTTTGGGTTTTTTTTCTTTTCTTTTTCCTCCAGTCTTTCATTGAAAAACATGAGCCGCAGTGTGCTTCCTATGAGGTTCGCTGGCGTCTCGTATAGCTGAGAGGGGGCTGTGCCTGAGCAGCAAACAGGTATTGCGCAGAGCCAGCCCGAGCGTCCCGGGGAGGGGAAAAGCCGTGAAAACGCTTCCTTAGCTGGGAGTGTCATATTTTATAATGGGACGTGGCCGCCTCCCGGGCCAGGTGAGTCAGTGTTTGACGCCCTAATCTGGCTGGGTGAGACTGGGATTAGAGGGCACAGTGACAGCAGTCACCTTGTGCCGTACCTGCCTGTTTGTTCAGCATTGTTTTGCTTCTGTTTTCTGCTGAGGTTGTTCCGGATAACCCCAAAAATCAGCGCTGGGGGAAAGAGCGCGCTGGCTCCCAAACTGGGACCGGTGTCCGTGCTGGGAGCGCAGCTCCCCGGCGGCTCGAGGAGAGGATTTGCTGCAGAGGGGGGATGATTCTGAGCCTTTAGTGCAAGGTGTTTTAATCGCAAATTAATTACGTTTGGAGTTCCTATCGTGGCAGGTTCCTCAAGAACGGTGGTTTTGTCTCATTCGGGATCAATCCCTTGGGGGTTGCACGGTGAACACCTGCGGCAGCCGGTGGTGCGGGACTTGACCTCTGGGCCACGAGGGACCGGGGGAGGCTGCGCAGCCCCGGGGGGGACACACACACAGAGGAATCATTTTTAACTCCCACATCTGTTTCCCCAGCCAGGCCACGCTGCAACTCACGATGTAATGAGTTAAACAGCAGAAGGGATGTGGGGTCCGGCTGTGTCCTTCCTCCTATACAAAGGCAGGATGCAGTTGCCCCTCGGGCAGAGCGCCGTAGGTAGCCGTCGCTCACGAAATCAATGCCGCCTTTGTGCGCGGCATGGAGCACACAGCTGTGCGCGTCGTGAACAACAGTCATCGCGCGGGAGAAGGGAGATGAGACGGGAGCGGGCAGGAGCTGGCGGCGTGGCCACGAGGGCTGTGACACCGGCACCTGACCGCGATAGCGGCGTGTGACGCAACCCGTTCGGAGACAGATCTTGCTATTGCATTAAGGTAATAAACCCGGGGCGTAGGAGAAATGGAGAAGGACGTTGTCAAACAGATACCTGAGTGCTCAGGTTGCTCTTTCCAGCTGTGGGAGAGGAGCGGGGCTGGTCCGGTGCACGTGAGCCGCGTCTGCTAATCCCGGGCAGGGCTGGGCGATGCTCTGAATCCCCGGCCTGGGAAGCTCTGACTCCTTCTGTTTTACTTAAAAGAAAACACGGATAACGGCTATTTTGGGAAAGCGACTCTGGGGGGGGAAGAATTGTTCAATTCCCCTGCAAAAGCTTTGTGTTAAATCCAGGGGCAGAGCTGCAGCTTGTGTTGTGGCTGTGCTGAAATACATGGGAGTTTTGGCTGCCGACGTCAGCTCGGGGATGGACCCTGGGAGACAAGTTTCAGCTCGTGCGGCCAGACTCACAAAAGCACGTCCATCACTTATCTGCTCAGCCAGATCTTCCTTTGAGTTTTCTCCTCACCCTTGACCTGTGCTGATGCCGTGTCCTGCTCCGGGCCGGCCCCAGGAGCACAAACCTTGACTGCCTTCGTGGTGCCCCTGCCCTGACCCGGCACGTGCGGCGGGAGAAGTGAATGTCCCTGGTGGGACGGGCTGAGCCTGGGCTCCCGGCGCTGCGTGGAAAGCTCACGGAAGGGTATTTGCCTGGGGAGGGGCAGCGGCTTTTTGTAATTCCTCATTCAGGTTTTAAATGAGGAAAATAATCGGCTGCGTGCTTCAAATGAGACTGAAGCCAGCGGAGCCGCTGCAAAAAATTTCGATCCCTTTTGTGAATAACCCCCACGTGCTTCCCCTCTCCAGGAGGGGGGAAGCTCCCATTAAAAATTGACAGTCTCTCCGTCAGCTGGATTTTAATTCAGCGAGTGGATTTGACTACTGATGTGTAAAAATTACCTTTGTCAGTGCGATGATATTTTTTTAATGAGACAGAAATGGTTTGGCTCCTCTCCAGCTTATGCAAATCTTTGCGAGTCCACGTGCACCGGCGCAAGGGGACAAGAAGGGAAAACTACATTAAGTGCATGATTGGCGAAACAAAATTGAGCTCTTTCTTATTTATTTATTTTTAATCTGTTACAAGCATGTGAATGAATCCTTCTATTATTTATGCGGGAGGATAAAGGGAGCTGTTCTCGCAGCTTCGGGAGGAGGCAGACTCCGCTTTCAGCTTCAACTCTTCTTTCCAGACGAGGAAAGCGGACACCTCGCTGTTATCCAGAACAGAGATAAGTGAAGGTAGCTGTGCGAAAAGGGAGTAATTCACAGGTTTTGAGGGAGAATAGGGCGTTACCCAGGAGGAGACCATCTCCACCGGCGCAGGGCTCATGTCGGTGGTCTGTGGGTTCCCGGGGCCACGGCAGGGTAAATCTCACCTCAGGAAAAAAAGCCTTTCACCCTCCCAAGGGCAATCAGACTATTTCAGCCGGAGCATCCTATGAGCCAAGTCACCCCAGCGTCCCCTCACTGCTCTGGATCGGCTGACGGGGTTGCTCCAGCCGTCAGCCCGAGCTGAAAACGCTGCTCTCCGGCGACAAGGCTTTGCTACGTGACTCGCCCAAATTACGCTGCGTGCACAGAGCACCTTGTCTGAAGGTTGGCCGCGTTGCCAGCGGGGACTTGGCCACTCTCCAGCTGCTGCTTCCTTCCTCCCTGCCCTCAGCGCAGCGTTCAGCGCCTTCCGCTGCCTGCGCCGCAGCGTGGAGACGCTGCAGCACGTGTTAATCTAATTTACTGCTCGGTGTCCTTTTCTGGGTGTTTTTCGCTGCGGGAGGAGGAGGGAGATGAGGCTGGTGCTGAGCTGGGGGTGCCGACTCACTGTGTAGAGCCAGGCAACTCATGGGAGCCCTCCCTCCTGCCTCAGTTTCCCCATCAGTACAGTGGGTTTAGCACTCCCTGGTGGCGTAACGAAGATTGATATTGATAAAATGCTCGGCGATGCTCATGCGATTAACATCATCTTCTGATGACTGAGACTCTTTTGGCAGTTAAAGAGGTGACTTTGCTGCGGTGAGACCGAGGAGCAGTACCCATGAGTACCGTGGCAGGAATACCCCAGGGCTTCGGGATGCATTTACTCACGTAACGCTTTTCCTAAAGCCCCCCGAGGCGCCTGGTGCTGGGGTCCCCCATGGCCAGACCCCAAACCCAGATAAACTTCAGACTCGGGGGGGGGGGGGAAACAGAGGAGAGGAATGAAGATTTACAGTTGCAGGGATAAGAGCAAGTGGCAAAAGAAATACCCTCCCGGCTGTGCCATTCATCCCCCCCAAAAAAAGCATGTGGCAGTGGGCCACACGTGCGGGACAGGCTCGGGCTGGCCGGAGTCGCTGCAGCCCCCGGCCATCGCTGTGGTCCTTTGCAGCTCCCTTTGCCCGGCTTGGCCTTGCTTTGGCACCGGCGCCATGCCGGCTTCGTCGGGGCCTTCCCCACGCCGCTGCGGCAGGACCACGGCTCTGAATGCTGCTATTGTGAGCCCCGCAGGCGCCTGGCTCCGCCGGGGAAGGGGCCCCGGCTCCCCAGCTTTTCGGGTAAGCTGTAACGATGCTGCAGGTCGAAAGGCTGCAGCGGGAGATTCCCGGGACAAGCCAACGATGCCGAGTCCTGCATCCTCTGAGCCCCGGTGCTCCTGCCACACTATCCTGCCCCGAAGGTAAAGGTCTGCTCTCCAGGTTATAAAAGGTCCCGGTCCCCCCTGCTCCTTCCCGCAGCCACTGCAATCCCCACGGCTCTGTTTTGCCGTGGATGTGTCACACCCACCTGCTACCAACCACAAACCTTTTGATTTCTGTAAAAAAAAAAAAAATTAGCATCTATTACTGGAAGTGAGGCACCCAAAGGAAGAAAAAAAAATGCTCTGAAGCCCCTGTCCACATCAACCCAATTTGTCTGTAGTAATTTTTCCTCCGTGCTTTGCCATCGTGGCCAAGAGATTTTCCAGTGATGCAGCTGGTGCAGCGGGAGTTCTGGGGGGGCTCTGGGACCCCACTTCTGCCTGTGCTGGACACCAGTTTTCCAGCTGGGTGAGCAGGCAGCCGGATCCTGGCACGGTGCCGTGTGGGTCTCCTCCATATCAAGGAGGAACCAAGGCGGTGTTTGGGTGCAACCAGCAGCGCCGGTTTATCTTGGCCGATTGCAGGTGGGGATTTGCCTGCAGAGCCCAAGTGGCATCAGCCCCTTCTCCAGCTCCTCCCACGGTGGCCTCTGGGCTGTGCGTTGCCACCGCGGCCCGTCAGTGTCCCCGTGGCAGCCACCCTCGGCTCCTTACCCGTGCGCTCCCCGGAGATGGAGCCGTCGAGGATGCAAAAAGCAAGGAGCAGAGTTCCCCAGCACCAGCCGTGGTGGCCTCCGCAATGACATGACGTGACGTGTGTTGGACCTTGGGTGCTGGGACCGAGGACGGGTGAGCTGCCACCACCCTGCCTCGGGGTGGGCTTGCTGCTCCGGCTTTCCGTGGTGTGTAGGAGCTGAGATGGAGCTGCGCTACCAGCTGGCAAGGAAATAACCCCTTGGAGTCTTGTCCTTGGTGGGATGGGGATAGGCCCTCTTTGGAAGTGCCAAGAGAGGGGGATTTAAGTGGGTCTGGATGTAACCAAACCTTGCACAGGTTTGCTGTGCTAGAAATAGGGACTTGCCCTGCTGGGCTGAAGCCCGAGCAGTTGTGCACGTTGAATTTCCCCCCAGATCGTGCCCATCGATGCGAAGCAAGGCGTCTTCCGACGTGACGAGTGGATTAGCAGCATAATGCCAAGGCAGATGGTGTGGCACAGGGCGGATGCCGTGGGGACCTTCCCCTACAAAGCCCCGGGGGGGGGGGTTGCCAGGATGTTCAGGGAGCCCTAAATCTGTCTGCCCCTGGGGTGAGTCCCCTGAAGCCAGCCCGATGTGGCTGGATGCACGGCCCCATCCTCCTGGGAGAAGGGGTGCGTGGAGAGCGGGATTTCTGCCTGCTGCCAACAGAGGATTTGGGTTTACTGTCTCGAACTGCACATCCCCGCTATTAATGAGCAGCCAGGGCGCCATTTGAATTTAAATGATATCACAGATGCAGCCCTGCTAATTCCTCATTTGCTTACCCGGAGCAAGTGTTAAATCAGTAAAAGAAACCTGAATCATGGAAACCTCTCGTGCATCTAATGAGGACGGTTGTAGAAAAGCAGCCCATGTTTTAACCACCTTGGTGGCAATGCTCGCCCGCTGCCGTGCACGGCTCTGTTTTGGTCCCGTTGCTCACCTCGCTGCGGTGAGCAGCCGGGGAAGCGATGCAGATCACCTAGAAATACTGCGATTCACGGCCGGGACAGATGCAAAGGATTTAAAAGGGGAAAAATCTCAGCAGCGTTGGTGCTCAGAGAGATGCTGCGCGGGGCCTGGGTGGGCTCCGGGCAGCCCTTGTGCTGGGCTGGGCTGCGGGGCAGAGGGATGGCTGCAGCCCTCAAATATCTGCCCAAATTTTGTCCCTAAACAGCTCTTATCATAACTTAGTAGGAGCCTGAAGAGTGGCTTACAGTGATTGTTAAACAGAAAAACCACTGGGCTGAAGAGGTGATTATTAAAATTGCAAAATCAAATACCCGGTGTTCAGAAATACCAGAATTTCAGCCTGAGCAGGTAGAGCGTGTGCTGCAGATAACCGGCTCTGTAATGGGAAGATTTGGGAAATCTTTGCTCTGGTTCTGCCCCGCAGGATTGTTGTTCTCCCTGTCTGCAGGGCAAAAGTGGCTTCGACGAGGACCGCAGCTGCCTCTGTGAGTTTTTAAGCCGTGACTCAGGAGGTTTTCGGGGCTTTGGGACATCATTCCCTTGGCACCGCTGTGCCTCCTCAGGCTGCAAGGTTTAAAGAAGGTGGAGGAGTTTCTATCACTGTGTTCAGAGAGCTGCCAGCACTATACGTGCTGCTGCAATACAAATAATTTTATCAAAAAGATTATTTCTGAGTCCTGGTAGAACTGTGAGATCTTGGCTTCTTGTCCGGACCGCGTTTCCTTTTCTTTCTCGAGTCCTTTGAAAAAGTTCTGTCTCCTTCCACCGTGACTCAGATAGATAGGAGGAAATAAAATCCACATTCATCATGCCACTGCTTGAGTCAGATTGGCATTTACGCCATCAGTCCAGAGCAGGTTGGCTCCGTGACGGGTGTTTGCTTTGTTCCTTGTGATGAACGTAATTAATTTTAGACGTGGACTTCGCCCAAAGAACCGCCTGGAAAGCTCGGGGGAATTCAGCTGCCTCCTTCGTGGTGCACAGCTTCACCCCATTGACAGGAGGTCCCTCCATGGAGGTGTGGGGCCGAGCTGGGAGAGCAGCAACCTGCAAGGGACTCGTGTTTCTGCATTAAACCAGGGCCAGACAGCAATTAATACTGCCGTCCGAGCTTCCCCTTACTCTCACTGCTTGGCAATGCGGGTTGCTGTGTCCCATTACCCCATGAGTAACGCCCATGCATCGCCTTGGGGCACAGCACCCTTGACAGCACCCAAAAAGGAGCACCAGCAGCCGGGATGGGATGCTCTGCTCTCCCCGCAGATGCGGCTGCGTTGGGTCCATAGCAAAGCATCTCTGTAACTGCTCAGGGATCAAGTCTGGTGCTCCCTGCGAGTCCTCACCCCATACGCGGTGCTGCCCCTGTTACTGTGGGCTTTGGCTGGGATTTATGGCCCCGAAGCAGCCTTTTGCTGGGCTCCAGTAACCCCGCTGTCCTTACGTGATAAAAAGACAATTAGTCACATCAGTATCTTGCTGCCTGCCAGGCCTTGAGGGGCAAATGCACCCAGGGAGACAATTTGGGTTCCTCACTGCTGCTGCTAACTGCCTAATCTGCCGAGGGATTTAGACGGCGCTTGTCTGATGTTCAAGGCTTAGCGCTGCGGGAACAGCCAGAGACTGCTGCCTGGGGAAAAGATGGGGAGAGGCGGCTGCCAAAACGGCACTGCACCACGAAGGGCTTTTGTGCCTACGGCATGCGAGTGTTTACCCCGGCGCCACGTTCAGTTTTGAGGCTCAGAGCAGGGGGAAGAGGAGGGCACTGATGTTTTCCTTACCTGGGGCAGGACACGAGTGACGGGGAGACATCTCCGCCCGGGCTGGAGCAGGGACCTGCCTCCCTTTTGCACATCATGGCGCTGGGAACAGGTAAGTGCTCAGAGCAGTGAGGGGGAGGTGGAAAATCCTCCCTCCTGCACGAGGGTCTGGCACTGACCATACCTTCCACGCCGTGTCCTGGCCACCCACCCCAGGGCTACACCAAGCCCAGCACCGACTCCTTGGTGCAGCTCCATTCGGACCATCGTAAACTCCGGATGAGCAAACGCACTGCTGAGGTCAGCGGGGTTGGGCTGAGAATGGGCTTGGGTTGGTGTTCAGGGGGAGCAAAACGGGGCTGGGCATCGGCATCTGGGAAGGCAAGAGGGACTGAGCCTGGAGGGACGATACTCGTGGCTACGGCTAGAAGTGGAAACGGCCCTGGGAGCTAGCAGGGATGTAAAACTTCAGATACTGACTAGTTTATACCTGCACTTCTGAATGATCTGCTGCTCTGCAGGTGACCCCGGGGCAAACCACTTAACCTCGTCCAGCCATTCCCCTAGGAGAAGGAATTAATTGAATTATTCGGTTTTGATGGCCCCTCTGAAGCAAGCTGACTGTGATCACTGCTGACACACCAGCAACTGCCAGGTCAGTAGAAGACTCTGCCAGGTCGGGGCAGGGGCCCATTTCATTCCAAGTGTGCAGATACGGAAATAAAGAGATTTCAGACCCTGGGTGCAAGTTGAGTCTTAGCATGTATCACAGTGAAATGAGCTGGGTTCCTTGCTGGGGCCTCGAATGAGCTGTTTGCTTTGTCCTCTCCCTCCCCTTGCCCTCCAAGCTCCGGTGTGGGATAGCACCGCACACCTTCATCAGCTGCGCATGTTTGGCAGCCGCTCGTGAGCAGAAAGTAGCCCCCTTCTCTCCTTCAAGGGTTTCTCTCACGCTTGAAGCTTTGCTGTGGAGCAAAGAACATCAGCAGGGTCTTTACTGAGAAGAAAACACATAGAGTGGTTTGTATTTTTAAAGGCAACAGTCTTGCAATAAAGTGGGATGGATTATCAGGTGCCTACACTGATAGCGTGGTTTTGGATCAAGCAAACCTGGGGATAAAGAGGTTTTGGTGTTGGATTTGTTTGGTTTTTTTTTTTTTCCTGATGTTAGCCTGTACCCCAGAGAGAAAATACACGGGCTCGGTGTCATTACTTTAATTGGACTGATCCTCTGCAGATGCCGTTTGCGAGCTGATGAAAGAGGGGGAAGGGGCTGGTGCTTCCACTCTCTGCTCACACACAATGGAGCACACGCAGGACAGGAGAGGCTGCCGGTGCTGCGCGCTGGCTTTCGATAACACATCTTCCCCCGGGGTCTTTTACAGAACTTGCAGACCATTAAAAAGCCACATCAAACAGCTTTTCCTCCATTTAAGCTTCGTGACAGAAGCCAGTCCACGGTGTTGAAACGCAGCTGGGAGCCGCAGGGATATAATGGAAAGAGTTCATTAGAGGAGTCCCCAGCTAGCGGCAACTTTCAGGCTTTTCAGATGACAGAAATTCAGCAGGAAACTTAGGTGGTGGCATTTGATCGCTGTGCTTCAGGGTAGTGTGGCTGATTTAACCACTTAATCAACCAAAGCCAGGCAAACTTAGTATTTTTATTTGGAGAGAAGCAGGTCGCTTGGTGTTTTTTTCTTTAACCAAATCACGCTATCAGTCCAGCTCTTTGAATCACCTGGAGATTAACCTTAAAAGAAAACAGCCAATGACCTTAATTTATTTACTTAGGCACTTAGGGACATGGTTTAGCGGGCATGGTGGTGTTGGGTCGATGGTTGGACTCGATGATCTTAGAGGTCTTTTCCAACCTCAATGATTCTATGATTCTATACTTTCAGACAACTTCTATACGTAAGGGTGGGGAAATACAGATTTTATTTAAGCAGGCAGAGGAAACACTGCCTTTTTTTTTCCAAGTAACTTTTAAAACCAGAACTGCAATACATTTTGGGATTTTCTTGAAGAAACTCCAGGTGCCCTGGTGCGTGTGCGTCTGCGCAGTGCCGCTGCAGGGATGTGTCCTGGGAGGTTTCCCAGCACCCAGACTCAGCTCCAGCTTCTTTCACGCTTAGCTGAGGCTCGAACTCTGCCCCTCGGTCCTTTCCAGGTGCCTTTCTACAAAAGGGTGAAGCTGAAATCTTTGTTTCCTGATGCTCACGGTAGAGAAAAGGCCAACATCTGAATTTTAAAAGTAGGGCAGTGAGAAATACATGGAGAGGCGACAAGAGGCATGGCAACGACCTCCTGCTGAAAGAGGGGAGTCAGGCATTCAATTACTCGTGTTGTATGTGTGGTCCTGGGAGCCAACTTTCTTTTTCTCCTCCTTGGATATCACCTCCAAACGTGGGGAGATGCCAAGCAGTTTAACTTTCCCAGTGTTTCAGTGATGCTAAAAGAAGCGAGGTGAAAACTCTGCCTGTCTCAGCGTTCCCGTAAACCTGCCCCCACCGTGCCTCAATGTAGGGGACCTAAGGCAGCCCAGCGAAACCTGCAGACAATGCCTGCTTTGTCTACCTCCCTTCTCCTCGGGCGCCGTGAGATGCCGAGTCCAAACATTTAACCACAAAATGCATTAATTACCGTCCAGCTCCCCGGGGTAAGGACCATATGCCAGTAACCAGAAAAAAAGCATGCTGTTGCATGGAAAGTACATCGATTGTTAAATGACTCCAAGCTGCAATTACTGCCACTAAAAGTTCTTGATTAACATTTCCTAGAAACATTTAGTCCTCTTGGAGCAGTGTTCACTTGGACTGTGCAAAAGAGGTGCGACCCAGAAACTGTGGGATGAAGTCAACTTCCCACATAATGATACGGGTTGTGTCCTCTGCTCCTGTAATTCTGCCTCAACCCACAGCAGAGAGCTGTTTTCCACTGTGTTTTTCACCAGTGTCAGATGTTAACTCTGGGTCCGGTTCCACGCAGCGCTGCGTGTCCTCAGCTGCTGACTTCAGCGCCCTGTGGGACCAGCTCCGTGAGCCTGCAGTTAATGCTAAAATTTGGCATCCGCCCCGGATGAAAATGAGCTATCTAGGGACAGCTGGTTGGGCGTTAGAGCAAACTGCAAACAGTCTGACACAAGCAGAAGTTTGATTTCCCCCGCACTCCCTGTAAATCTGGCTGGCTAACACCCTCCGATCAGCTTCAAAAACAAACACTGCTCAACACAGGGGTAATGAATGAGCAATATCAGCACAATGAAATAGTCCATCCTAGGTGGCAGGTGATGGATGGAGCCCAAAATCTCACATGGTGTCCGGATGGGAGGCTTAAGGAAATTAGAGCTTACGGGATTACTTTGCTAAGTGGGACCATCACAGCAGAGCGTCTGGGAAACGTGGTCTCTGGGCCTGCGGTCACTGCTCTTCCGCTTCAAGTCTCCAGGGAAGGACTTTGCAGCATCCCAGCCTGCAGACAAGCCCAGGAACCCGAATTAGCACTGGAATGAGAATGCTGGTATTTTTAAACCGGGGCGTGTCGTTTCTGCCTTTCTTTTAATAGGTGTCCGTGGGCAGGTTCTTCTCGCAGCTTCATCCACCATTGCTTTAAAGAGCTATAACGAACCCGACTGTCAGGCCAGGCTCTCGCTTCCAGCCGCGGCCGGCACTGGATGGCCCAGCTGCATTCTGCCTTCCAAACCTTCCTCAGCACCCTTTCTCCTCAAAGCAGTTTAATTAAGCTTAAAAGCCGGGATGTTCATACGGCATGCGGTCCCGCTGAGCTGCAACATGACCTGCACGCTGAGCTCCTCCAGTGCCTGAAAAATTCCCCTTAGAAATAAAGAGCCATTTTTGAAACCCGGGGTCAACGCGGCAGCGAATTCCACCGGCTGAATGTGCACAGCGAGGGCCGGGGCAGGAGAGCGCTTGCTTTGATATCTTTAACATCTGAGGCCTCCGGTTTCAAAAGCACTTGGAAAGTTTGAGATGGAAAATCGCCGCATAAAGGCCAAAAGTGCTAGAGAAGTGAAACAATAATATGCTGTTTTGCTGCTCTGCCAAATGGAAATAAGCCTTCTCAATACAGCATAAAATAATATAGAGGGAGTGACCTACTGATCTAAGCATAGGTGGGGGGGCCAGAAGTGCTTTGTTCTGCCTCCCTGACTCGGTGCAAATTTAGCTTTGAATAAGTCACTTAACTTTTCTGACTCATTCCTCACAGCTGTGAAAGGTGGGTAATGCTCACTTCCCTACGGATTGTTAGGAGGACCGGTTATTTATTTTGTAAAGCTTGTGCAAATTAATTCTAAGTAGTATCGCAAAAAATCTTCCAGGATAACATAAGCAGCAATTACAGAAGTAGGAAAGAATCGAGAGCTTTCAACGTTCAAAACTGTTCCGAGCATCATTAGAGAAAGAGGTTTCATTTGAATGGGGAGGATGAGGGGTTTGGCAGGTGCCAGCTGGAAAACAGGAAAATGTCATCTAAAAGTAAAATAACTGAAAAGGTATTAAGCAACAGACAAGGCTGGTGCAGCTGGATATAAATGAAATAAGCTAGCTATTAGCTGCTCTGCAAGATAACAGCATGCAAACTCTTTTGTTAGAGAAGAAATTCAGTGGTAGTGAGGAAAAAACGGCCCTGGCAGCTCCTTTGTACTGCTGGTAAAACATAAAAAAGCACAGAGTGCCTCGCAGACCTCAAATTTGTTGCTCTACTCCTACCTTTAGCGGCACCGTGGGAGAGCTATTTCTTTGTGCTAAAAACACTGCCTTTTGAAAAGTAGGTGGTTCTTCGCTTTGGGGAGTCTTATAAAGTTATTTCAGGTTTTACAAAACCCTGTGATTTTGGAAACTTTTGGCAGAGGAGGATGGTGGAGCACAGAGAGGAAGGCTTGGTCTTCGGCCGAGAGGGGTATCTGGCTCAGCGTTCCCTATCCTGGCACTGCTCGGCCCCCGATCAGAGGACTCAGCTCTTGCCTTTCCCAGCAGGCGCCAAACAAGCAGCAGGGGATAACAACTTTCCCCTGCCAGCGTGCTGCAACGGCCTTGCAATAAAAGCCCCTCGTTACCAGGTCCCGAACCTACTGGGGACATTTGGCCCAAGCGGTGCGAATTTCTTATTCTGCCGTGTGGAAAAAGTGAGCGCAAAGCCCCAAAACTGATGCTTGTGGAAGGTATCTGTGACAATCCCATTTAAGGGAAACGTTTCTTCCCTCCTCTCTGTCCCACCCACGTTCCAACGACGGTGTCCTTTGTGGTGCAAGCTGCAATTAATTTAAGGGCAATTATTCAGTGAGATTCCTGGACAGGGCTGAACGGCATGGTCCTGCCTTGCTCCCAGATCCGTTTGGTTACAGTGACACACTGATTTCCAATTTAGACTGTCCCACCCCATGAATCAGAGAGATTCCTTGGACTCTCTGTAAGACAAACAGGAACGAATCTTCCACGGACTCCCAGGGAGTCTGCTGAGCTGAGGCGGGCTGTGCAGAAGCTGTAGGAACGGGAGTGAAAAGGACTTTGTCACATCGGTTGCCCAGCCCTATCAGCAGCGGGAGAGGGGCTGACAGCAGTTTTTCCTGCTCTAGATGAACAACCCAAGGGCATTCAAAGATGAAATTTGCTTAAAGACATCCGGTTATGCAGAACCGAGGGTAGTAAAATGCCTGGAGAGATACGAGGTTTTGTTATTACCAGCTAATACTCCGTTGGTAACCATTTCATCCGGAGCCATTTCTGGCTGCATTGGGCACAAATTACAGGGAGGCTTCGTCCCCCGCACCAGGTCACAGACAGCATTAAAGCAGTAGAGGCGGAAAGCTGCGTCGACAAGTCATTCCATGCCACCTCGGGGTATCCCTCAGCCCCAGCGCATCCTACCCTGGGAACGGCTCTGCCGAGACATTCAGGTGCAGCTGAACTCAAGACTATTAAAAGGAGTCTGAGCTCCTGAAAAAAGGAAGGACTGGGAGCGAGGGCGGGTGCTGCCGAGGCATAAAAGCCGCTCTGTTCGCAACGGCTTGGACTCCGCAGGCATGAAGTCGCATGGGGAAAATGTGATTGCAGGCTGCGCGCTGCCTTGTGCTATTTTGGTGAAAAGACTGGAAAGGGCAAACGGTTTAATTTCGTTCCGACGTTTTGCCCAATTCTCCCGCGCGTTTTTCTGTCCAGCTCCTCAGTCCCCGACCTTAATAGCGAGCGAGAAACTAGGCTGGAAACACTCCTCCCTGCCTCTCGAAATAGATTTTCCCCCAGCCAGGAAAGGAGCTATTTCTGCTGCTCTGGCGCAGGCGCCCGCGGCGTGGCGGGTCCCGCACCCCGGAGCGCGGCGGGGCCGTGAAGGGGAAGTTTCTAGTTTGGAAGCTTCTCCCCGCCGGCGAGGCGGGCTGCAGCCCCGGGGCTGAGGCGATGGCGGGGGGGGGGGGGTGGGGGGGGGCGACACACACGACCCGCTCCCCGGGCCTGGCAGCGCCCACGGGGCTGCGGCTTCCGCCGAGGCCGGGCCCAAGCAGGCCGCTCCCAGACGTTAGGTCATCGGGCATCGCACCAGCAGCTGGCAGCGCCCGCCGCCGGCCTCACCCCGGGGGTGACCCCCGCCGCCGCGGAGGTGTCCCGCCGCCGCCCCGGGGGCGCCCCCCGGCCCTGCCCGCCGGAGACACCCCCCCCCCCGCCTCAGGCGGCACCGCGCCCTCGGGCCCGCCATGGAAACCGTTGCCCCCTCAGCGCCGGCCCCGCCCCTTTGGCGCCGGCCCCGCCCCTCGGCCCCGGCCCCGCCCCCCGCGCCGGCCCCGGCGGGCGCCTGGGCCGCTGGGGCGGGGCCGGCCGCAGTCGCGCGCAGGGCGGGTGAGGCGAGCGGTGAGGCGTCGCCGTCCCGGCTGGCAGCGGCGGGCGAGGCGAGAGGCGGGCGGAGGCTGAAGCATGGCGCTGTCCGTGCCGGTGAACGGGCTGAAGGAGGGCGACAAGGAGCCCGTCATCGAGCTCTTCGTCAAGGTAAGGCGGGGGGTCCCGTCCGGTCCCGTCTCGGCGCCGAGCGCGCGCTCCGACCGTTGGGCGCCCCCTCCCCCAACCGCCGTTTTCCCGCCCGCTCCCGCCCGGGGGGCTCCCAAGTTTCCCTCAGCGACTTGCTCGGGGCCGCTCCTCCCGGGCAGACTGGGGCGGGGGGGGGGGCCGCCGCCTCCGGGACCTCCCGTCCCCGGGACCTCCCGTCCCCGCCTACTGTTGGGGCTCCCCCCCGCCGTGCTGAGGGCGGGGAGCCCCTTTCAGCCCCCCCCCCAACTCCGGGGACGAGGCGGGGCGGCGGGAGCGCGGGGCTCTCCTCAGGGCGGCTCCGGGCCGGGCTGCAGGCGACGCCCCGTCGCTCGCCGCGGTGCGTGGCGGCCGCGCACAAAAGGGCCCTTCGGCGGGGAGGCGAGGGTGTGTGCCCAGTGCGGGGAGGGAGCGTGGGGAGCCGGGGCTGAGTCAGTGTGTACAGACGGGAGCGAGTGATAATGCGAACCGCAAATAAGTCACTTTTGAGAAGTGTGCCTGCGTGCGTTTGCTGGAAAATTCTTTCCCGAGAGCAAATGCTGCAGCTGGTGCATAGCAGGATTGTGGGCATCGGTAGCCGAGAGGGGTAACTTGCTCTGTGCACCACAATACATCACCCTCGGGATTCAGCTCTCTGCATTGTGTGCCCAAGTGTGCGCATGAAGGCAGTAAAAATACGGGTTACTTTTTACTCAATCCCCTGCCTAAGCAGTCTACTTTTGTGGCAGAAACCAAACATGTAAATGCATCACCAGTTTTTCTTCTAAACTAGAAGAATGAGCATGTGTTGCACTGCCCTTATCTGGCAAAGATACCATATGGTATCTCCACATGTTTTGCATTCACATATTGCAGTATGATGCAATATTTTGCATCCTCCGGGGCTCTAGTGGTGCAGCATCTTCCTTCATATCAAAATTGCAGAGAGTAAATGGTGCTAATCTCTTTTTTTTCTATGGTCAAACTTACTTTGAAGAAAGCTTCTGTATAAACGAAGTATTTTAATTTTTCAGATGAAGTTTCTTTCTGTTGCAGTGAGAAAATAATGGAAAGCCTTCATCTGAGACCTTGGGAATTGCTTGGTATAAAAGCCATGATGACAAACATGACAATTCCCAGCAGACTAGGTAGAGCTTTGCAAATAAGTCATTAAATATAGATTTTATTTATTAAATGAGACTCTGAAAATGTTGAATTTTTCCTGTTTTGGACTTCTTAGTAGTCTCGAGAGGCAGTAACGGGACCTAGGGAAAGCATTGCAGTGGAGGATTCCAGACCTGATTTTAGTCAGAATATTTAGGTTCTTAGTGTAGAGGTTAGAACTTACTACTACAGCAATTAAGTTACAGATTACTTTGAATTATTTATAGCAGTACTTCTTTAATATAACATGCCAACTTATCTTCATCTGTCCTAAAGTTCATTGGCCGATTTTTCTTATTTTTAAACAAATTAGAGCAGTGATTGATGGCAGAAGGATTTGGGGGCAGGGGAAATAAGCTTTGTGGGTCTGTTTAAAGAGGATATTTCATGCATGAAGAGTAGCATGGAAGAAGGTATAAAATTAGTTGTGAGAAAGATGTATTGATTCTGATTAAATCGGTATTGGATCAATAAAGATGTGAGTCTGTATGAAAGGGGAAAAGCAGGGAATTTTTCTGTCCCTCTCAGTTGAAACTTCTTTCTTGGCATGGATTTAAGAAGGCTATATTTGGGATTATCAGTGAATAGTATCTCCCTCAAGGAACCCTTTTCCCAGTGTTATGAATGACTGCTGCAAGCTGTATATGGTCTGCCTTTAGGATAGAGTTCAGGTTAAAAAAGAGGTTATTTTTGTCTGCCTTCATGATCTTCAGGTAGAGGTTATTACCCTGTGAAATCCTGCAGAGGAAGAACACCCCCCCACCCCAGCAGACAGACCAAAATAGTTGTTTCATCTGGGTGTTGCTGCCTGTCCCACACTTCACTGAAGCTGTTCAGTATTATTGGAACAGTGTTTTTGTAAAGCTGATAGAAGTCTCGTTTGCTACCTGTCTCATTAAGATGGTCACTTCATAAAATGCAAGCAGAATATTTATGGTTATTCAATAAAACTAATAGTGTCTGTCTAGAAGAGCACTAGATGTCGATGGAGTCCTTTTTTTCCCCTATAAAAGGGAAGCTCAGTTTCTGCTTTTGTCTGTTGCACAGTTTTCACCTGGTTACGGGCGCAATCTGGAAAAAGTCTGAAGTTACTGAGTGAATGTTAGAGTATTTCGCAATGTAGCTTTTCAAACAGTATATGGGGTCTTGGAATCTACCTGTGCACTGTTAGTCAGCGAAGCTCTTAAGATAGAGGTAGTGGAAAGACTTCTTGACCAAAAAAGAAATCTCTGCCAAATGCCTGCGGCTGAAGGGCGGCAACTGTATGACCTGCATACAAAGGATTGTAGCAGCCAGACTAAGATGAAACAAAGGTATGGATTAAAGCTTGAGAAACAAACCTGTGAAGCAGGAGAAACTGTTTGGCTTCGTGCCCGAAGTGTTGGGTTTGGATCTTATTAAATTGTGATCAGTAACAAAATAGGATGGGCACGGCACGGGGAGGAGTGCACACATGGTTAGGTTTCAGTTATGAATAACTATATAGGGCTGTTTGTCACCAGCAAATGGCTTTGATTTGTTCAAGGAGACAGTGTATCAGTCTGCTGTAACTTGTATTTTCATAGTCTGTGATAACGTATGTACAGAATTAGGATACTTAGGTAAGAAAATGTGTTACAGTGCTGAAACTGAGATGAATAATCTGTTTCTTGGTCTCATATAATGAGTAGCTTCAGCAGCTTTTTCATTACAGTGCTGGTGGGCTGCCTGCGGTCTCTTTTAAACTAAGAGTAAATATCTTTCAAGTCTTTCCTCTGAGAGCTGATTAGGAGAAACTAGTGATGTATCTAATTTCGTTTAGTTTCCTCATACGTTGGCATGTTTTATTAATGAGGGAGGCCCACTTCCATTGTCTAACAAGAATATTTTTATATGCCCTAGTGGCGTTTTAGAGTAGTGAAGACTGCATTGTAATGAACGTGCACGCAGAAACTTGAGCGTTGTGATCTGAATACAACTCGTATAGGCCACTTGTAATAGCTGCAATTTAGTTGATTGCGTGTGGATTTTTATTGTAAATAAAAAGTGTGATGGACTGACTTGGTCAAATAGAACCACTCATCTGTGGAAAGCACAGGACAGAGCTTACAAAACTACTTGTGCAGTTTTGTTAAGACAGTGTACAAAGGAGATGGGGATGGAAGCTGCCTAAAGCTCAGCCCTCGGTGTTCTAGAGGGCAGTCGGTGAGTGCATTGTTCTTGTAATAGCAAGGTGAAGACACATCAACAGGTTCGGTGTCAAAGAAAAAACCCAACAAACTCAACAAACAAGAAATTCATAGTTGTGTATCTGCTGGCATGAGACGGGTTACAGTAGATATAGGTTAAGGAAGGTGCTCTCTTTCAATTGTGTAACGTGTGTATACTTGCAAATTAATTAGACCTTGGATTTCTGGCAGCTTTCAAATAAGATGTCATTGCGAAATTGGGCACCCGTTTTGAAAATCAGATAGTGTCTACTGTCTGTTTACCTGTGAATTGTACTGTCAGTAGAAAAAAAGCGGTGATTTCACATTTAATAAATACCCTACTCTAAAACACTTCCAATGATTGTAACAGAAGCTGGTCTACATTTTTGTATGTCTGAATTAAACAGAAATTTGGCAGGTGAACTGTTTGTCTTCTGGGATCTAGGTCCATTTGTTCAGTCAAATGTTGGAGCTCGTGGCAGGAAAGGGATGTGTGCATCTGCATCTCTAGCAGCAGACTTGATATTAGCTCAGGGCTGGGTGAGAGGAGGAGTGTGATTTGTCTGAGTTGCACGCATTCAGGTCTGCCTTTGTCTTGCAGTTGCTCGTTGCCTGCGAGTATCCTTACGTAAGCTCTGATGCGTCATTCTGGAGTAGTATAGCTGCTGTATATTGGTTTATAACAAACCATCCCATGATCTTGTTTGTCATCATTGGGTTTTTATTTATTTATTTATTTATTTCGGCAACTACAATATAGCTGTAAAATTAAAAGGAACATCAATACAAGGAAATAAGACTAGAGACATGCAACGTTGCTTCTCAGAGATAGTCTTGTCAGGGGCAGGCTTGTCACTTGATAATCTTATTAGATAAGTCTCCTCCTTAGGTACCGGATCATCCTTTGGAGGTTTTGATGTAATAACCTCAGAACCTGAGAACTTTCTCAGTCCGCCTTTGATAGGCGTTTGGTATAGATAGCAAAATTTCATGGGTGGCTTATTTCTTGTGAGGAAATACTGGAGCATTGTAAAGGATCCCTTTGTAAACTGAGGCGTAACCATCTTGGAATATCCTGTGCTTAGTTGTTATAAATCAGGCCTTTTCCTTGTTTGGCCAGCAAAGTATATTCCTTTAAATTCTCCTTGGGAAAGTTCTCATAGCCAGAAACCTCCTTGGCTTTTTGATTTGAATCTGATTGCTAATACAGAAGCTGGTGCACTTGGTACAATATTGTTTAAAAATACAGAGATGGTCTCAAGTGTGTTAATTTTTTTTGCAAAACATTGGAAAGTAAGCTTAATAACTCCTAGCAATCATTTTCAAAGGGATTACACAGATGAGTTAGCTTTTCTTCAGTCAGAAATTGCTTCTGAATACACTTGAACAGTAATGGTTTTCTTCACTGGCATCTCTCCTCCCTTTTCCAATGATTAACATCTAGACAGCTCAGATAGATTGTCAAGAGAACTGGTGTTTTACTTTGCAGCTGAAGTATGTCTAACATTTGTGCGCTTTTCCTCCTTTCCCCACAAAGTGGTCTGAGAACTGCCCGAGTTCCTGAATTTCGACTCATTGCCCTTCACAGCCTGCTAATCTGCCAGCTGGGATTATACGGTCATCTGTAGTGGTGCTTCTGAGTCATTTGCTCCATGGCGCATACAAGTGCTGTATACCATAGATGCATTCTTTGAGCATAGATACTGCTATAAAAGACAAATCTGTCCTCAGTTTTCCCAGATGGGAAATGTCTCAGGCTGTGCATTGAAGGCTTGAAGGGGAAAGAGAAGCCTGTGTATCAGAGCACGTATTGTGGGACAAATTTTAGGGCCTGGAACCTATCAAAAGTCAGGGGTAAATGCATCAAGGATCGGAGCAGAGTCTTCTTCCTGATGCTTTTGTATGTCAGTCTGTGATTGCGTGTTTGTGCAGTAAGGAATTCACAGCAGCAGGGAAGAGCATACTTAACACCAAAGTTCTTGTGAAAATATTTGAAGAGAATGAGAATCCTCTTAAGAGATGTCTTGTCTGTACATAAAGATAATTGATTGTTGAGAAATAACATGTAGATATATGAGGAATGCTTATGTAAACTCAGTTTCACTGTTAGGAAGTAGGTGGGAGGGTCTGATAATCTTTCAGTGGGCAGCACTGTGACAGTGTTAGAATCCTAAGAAGTTAGTAATCGTTACCCTCACAGCCTGAAGTGACTCAGTGTCACTGTCTAGTCTTTCACTGGTTGTCCTGACCTAATCTTGTGGAAGGAAACAGTGAGGAAAGAGAGTTCTTTATTTGAAGGCTATTACTGTCTGTCTTTTAATGTGAATGGGGTGAGCAGAGAAGTAGTTGGTTCTGTAGCTGAATTTGTGGATTTTTGAAGGCTGTGTTGTCTCTTAACAAAAATCTGTGTTTGGAAGAGTCTAGTCGGGGAATTCATTTAACTTCTAGCTAAATAGTAATCTATGTACTTTGGAAAATGACTTTTGTACTCTGAGGTTGCAAGTTTGATTTTTAAAAGTGTACATTAGTTAAAAGGGACAAAAAAAGCCCTGGGCTGTCATTATTTTCTCACCAGTGTGAGCATGTTCGGATTCTCTTTTAAATGAGACATTTATTGTGATGTGACTAACACAAGGCCTACACACTTTTATAACAGTGCCTACATCCATTCCAAGTTCTGGCTGGGCTGGGCATACCACTTAGAAATGCACAAGAGCTACTTTTAAGACTGGATAACTGTACTTGGCAGTAATTGGATTTGTCCCTTTTTTTTTTGGTAGATGTTCTCTTTTGCCCTGCAACTGATAATCAGCTGAGCAGTGCAATTCTATAAACCTTAACTGAACAGCATAGGAAGAAAGTAAGGTGTTTTTGTCTGCCAGTGTAGACACTTAGTTTGTCTAAGACAACAAACTTTAATTAAGATAGTGGTTGTTGCAAGTTGACTGTCCATGGAAAAATAATTTAGATCTGTACTTGTTATCCATCTAATTTGATTTTTTTATCTTCAAAGTTCTTTGTAAATAACCCATAACAAACAACTTATTGTCCTAATCAAGGTTGTTGGGGTTTTTTTGCATATTCTTCACTTCGGAATGATATAGTTTCACTCTTAAGATAGATGTTAGGTACTCACTCTGTGCTCATTTGTTGTATTAAGAGTTTGTGAACACCTTAACAGTTAAAAAACCCAAATCCAAAATGATTGTATTGCCTTGATATGAGTTTAAATAGAGCTTTGACTTCAGGAGCTTTAAATCCTTTATTTAGAATATTTTTTTCCTAAAAAAAGATAATAGTTAATTTTTTTAAACTTGTTTTGAGTTGTTTGGTTTTTTTAATTCAGGTCAAACATGCATTTGTGGCACAATCTGATTTTTAGGGCTCCAAATGCTGTGTTTGTTTATGCTGAAGTGAAAAACATAAGCTAAACTGCTATTAATTACAACTGTCTTTGTGTGCGAGTTCTCTGAGAGTTCAAACTTATTCCTTGTATTGTTGGCTAGACAAAGGGCAAGGAACTTTACATGAGGAAAGGAAATGACTTAGTTCTGTACACTGAATATCCATATTAGGTATAAACTAAATATAGGAGTGTAATCCAGGAGTGAAGTCATATCTGTATATTTTCATGAGAGGAGCTAATGAGATCAGTCAGTGCTACTGGATCAGCTTCAGAGTTTTTTGGCTCTGTTAAAGCATTACTATTTTGGCTAGAGTTTGATGGTCTGTACTTTGGAGAGCTGCTTTTCTTAAATAAAGGAAATAGGTTTTTACGTGGTTTTGTCTAAAAATAAAATCAAAGCAAGCGTAAGTATATTTCTGTAGTCTTTCAAAGTATTAGCCGCCCTAGTGAGACATGCTGTACTGGAGCTTAATGAGATAAGGCAAAATGTCCCAAAGGAGGAAGTTCTACTCTGCAACTGAAGTACTTGGATACCATCTCCTGAGGGATGTAGAATACAGTCATGGAGTAAGCCTTTGGGTAACGGAGTTGCACGTTGCTTGCGTTGGAACCAGAAGCAAGAGGGCAAGCCTTCCTCGAAACCTTTGTTCTCTAGCTGCTCTAAAATAAAAATTCTATCACCAGTTTCAGTCTAAGATAGTGTTTTTCCTTGCTAGAGCTTTTGGATATGCTGTTAGCAGGGGGTACAGGTTCAAAACTGCAGCTTTCAGTGAGTTTGGAGAATTTGAGCAATTTCTTTGTTCATTGGCACGTTCTTCTGTGGACATTGCTGTTTACATTCTGATTTGGAGGCAGTTGTGGTTTTAGCTGTATTCCTTATTTTATCAGAATTTTGAAGCTCCCAGGTGATTGCTTTTGGGCTACCATTTTGACATGAAACTCATTTGGGCATTTGGCACGGGCTCTCCTGCTCCTGGCAGGGTTCAGTCTAAGTCAGCCCGGCAGCTTGAATGACCTGGCTGTTGGTGGAGAAGGAGCAGTGCACAGGGTGAAGTTGGAGCAGCTCTTCATCGTTCCTCTCTGCTAATCTGTCCAACTCATTGCTCATCTTAGCTCTGTAAATTAGGTTATAAAATACCATAAACAGAGTTCTTTGTTTTTCTGTCCTGCAGACGTGATGCTTGTTCAAGGGTATATTTGAAGAACTCTTAAATGCCAAAGATCAAAATTTTACTTGGTCTTCTGAGCCCCAGTGACAACGTTTGCAGTTCTTTCCTATAATTTTTACATGTGCTTCATTATTTGGTGGGGAGGTTTTGGAAATAGGTCTCTTGGGCTGTAGCCAAAGCACATGCTGTACTTCGTTAACAAATTTAATAAGTGTGGGGAGAAAGAAACATTGTCATCTAGAATGCCTATTCCAAGTTCATATGCTAGGTACCCAAAGGCAAGTTTCAAGCACTATAAAAGAAACCCTTAGTACTGTATAGTTAATTGGCTACTTAGTTTCCTACTAGAATATTGCAAGAATGTGCCAAACTGTTACACAGCAAATTTTAGTCAGTTTGGCCCCATTTATCTTGTTGAGGTTTGTTACGACTGAATCACTTTAAAGGTATTGCCACTGGAGTAAGAGGGACAGAGGAGGTGAGATGCCAGGCTTCTCCCATGAATGACTAACTTGAATTTTCCTGTGTCAGGCTAGGAGGTGATCGTGTGTGGCTATCCACAGTAATCCCGAGACTTTGTATTCACAGCATTAAGCTAATTTCTTCACTGAAGAAAATGGTGGCTAGTATTTAATGCAGGTTTTGATTCCGACTCTTCATCTGATTCTCCCAAAGGATGAACATGGGATAATTTCTTTTCTCCAAAGAACTAGAAGTGCTTAATTAATTTCTACTGAATTGTGAAGTTACTTTAATACATCATGAAGATCCCATAGCTTTTTCCAAAAGCTTTACAGTGAGAATTGGGTAGCAATGAACAAGAGTTGCAGGAAAGCGTACAAGACAAGTCTGCTAATTATTTTCTTAGGAATAGCATCACAGGGCTAAAAATAGCATCATCCTAAAATGGTCAGTTGCTGTTACAGTCGAACATCTAACACAGTGGTGGCTTATCGGAAAGGTAATGACTTCAGAGGCTACTTGAATGGGCTGATAAACATTCCTTTCCCTGGTTTAATAGCCAGATCTCAAGTAAATGCAGGTAGTTCAGTTCATTTTTTTTAAGCTTTTTGAGTTTACAGGAATTTCAGCTGATGTGGGAGTTGGATTGATTACAAATTGTACAAAGATGATACAGCTTGTCAAGAGGCAATGGTAACTACAGTTGCTTTTTTCCTGGGTGGGGCTGATGCCAATCAGCATACAGAAAATATAGGCTACTCATCGTAGGCTTTTTGTATTTGTAGTTAATTCCAGGTATGAGCACTGGCCTTACGCTTCTTGTTTTCTATTTTTTCCTATGTTTTTCTTAAAGGACTACCTATTTAAGATATCAGTCATTACCTAAATTGTTCTACAGAACTAAAATTGGGGGGTGGTGTTGTGGTTGTCATTTGAGAGTTTTACATCTAACTTGATACAGTGTTACCAAGCCTTTTAAAGTTCCCTTATAAAGGTCAAATAAAGGGGTTGCACTAATCAATGTAGTTCTTACAAGGATAAGACTGTGATATAGGTGCTGTAAGCTTAATTTGGTGCTTTCTGAGGTCAGTTGTCTTCACTTTGGAGATGAATGTACATTCTTTTCCTGGAAAATATTTTCTTATTTTTAGGTGGTGAGTTCAAAAGCAGTTGAAAGGTATTGGGGAAACTTATGGTGGAGGTTAGTTAATCATGACATTAGAGAACAAGGTTATGTAGAAAAGGCGTGATGCACTGGTAGTGCCCTTCTTGCACTGCCTGTGATGCTGTAGGCTCATCTACTGACAGCACACAACGTGAGGAACAAAGGTGAATTTGAAGTAATAGCTATATGAGGTGCCAAACTGCTGACCTTTGAGGTGATGAGAATGATGTTGGATGTTTTATTTAGAATCTTCTTAACATTGTGAAAGAATTGGAGGAGTTAGCTTGCTTGTCAGAGGCGTTTAGTAGTGTGAATAAATCTTCTTAATGGTTGGTACAAGCTTATTTTGTTCTTAGACTGAATCTTTAGTGACTTTTTAACTTATGTTAGCAGTAAATGAGTAGGATAGGTTTCAAAATACATTAGACAGCTTTGTTAAAAAGCTGTGCTGTGATATCGGCTGGAATACACAGGACCTGTGCCTTGACACTTAAGATACCGGCAGCCTGAAGCTGTCTTGAGACTTGCCTTTGCTCCTGTCTCTTTTAAGGGACTGACATGGATCTTTAAATGTGCAATGGTTTTTTATCTATTAAGAAAAACTTCTAAAGGGGAGAGAGTTGATTCATAAACATGACAAATGTCAGCTGTAATGAGCACTCGGAACTGAAGGAATTTAAATAGTATGTTAGGTATTGAACAGCTTTGCTGGATGTGAATTCTAACAAAGATGAGGTCAAGACAAATGTAATCTGCGAGCCTAGCAGTACTATCTTGGGGATATATTTTAAATCTTCTTTATTCTAGCCTCTTCGTCTGTGGATTATTTTTTTTTTTCCCTTTATGAGGTGGTCCAGACTCTTCAGCTGGGATCCACATCACAATTCTCTGCCTGCGTGGCTGTGGACTAGTAATGTCCTGTTAGACAAGGTGTGTGTAGTAGATAGTTTCCAGGCCTTTTTCATTCATCTTTCACGTGGATGTGGTGATAGCAGGTCTCACTGGCTAATTCTTAAGGCAAAGGATGTTTTTGCAATGTTTATGAAGCGTTCATTGCTTGAATGCTCTCGGTGGGAGAAGGGAACATACATGCTGGAAGGAGTCGTCCAAGGTTGCCATTGGGTTTGTGCTGGCATAGCTGTTTTGTTGATGTGTTTGTATAATAAAGAGCCTGAGATTGTATTTACTTCCATTAGTTTGCCTATCCTTGTAATACTGTTGTTTACATTTTCTATTTAATGTCTTTTTTCCATACTCCTTGTTTTATACTTACCAGGATAGCTGAATTTGAAAGAAAAGTCTCTCATAGCAGCGTGTGTCAAGTATCTGTAGACAATCTTTCAATATTAAGGTTAGAGTAAGATTTACTTGCTCACTTTCAGTGCTATTAAGACAATGAAAATGAGTGTGTTAAGTTCTTGTATGTCACAAGCAGTTGCCTGCTGCTGCCACTAGCTATAGGTTTCCAGTACCAGTAGTAAAATGTTTGATCTGTATTGAAACATGGCATGAAGGTCCTTCTAGTATTCTGACTCTCTTGCAGGATGAAATTGTCTTTCCAGCTATGAGGGTTTTTTTTGTTTGGGTTTTTTTTTCCCTAGTTCTGACCTTCCCTGTCTGTTGCTTATTGTGGCAGGGAACTTCTTTAGGCTGTCAGCAACATTGGCCTCATTTATTATAACGTGCCACTCTTGGGCGTGGCATAAGGACACCACACAGAAACAGAAGCTTTCATGTGTAAGTTGGGGCACTAGTTACCCACTGTCCTGGAGAGGAAAGATAAAAGGTGAACTGACAAGCGGAAGTGTCCCTTTTGTCTTGTCAGCCCTCAGATTAAATCTGGTTGAACCAGATTTAGTTAGCATCAGAGTTCAGGGCTTGACTCCAGCTTGCTCCCTGGCCTCTTCCTCCCATAAAAACACAAAACAACTCCCTTCTCAAACTAACAAATCTGAAAACATGAGAATTAATTGAACACTGTGTATTGCAGACAACACTTTTTCAGTCCTGATCTCTGCAACTTGCTACCTTGTCACCTGTTTTCTTCTTTTGAATGATGCTTCATTAATATTTGAGATGTTGGGACCCTTTAAGACATGTTTTGGCTTGCAGAGTGAATGCTTACGTATAACATCCCTGAAGCTCCTCCATCTACTGCCTGAACAGAAACACAAGACAGTCGGTATAGTGGCACCATACGGAGGAGGCGTTTGATTGGTGTTATATCAAATACTGTTATAGTCCTTTCATGGACGTAATTCTTTACATCTTATCTGAAAACACTGCTCAATAAACAGCATGGAATTCTGTTTATTCAGCTTGGCAAGATAAAGGTCTGAGCAGACGCTGCAAGGATTTAGACTGATATTACCAGACCATTTTCAGTATTCATGTGTGGCACATCAAACCACTCCTTTCTGTATTCTTTCATCTCAGGAGTTTTGAATTGCTGCATGTTTTTCACTTGAATTGCTTTGTTAGTTTACCTTAAACCATTTCCTCTCAAAACAGTAATCCATATAGGATTACTATTAATTTACGCATTTTTTGAATGAGCTTACTGTTCATGAAGCATGCAAGAGTAATTGTTATCTGCTGTTTTGAGGTAATGGGTATGCATCATCCTGTTTTTTCTCATGTTTTCCATGCAGATTTTTTTTTGTTAGAACTGAGATATGTTTCAAGATTGCTGAGTTCAAAATTTGAACATGCCCTCTGATTCTCCCCCCCCCCCATCTGTTTATTTGTTGGAACATTAATCTTCTAGACTTTGCGGATTGCAGATTTCTTATTCAGGGGAGTGGGGACTTCCTTGGTGGTATAATCAGATAGTTCGATCTTTGGCAAAAGGTATTCTGTGAGATACTTCTAAAATGCATTTTTCCCTCTTCATCCAAACTTTATATTTTTCCCGCTTCTGGTATGTCAAATCTGGGAGAGATTCCCGTGATAGGTTTGGATAAATTAGGAAATGGTCTTCTAGTGTTCTGCTCTTTTGTTTTATTTAAGTAGGCAGAGACTGAACTGTATTACATTTCTCATCAGATGCACTTTGACTTTGCTATTATTTCTGCAGTCATTTGATCCAGTTTGGGGAACCTGTAGTGTGCTCTTTTTAACTGGTTGCTGTTTGAAACAATTTTGCAGGCCTTTGGGACCAAAGATATCTAGAATTCTGTTTTACTCGTGAGTCTTTCAGATCTATGCTATATAGTGAGGGCTCTATGACCTTTTACGTGTTTCTTTGCTTGTCTATTTTTCTTGTTAGTCTTTCAGTAAACTTCAGCACTACCTTGGTAGAGTAAATACGTGCAGGTTCTTGTGTTAGGAGTCAAGTTAATTTTTATGCAGCTGTAAAGACAAACATTTCACAATTAAAATGGATTTTTTTTTCTTCTCTTAGCTTGTTTAGCTGCTTAAACAGATGTATGATTACTTGTACTCTCTGGGTTTTTTGGGAAAACCAATCTCATTTGAATGAAATCACTGCTTCAGGGGAAGAGAAGGGGAGGAGGTGGCTTCCGCATTGGCTGGATCAGCTAAGCTCAATCTTCCAGACAGTGGGATAAGTAGATTTTTTTTTTTCTTCCCCCCCCCAAGTAGCTGGCACTTTTGCATGAGCTGAGTTACTTGGCATTGGGAGTTGCCGGTAGTTTTACTGTGGCTATGATAAACCAGGTTGACTTCTCAGTGAGCATACTGATTTGTTTTACTGCCTTGTAACTCTTTCATTCTTTGAACTTGCTTTCTTATTTAGGTTTCTTTAAAAAGTAGCCCTGTTTGTTTTTCACATAATACTGTAGGGTGTATGTATGCCCAGCTCTTTCTCCATGTCACATCTTACAATTAACAAGGTCTGTTTTGCCACCTTTTCAGAAGATTTTTTAATTACAGTCAGTTTGTGGAGGGTAACACAACTTTGTTTAAGGCAACTGGATATCTTTAGTTTTTTTTCTTACAGCGATAAATCCTCTATGGCAGCTGTTAGCTTTTCAGACTGCTTGATGGCATCTCTAGCATGGCAGGAGTTGGCCACGGGTCATGGTCAAATTAAACACTGTTTGGCAGGGTGCTTTCCCTGGTGGTAAGTTAAAGCCAGGCTCTTCAGAGCTAGTTCTCAATCAGTATAATCCTTAACAAAATACTCACAAGTGAAAAATACCATGTTTCCTTGCTGTGTGTGGTGTTGCATTTTTTTCTGTCTGGTCCTAATCCATACAAGTGAAAACCTGGCATTCAGTGAAACATAGATGTATGATGATGATCTTGAGTACGTGTCCTTCAGTGGATAATGGTAGCTTGATTTGGTAGTGATAACGGAAAATTAGCCCTAATTGTAGGAAGGTTGGCATTATTTAGTAGTAAAGATTTTTAGACTGGTTTTAGAAAGAATCTGAAATAAAAACTCAAAGCTTCTCAGTATAGAATTAGTATAATCTTGTTGAATTAACAAATAATCCGGGCTGATGTTAGTATAGAGAAGTCGACATTTAATATTTTCTTTACTCTGATGGTGATGAGGATTAGACTCTGAAAATATCCTGGAATATTATGGCCTGAATTCCAAGACAAGGCAATGGCAGGTTTCTGGCTTCTAATAGTGGGCTTAAGCAACAATTCTTAAATGATTAACCCCCTGCATGACTAGTCATGTAGTTTTCAGAATATTCTTGCAATATTTAAAGGTTTACAGTTTACTGCCAGCACAGCTCTGTTCCAGTGGAGAAAACCAAGAGTGAGAACTGACTCTCGCAGAAATATCTACCAAACTCGTCTCCCTCTGAAAAAAAATCCTTATGTGACTGAAGGAGGATAATGTGTTGCGTTGCCAGCATGGTGTTGCTCTTGATGACTGGTTGTAACAGATCTGTGCTGTAGCTCTCAGTGCATCAAATACAAGAAGATAGAAAACGGGCCTCTCGGGCAAACAGTTACATAGCAGAATTCCTTGGTTCAAGAGCACTGAAGCCAAAAGTTTCTTGGCATTCTGACTGCATTCCTTTTCCAGTATGTGCTCAGAATAACTTGGGACTTTTTGGAGGAGAAGTGGGACAAACGTTTGGATGTAGACATAAAAGTCTATGCTCAGTTTAGCTGTTCAGCTGCAGCTTTGAAAATGCATTAGGTTTTGTTCAAAGCACTGTGTGTTAGTGGGCTATAATCCTTTTTTCTGATTCAAATAATCCAGAAAGCCTGTCTTGCTTAAACAAAAGCAGATGCTATTTGTTGTTTGTTCATTTCGAATGTTATGCTTGTGTTGGGAGAGAAGAAAAGTTTTGGTACGAGTTGGCATTACAGCGTAAATGCATTTGACCTTTTTTGGTCCTCGTTGGTCGCTTTGGTTTTGGTATTGGTTTTGGCTTAGGAAAATGGACCTTAATGAAAGCCACAGTTCAGTGCTATGCCTTAAATTTTAAACAATTCTTCATTCAGTTCTATGACTTAAAAGTAGCTTTGCTTTGGGTTCCAGATGGGCTAAGATGTCTTTTTTTTTTTTTGTAGTACAATAAACAAAACTGCCTTCTGAATCTGAGTTTGGTTTATTTTGGTTGCAATTTTTCAATATTCTACTAGAAATAATAAAGCTTCATGGTGGAATTATATCATATGAAAGAAGGCATGGGGTTTAATCCAATACACTAACTTTCTTTCAAACTGTATTGTTGTTGCAGCTGATAAATTCCAAAGTCTGTCTGATATAAAAATGTTCAACATCTCTCAGTCATTAACATTAATTTTTTTTTTCCTGTGCTCTTAGAACTTTGTTTTGCTGATGGAAGGTCACTGCTTTTCCCTATCACATTGACAGGTAGCAAACCCTGGGCAGCCAAAGACTTGGTTGATGTTGTAACTAACTCCTGAGTTCAGGAAAAGCCCTGAAGTTTTGTAATAACAAATCTTCATACTTGGTTCTGTCTGCAAAAAAAGTCTATTTTGTGCATAGGGGAACCATTTTGCTTTTTCATCTGATGCTATCACCAGAAGTATTTTAGTTCTCGGCTTCTGGGTAACTTCTTTCTACATCTGGTGATGGATCATAAAGCTTTGAAGCTCTTAATCAGCCCTCTGCAATGAGTTTTTTAAAGTCATGTTTTGCAACTCACAAATGAACAAAGTGACTTGTAAAAAAACTAGTTGTCTTCTAGATGCTTGCCTATTGTCCATTAGGACACTATTAATGCATTTTCAAATACTGGTTTGAAATTAGGGGAGCTGACTAGTGCTTATTTAACTTAATGTTCTCCTCAGGAAATGCCTCAATCGCATTTGTGGATGTGTGGTACTGGAGCTAAGCCTCTGGACTTCATTTGGTGCTGAGGATCATCTGTACGTTGATGGCAGGCAGTTGCATCCAAATGATTCTTCCTTTGGTTACATGCCTTTATTTTTTTCTATTCAGAGGTTTCCTTAGTCCATATCAGATGAGATCTCTGGCAATATATGTCGTATTGCACCAGCTGTGGTCTCTGGTTTTGAGGTCAGAAGTGCTAAATAAAAGATGAAGAGTGAGGAGAGCTAATCCTGACTAGGTCGTGTACTGGCTCCTGTTAAGTGCGGCTCGTGTGAGCAAAACGGGCTGAGGACCTGCTGAGTGTGGCAGCCAGTGGCAGATCCAGAGAGTCACCTGTGAACAGTTCCTGTGAGGTGCCTCAAGGTATGGCTTTCTGCTCTTAGGGTGTTGCACTTTGGTGAATGCCCACATTCCTCCTTTTACTCTTTAGTAAATGTGTGGTAGCTTTTCCATCAGAGGGAGTGAGGTAAAGCTTAATTGGATGGGGCCGTGCATGCCTGTGTTGTTACTGCAGCATAACTCGTGTGCTTTGGTTTAAGTAGCATTGTTGAAGTTGCCATAAAACTTGAAGACTGAGATCAGTTCTGAATCAAAGAATTGCTTCTGCTTCAAAGTGTGAATTAGGCTGGGCAGTACAAAACATATATTTTCCCTAGATGGAATGAAGTGTTGTCTTTTTCAATATGATTTTTCAAAGGAAGTTAAGATCTTGCATACCTAAAAAAAAAAAAAAGGTAGATGAGTATAAATCTACGTTGGCATAATTTACCTGCAGGAAACGTCTGTTCCAGAGTAAACACAGTAATGTAGCTATAGTGGAAAATTCTGAAATACACACTGCTATCTGGAGGGATGGCATTGCCGTTAAATACTAACATCCAGAAAAGCATACAGCTATTGGAAATAGACTGCAGAGCGAAGTCTTTCTTCATGTAAGCATCTTGTGAGGAAGGAACACATTAATCCATATAGGAGCTAGAATCCTTATAGCAGTTACATGCACAGTAGGTAATTGTGGATTGAGCTAGTATAAAGTAACCAAACTGACTCTGTTTTATCCTTTTTGTAGATGCTTTTAGAATTTAGTCTCCTGAACACTGAGAAGTCACATGCGAGCTTTTAAGACAATCTAGTGTCGTTAATTTGAGGCATGTTTTACTTTACTTTCCAAAGATAAAGGAGGCAATGTGTAATTTATGGCAGAAAGATAACTTCTTTTTTTCGTTCAAATCTTCATTAATGACACTAATAAAGGTTTGAAGAAAAATGGCTCTATATATTCTCCACAACAAAGTATTCAGAAGGATAGTCAGCTCTGACAGGAGGGATACTTGTAGAAATGAGACCATGAGCTTGAGGCAACATAAATCAGTTTATGAATCCTCATGTCCTGGTACTTACTGACAACTATTAAAGGAGTCTCAGCCTTATCTGCAAAGGCACCATGAGTTTTTAAAAAATAAAATAGCTTTCTGCATTTAAGACAATTTCACTGAAAAACTTTCTTTTGAAAATCTTGCTGTAGAAAATCCTACTGTTACTCTTCTTAACTTGCAAAGTCTTTCTTCATTCTCCCCACCGTGGCCCCCACTCAGTGCATGGCTGGGAACTGGCAGAGAATTGAAGAAAAAGCACTTCCTTTGCCAGAGTGTCTAAACCTTGCTCTAGTTAGTTCTGGTCCTAAAGCTTAGTTCTCTTGTGATGATACTTTTTGTTGGCTTTTCTTCTCTTCCCTTTTTCCCAGCACCTCTCACCCCCTCTTTTTTAAAACACTGGATCTCCACCAGACAACACTAAGGCCTTGTGTTCAACGCTTCCACTTGTGTAGCTCTGCTTCTAAATAGCCTGTGCTTAGTGAACATAATTGTTTTCTGTCATTTCTCTGAGGGGTACAGCCAGCATATGTTTTAAAATGGCCTAGGGAACAGGTAATAGTAATGATGCAAGAATTAGCCAGGTTTTGAGAATTGTACAGATTAAAATTATTCTTGGAAGTACTCTAATAATAATAAGCAAAATCCTTTGAAACTCATCTACTGTAAAGTACGTGTCAAGATAATCTGACATATGTGGCTGTTTTAACTACTGAACCAGTTTTCTTTTCAGAGGATTGAATTTGATAACAAGATTCAAGGTTTCGCATGTCTAATTCTAGCCCACTGTAAACTAAAATTTTCCAACTCAGCAATACATACTTCATTGTCAGAGCAATCATGAGATGCATGCCATCACTGGGTGCCCTGGAGTGGCTTACTGTTGCTATGTAATGGACCTTTGTTGTGGTAGGACAAAGACTTATTGATAAATTGCCTATAAAAAGTGGCTTTGGAATATTACTTTATTGTCAGTGAAGTCTCTATGTACTTATGTCTTTCCTTACAACACCTGCAATACAATAAAGATTCATAGTTCCTGGTTGCAGTTGGCTCGCTGTAGCACTATACAGTGAGATAATAAGCAATAAACTGGAAGATGACTACAATTAATTAGCTATGCCTTGTAGAAGAAGAAAAAAAGAATAATAAAGAACAGTATTGGCATTGGAACATTGCCATCAGAAGGTGTGGCTGCTCAGAGGAATATGATTAGTTGCCCTTTCTTGACTGTTAAGAGCAGTTGGATCATCTGCAGTGTGAAAGACAACTTATTTTGTTGTCTGAAATCTTGTTTTGATACATTTTGTGGGCAGCTGTTAAGAGGACATGACAAGTGAATAGGTTAGTTGACTTCATAAATGTGCAAATTTTGCTGTAATAAAATCCTCGTTATGTCTGCAGCAAAAAAATCATTGGAAGGTGGAAGTATTTAAAAAAGAGTGAAACAAAATGATGCAGAAGTCCATGCATACCTTCTCGGTATATGAAGTGTATTTAAATATTCTGAGGATACTCATCTTTGTGCATTATATGGCGATACCTTCAGGATATCTGGTCCAGGTGTGTCAGCTGGACTTTGAGAGCAAAGGAGTGTTCCTGCAAGATGGTACTAGGTTTGACTGTAAGCTTGTTAGGTCTTTGGAAGAGTTAGTGATGTGAAGACTATACAGGCAATAAAACCCATGATTTGTTACTGGGTCTGTCTTTAAATAAAGATCTTTCAGTAATTGTGAGCATGTGTAGATGGCACAGTCCTACCTTCTAATTAATGATCTGTTCTCTTCTGCAGGCTGGTAGTGATGGTGAAAGCATAGGAAACTGTCCTTTTTCTCAAAGGCTGTTCATGATTCTTTGGCTGAAGGGAGTGGTGTTTAGCGTCACAACAGTTGACCTGAAGAGGTAAGAAATACTTGGTTTATCTGACAAGCAAGAGTACAGTACGCTTGGTGTAACAAATGTTTGTCTGGGGCTTCTAAATCTTGCATGGCTTATTTTCTGAAATGAAGAAGAAAATCTGTCCTCATAAATACTAAGAGGCAACCTTGATGTAAATGCTGCATTCATTGATGGTTATTTATAAGTACCTGTAACCAAAAAGAATGGGTCTGAAATTCTCTTGAATTTGTTAAAATGATGCTGCTCTTCTGTAAAAATAATAGCTGACATGAAGTCTCTTATAACTGAATACTGAATCTTGCTAACTTCACATCGAGATCCCACAAGTGAAGACTGCTGGATGGGTATTTTAGATCAACCAATCTTTGATCAAATCTCCAATGATAATTGGATAACTGTCACAAATAATGTGCAGCCTACTCCTCTTTTTAAAGATTTTAAGATAATATTGCTTATCATGCAATAAGAATAAAAACAATGTGAAAATATCTGTCCATGAGGTAAATACAAGTGAAATAGAAGTGAAGTGGGTAGGAATAAAATGTAAAATACTCTGCCTTTGTGTAGTGTTAGCCAGATATGTCATGATGCCGTGTGTCACCTAAATTGCAGCTTCTCCATCTGTGAAATGAATACCTTAGTGGCTAAGAAGGGTGAGATGTGCCTCCAGGAGTCTTAATTTCCTAAGGTTGGGTGTACTTTTATTAGAAGTGGTAATGCTAAATTCAGCAGAGGCCTTGTATTTGTTTTTGGTGTGAAGCAATGTTTTCACAGCACTAATGTAATGTTAGTCACTGAACTCTCTGGAGAGAGGACAGACTGCCAGTGCTTACAAACCTTATTTTCAGAAATAAAGCCAATAGAAATATACAGTGTTCTCCAACAAATCAAGTGTAAAGTGTGTAAGAAAGAAACCACCCTGCTAGACTTAACATCTTCTTGTAATTTTTTTGAAGGAGGTGACTTGTTTTGATTCTTAAAAATAACTGAAGTTGCTGCTTCGGTGCTGGCAACTAGCATTAAATATTTCCATGTGTAGTAAGGCTGAGGCAGACCACTCAGAGGGGGAGAAAGCAGCTTTTGTCAGCTGTGTGTGCATTTGTAGCAGCTCAGAGATCTTCTCTGGCCAGTGTGGGATTTTACTGCAAATATAATGGTTGCTGCCAGCACACATAAACCAAATATATCATATCTTCCATTTAGCACTGCGTGTGGTTTGTGGAAACCTCAGGAGTAGAACTTGTGCTTGTGTACTGCTTGTAGTTTTGGACTTCCTTTACTTTTAATGATGGCTTTATTTAACCTGTTGCAGTTATTGGGGCGAGGGGGGATGAGAAGAAGGTCAAAAGAGACATTTTATACTTGGAAGCATTTTTACTGGTGAACCAGTCTGACAGATATCATTAAAATGCCAAAGATGCCTGATGAATTGGCTTTATTTGTGTCCCTTTGGCAACTTTGAGTTAATTGGATGAGGGAATGGGATGTAAGACTAGCTTTTAGAATATAAATTGGTTGCAGAAGTTTAAAATTGTCCTTTCTTATACAAGGAAAGCTTTTTTTCAGGTTTTTTTATATCGGGGAGGGGAAAACACAAAATAAGTGCAAAATTAAAAAACTGCCTGGGAATAGGTCAGATGAACTCTACTTTTTTGTTGTACACTGAATGTATTTTCTGGTAAAGGAAAAGAAGGACCACTGAAGCTAATTCAGATTTGAATAGATGTTGATACAAACTTAATTCCTTTTAGACTTTATTTAAAGCTTCATAAATACAAATTTAACATTCTGGATTGTCTAGTACCTAGTTGTAGAGTAGTGTAGCTTGCAGAACGTCAAATTCAGCTAACTGCTCAAGTGGAAATGTTTTATACCAGATGGTGTTTTTTCCCCTGTTAGCATTACCGAAATGATACTAGGTGCTAGATGGTGCCTTAATACCTCTAATACTGTCACAAGAAACTGCTTTTACAAGTACTTTATTTAAGCCAATTACCCTCTCTTCTTTTTGTTCCTGTTAAAGACACAAACTTGTTGAAGAGCTGGGTAGTAATGGTTTTAAGCATCTGAATTTATTTTGCTAGCCAAAAAAAGAAAAAGGGGTTACTTGCAAACCATGCTTCGGCCTCATAGCATCATTTCTGCACAACAGCAAGGCAAGCTCTGTCTGTTTGTGAGGCTTAAAAGGTCATGGTTGGGTACAAAAGTTCACAAGTAAGTAACTTGGGACACAGGAAAAACTGAGTCTGATTTGACTGACTCTGCGGCGTGTATTTTTTCCCTTCCATAATCGCATTGGACATCATACTGTACTAACAAAAGAACGTTTTACAGTTCTCAGTTTTACTCTTAAGACACAAAAATATGCACATAGGCAAACGAAGTGGGACGTACCGCCCTTTCAAAGAAATAGTGCATTTCTTCTGTTTAGTCAGACAGAGGCTTTATTCTTTCCCTTTTCAGAAGCAGTGTTTCAGTGCTCAGAGGTTTGACTTGTTCTGGTGACTAGAGCAGAGTTGCAGTACATAAACCGTTTGTTGGGCTTGTAACAACATTCAAGGCCAGCTTGCATTCAGTTAAGTTTTGAAATCTTATTTTAAACATCTTGATTGTGTGGTTTTACAATTATGTTGACAGATAAAGATTATATAAAGAGATTAGTAAATATTAAAGACTGCCCAGAAGTGAATGCAACTTCAGCAGTTAAATACTGCTTGGGAACTGGAGACAGGGCTTTTTTTTTTTGCTGGCATTTTTTTTTTTTCCACATTACTCTTCAGACATTCCTTGCAGTACTTGTGTAATTTATAAATCACTGTAGAGCATATTACATTTGGGGGCTGGCTTTTGTCTGATCTTCAAGAAATTATTTGAATGCGAATTGCTCTTCTGGTTTGTGGCAAAGCCCTGAAATGTTTATACCTTAACTCCGGTGTTAAAGCCCCTGCTCACTTAATTAGGTAGTGATAGCCAGATATTTAAGCATGTGGCCCTACTTCCAAATACCCCGGTAACCTTTGGGGCAGGTACTAGCTGTCATGGAATTGCTTTGAGTGGTTATAGAAGTTTGGGGGTTTTTTTTGTTTTGTTTTGTTGGGTTTGGGTTTTTTTGTTTGTTTTGGGTTTTTCTGTTTTTTTTTTAAGAAAAAAGCTGTCCAGTTTTATCTCTGAAGTAAACTTCACTATAATATTTTTCATTGCCTTCTTGTTTGACTATTATGGGAAGTTGTACTCTTAGCCTTTCAAGGATATTCCTGTGTACTCGTGGTGCTCTAAAGGCTGTGGCTTGTATGTGGTAAACCAGCGTTTGTTTATGATCTACTGGCAAGAATAGCGAACTGGAAGTCAAACCCTGTATTGTGTTTGGGCTTTGGCTGTGGGATGTTAATCTCCGCTTTCTTTTTCTTGAAAGATACAGGTGGTCTGACTGGTGTGGCAGGAGGGGTTAATAAAATGCTCTGGGATCCTTGAGATGCACTCTGATTCTTTGGAAAACTTTTTTGGTTAGTTCCTTAGACTAGTCTGTTTCTGAAATAAAATCTTTCCTTTGATAGCGTTACTGCAAATCTGGTGGGCTTGCCTGTGTTTGTTTTTAAAATAACATTCCTTTTGAGGAATTTTATCTAGCCAACATGCAAAATTGGAAGTGAGCCACAATGACTTCCTGTAATTGTTGTGGGTTACAAAGCTGTATTTAAATGAAGTGTTAAGCTACTTAAAGCATTAACCGATGACAGATTTTAAATCCGAAAAGTAAGAGGGCAATGGCAACAATTAGTGAGAAATAACTTCTTGTAAGCTTAAAAATTGAAAATGGTTAAATTCTTGTATTAACAAGACTTCTGTCACCTGGCTAAAAGCAGGGTGCTTAACGTTTTTAAGTATGAAAACCAGTTTTCTCATTCAGCTTTACATACACTGCCAAGTGCTCATATCTGTCGTAAGTACACTTTGGCACTATATACTGTTGCTGTTTGCCCTGCTTAAAAGGTTCAGCAGCGGGCAGGATGTGAAATTCTGGCAGGGGTTCTTAATTTTGTAAGAAATTGAAAGCAATGTTTCTACAGGATAAACTTGTAAACTGTGCTTAGTTTACAGAGTCCAAGTGCTATCCCCAAAAACACTGCTTTCTCATGCTACCCTGAATGACCGTGTTTGTGTATGTTACTAATCTAGTTTCCCTGTCCAGTACAGTCAGGAGGCTTTCTTGAACTGTAGTTCCAGTATCCAGTAAATCCAGTTTCTGGATGCCTGGTGCTGGCTCAGAAATGTGGCCACGTCGTAGAAAGCACAAAACCAGTTCAAGGGTTACAGTCCGTTTTGGATTTGTTCAAACAGTAACAAAGGGGCAACTTTATCTTGGCAAACTTTCTGCTGGATCCGGTATTGTTTGTTGTTCCTCATCCAGCATAATGCCAGCAAAAGGTGGTGGTCATCCTGTAGCGTGTGCTCTGGTCAGCTTGACAGAAATGCCATTGTACAGTCGTGCCTCATCTGGATCGCGTGTTCTGTCGGATGTTAGTACACAGGGATGGTCTGAGGAACTAGGAGTTGCATGCTGCCCTCTAAAATGGCAAGAGGTTCTTAGAGAAGTTAGACTGCATCCTTCTGAGCAGTCATCCTGGACTGTAGTCAGTAGCTTCATCGGGGGAAGTTTTAAGTGCTGTTACTGAAGAAGTGCCAAGCAGTACTGTAATTTTATTTCTGCTTGCACTGAGACAGTTGCACTAGCATGGGACTAACTAATGCCATGATGATTTACTGGGGAAAAATTGGCTGCAGCTTTTTAGATGATGCTTTGGATTTTATAGATGGTAATGAATCCACATCTCGTTATTGACTTCAACTTTGCATCTGAATCTGCTGACAAGGCAGATGTGAGAGCTTTACATTAAAGAGTAAGTTAGGCATTTTGGGGTGAATGAGCAGGTAGGTGTATATGCGCAGCTGACACTTAGGCTTCTAAATAAATGCCTGCAGTGTTGTTCCTTGTCACTACAGTATCGTGGCACAACTAGAGGAGAGAGAAGCCAATTGCTTATAAAATAGACTGGCTTAGCTTGAGAAGGATTAGTATGAAAGGAGCTGGAGCAAATAGTGAGAGGTATCGCCAAAACTGACTTAAGATTTAGAAATGTCTGAGTATTTTAGCTTGATTCTGTTTCTCTTGTGTCTAGTCATACTGATGTCGGGGATTCTTCTTCCTTTGCCCAAGTGCGCTGCTCTTATTTGTAAATATTTTTTTCACTGGAGGAAGCTTTAAGCATCATTTTTAAACATGATGTTTAAACATCTGTCAGCTTGTCTAGAACCAGATTCTGTGTGCACATAATAAATGGTTTATACATACTGGTCTATCTCAGACTTGCTTTTTTCCAGAGAAGCTCTGTGTAAAAGAGGAGGATTATCACTGATCGCAGATTACGCTATATATAAACTCTGTACTGCAGATCTTGGGGGGGGGGGGGGGGAGAGAGAGAGTATGTGTGTGTGGTACATATATCCCCCCCTGCTAGTCAACATTATATCGACTTGAGAAAAAACATAGTCAGAGGTAGGAGGAAGCAGTTGTTTTTAAGTATTTGAAATTAATTGTTATCAAGTATATATTCAAAATGCTAATCAAGCTGTACACTCACTTTTTAAAAAGAAAACTGGTAATATCTTTCTAAAACTGCAAGGATGTGAAAACCTCAGGCAGTGCTTTTGTGATTGTAGCAATGAAAGCTAGGGTCATGGATGTTGCATGCTTACTTTTGTATTGGTTTGTATTTCACCCTAGAAAACCAGCAGACCTTCAAAATCTGGCTCCAGGCACTCATCCGCCCTTCATAACTTACAATGGTGAAGTGAAAACAGATGTGAATAAGATCGAAGAGTTCCTGGAAGATGTTTTGGCTCCACCCAAGTAAGTGTTAAAATGATAATTTGTCACCTTAGATTAGATGGAGTGTTCTCAAAGGAGCTTTCTGCACTAATTAAGATGTTCTTCAGCATCAATAAACTGAAGATTAGATAGACATTGAAAATAGCTTGGAGTTCTTGCTTGTCATACCTTTCCTCCCTCCAGCTCCCTCATCTGTATATTAAAAAATACTTTCTTTTAAAGATTATTTTAAAATTGTCCTTTGTAGAGTCCTGTCATCCTTCCTTCAGTTTTCAAACTAAATGACTTTTCCTTTTGATGACTGGGGCAGGCCATTCTGATGATGTGTCCAAATAATGCAAATGAAGATGAGCCTGCTATACAAACTTAGTCCTGACTCCGTAATAAACTGGGAATCTGTTTTAAGGGGATGTGCACTGTCCTTTTGGAGACTTGTATGTGCAGTCGTTCTTCTAGTAGTAAGGTGTTAGATAAGTCTTCAAGAGTTTGTCGTTTTCTTGTTCTCACCAGGAATATCAGTGAAATTTGTATTTAATGTTAAATTATATTTTTTATTCCTTCCAGCTTTCTATAAGCGGATGGACAGTGGATAGTTGTACAGAACCAGTGATTACTAAATGCAACTTGGAAATAATTTTTTAAAAAATTAATTCCTTCATACTAAGCATAATGATGGGTTCTGGAGATTGATTATTTAGTATTTGGAAACTATGGTGGAAAATAGTGAACACTTATAAAAATAATTAGATTACACAGCACAAGCATGAGAAATGTGTCCAAGCTTTCTCTAAACTGTTGGCTCCCTTCTCCCTCAGCTGGCAGGCAATGGCAAAATGCAGACACTGCCTTTAGCAGACTGAACTGTTTTGTCTTTTTAGTGTGGCAAGACTTTACTTTTTTGTTAAAGGATTTGGAGTCCATGGTATTTTGGGACAGCTGATGATTAATCTAAATGAAAGAAACAAAGATCTCCGGTGAACAGAGAATGGACAATAGTATTTAATTTGTTACCTGTTTGATCCCTAACTATATTTTTGTTTGCAGAACTGTGATCTGCCCCCTTGGCAGCACTGCTGTGCTAGAGTAAGGGAGCTTGCTCTTGTGACCCTGGGCTGTTTCAGACACTCTGTGCTTGAAACAAATGCTTGATTCAGAAAAGCAGAAACATGCTTTGGTATTCCTCTGAAAAGTGATTAAAATGCGTTGGGTTCAAAAATCTTAACTTAAATGGAAGTGTGTGATATTACACTTAAGAAGCAAGTCCTCCACATTAATCTGAAAATGGATAAATTGGTAAATGTACATGATGTAGAATCTTTTTTTTTTTAAAAAGGGTTGTTTTGTGCTAGTTAATATATGATGAGCATCATTCTGCTAAATGTGCTGGAGATCTACTCCTTTCTACTTTTTAGGTACCTAAAACTTTCACCAAAGCATCCAGAATCAAACACTGCTGGAATGGATATATTTGCCAAATTTTCTGCATTTATCAAAAATTCTAGACCAGAAGCTAATGAAGGTAGGTTGCCTGGGGGCCGATAGCTGTGCGCACGTTGTTTCATTGTCTCGTGTTTTTCAGAGCAGCTTTACTGTGAAGTGTCTGACAAATTTTGCTGCATGTTGATGGACACTTGCAGGAGTCTCATTAATTAAACCTGTGGTTTAAAGTTAATGGTCAGAGACAAAGATTTCAACACTTCCAAAGAGAACTTCAATTAGGCAGTGTTCAGTCAGAATTTTGGTAGGGTATGCGTGGTTTGTAAATACCCCTGGCATTGAAATTTCCCTACGCAACAGCCACTCAAAACTCTTGAACTAAGTAGAAAAGATTTTAACATCCAGAACCAAATCCCATGCAGAGTTTGTGTCATGCCCCAGTGGTTGAGTTCCCATGCATTTGCTGGGAGGCCTTTCTGCACACTTGATTATTTGACCTTTCTAGGATTGAGGGCTCCCATTCAAGAGTTCTGAGTTAAGCTTAGTTCGTGTTGCTTTCTTTTAAGGATTAAGACTTTTCTGTGCAGAGGGAACGTAGTAGATGGAAGGTGAGAGATCAATAAGAGATGAAGAATGCACAATTAGACCTTTAAATAGTTTAGGACAAATCTTTTGTCCTCAGTGTACTTGGAGGGAAAACTTAAGTCAGGGAATCAGAATGCCTTTCTGCTGTATTTCAAATGGAGACATTGAAAATAGTTGTAAACAGCCGAGAAATACTTTCCGATTTTGTGGGGTGTGCTGCCCTCTGCTGCTGTATTCTATAAACCTCCTCACTAGTCTGTGTGTTTAGTCCTGGCTGTTAGCTGAGCACGTGACGTTACACGGAGTACGTTAAAATGAATATAAACTCTAGCATAGCTTAACTCTAAGTAGTTTAAGCCAGTTAGGAATAGTCTTAAGAAACTCAGATAAGCCATTTTTAAAACAAAAATAAACACCTGTGGACAGTCTTAGAGTATCTTAAATTAGTGCAAACTCATGTATAAACCAGCTTTTAAATAACCTGCATCTATGTGATATTTAAAGGGATTCCAGTTCAGTTTCAGTGTTACTAGTGACCACCAAGGCAGCTCCAGCAGGAGTATTACCACAAAAATTGTACAAGGCTTAAAAATCCTTCAGTATGTGGTCTGTTCTGGGTACTACAGTGATGTGGATTTTGCTTTTCAGATCTGGTGCTAATATCAATATTCTAAATGATAATTTGCTTTGAAATGTGCGTGCTTTCTTTTTTGTTCTTGAAACTGTTCCTTCCTCTGTAGCCTTAGAACGTGGCCTCTTGAAAACCCTCCAGAAACTGGATGAGTATCTGAACTCTCCTCTTCCTGATGAGATAGATGAAAATAGCATGGAGGATATTACAATTTCTACCCGCAAGTTTTTGGATGGCAATGAGATGACATTAGCAGACTGTAACCTGCTACCCAAACTACACATTGTCAAGGTAAATGACTTGTATGTTGTTATGTGATAATGAAGGACAAAATGCTTATGGTTTATGACATTCTGGAGTGCAACTCATTTCAACCATGTGTAAGCTCCCATGTAAGTTTAACTACAGTGTTAACAGTACATGAAATTGTGTAAGACTTATGTAATTCACAAGGACTTTAAGGATAGAGCAGTTGAATTCAGTGAAGGTGTGAACCAGCAGACAAGTTGGGCGGCAGGTGATAAAATGGCACAAGCACTGACCGTGCGGTCTCAGGAAATTGCAACGCTTAAAAGAATGAGGTAAAGAAGGAAGGTAGAAGAAGAACCAGTTAATGTTTGAAGTGAATGTCTTCTCACATCTGTAGAGAAAACTGCTCTATTAGCAACAAAGTAAATGACACAATGTGAAATTGTATTAAAAAAAAAAGTTGGAAGTCTAGAAGGAGGTGGCCTAGGGTAACTACAGGAGTGACGATGTGCCTACATAATTGCAGTTTGATTGCCTTTCACTGTCTCCAGTGATCTCTGTCAGTTTTGTACTGCAGATGGAGCCACAGATTAAGTTTCTGCCTGGGTGCAGAAGTATTTGCTTTGGTGAGGACAGTAATACAAACTAAGCGAGGCAGTATGCTGCCAGGTCCAGGCATATCCCAGAGGGGCAGGTTCTGCTGACTTTGGAAGTGACTCTGAGTGTACGTGTTGGAAGGATAGCTTAACGAGAGAGTGACAAGAGATTGAAAAGTGGTTTAAGTTGAAGGATGTGAATTCATAACCTAATTCTTTTGTTCTAGGTGGTGGCCAAAAAATACCGCGACTTTGAGATTCCCAAGGAAATGACAGGGATTTGGAGATACCTGACGAATGCTTATAGCAGAGATGAATTCACCAATACCTGTCCTGGAGACAAAGAAATTGAAATAGCTTACAGTGATGTAGCCAAGAGACTCACTAAGTAAACAGCACTTGCAAAAGAGATGACTTCTTGCATATTCCATAACAATGCTTCTAACAGACTGCTCTTTTCATATAAGATAGCAATTTTTTTGCATGAACTTGCAGTTATTCAAAGTTATGGTGGATAGACCAGGTACAGTAATTACCTAAAGTTTGCAAACTTAATTATAGGCTTGTTTTTCCTTACCTCCTTTCACAGCAAGTTTGAATATCATTAATGCAGTTATGTTAATATTGCACTGGGGTAACTCTAGATTCTTCAGTATGAAGGGTCATCTTGCCCCTACTACTTTTCTTTGCAACCATTTGGTCCCTGTCTACGAATTGGTTTAGGATACTGTCTTGCTATATGGTACAAGGAATATTTATGTATTTTGGAATTTATTGCTTTTCCAAGATCTAGACACAATTGTCCTATCTGTGACACGTTGAACTGTACCTGCTCGTCTATCCTATTTACATATAGAAGGGACCTTATTATCCAAAAGAGCCATTTGCAGAATATTTGGCAACATTTTTAAAAAAAAATTTCTCTTGAATTTGAAATCGCAGTAATGGTTGAGAATGGACTCAAATGTGAAACTTGGATTTGAATGACCTCAAACATCAGGGAAGTTTGAATCTAGCCTTGAGTGCTGTAGCAGGAAGCTTGCAGTTCAGAGTTAGTATTTAGTTGTGTCTTCAAGAGCTTGATGAGAGGAAAAAAAACCCATTTTTTTTTTTTTTTTTAAATTGGCAACCTACATTTGTCCCGAATTTGAGTTGCAGCAAACAAATAATTGTCAGGATGCCCTTTACCATCACGAAACCAGAAGAACTGGATGCTTGCCATCTGTTCACCTTAAAAATTGCAAGTGGCTTTCCTTTTGGTAGTTAAGAGCCTTTGTTTTGTATAGGTCTTTCTGGTGATATTTACTTACAAAATCTGTGCTGTCATAAACAAAGTACATGTAAACGTTAGTGTCCTAGTTGATAAATAGCTACTGTATATGGTGAATAGCAGTGCAATGATTAGTGATGCAAGACTGAACACTGATAGCTTTTAAAGTGGGAGTCTTTCTGGGAACTTTTTTAAGCTCTTTCTTTCCTGAAGAAAGCTAAAGTGACCTTTAAAGATAACATTTGCCTTAAATTACAGTATGCATTTTTTCCTGAAAGGAAATCTACTAATTACTCTTGTAAAGAAATGGTGTGTGAAATCCAGTCCTTTACATTGAATTTATCCTAATTGCTTGTCTCTGCACCTAGACTGCAATTTTGCATAATCATAATCATTGCACTACTATACATAATCTTTTTACAGCAACACTGAGGAATAGCACTACAATTTTTTTAAAAGCAATTTTCAAATATTTCTAAACCAGGGAATAGTTTTCTTGTTTAAAATTAATGATTTTGATGCATGAAATAAACCGCTAGGTTATTTTTAAACGACCATCATAAACAACTCCAAAGAATGCTAGACTTATATGCCTATTTTTTTGTAAAGATACTTTTATATTTAACTGATTTTAGAAGCTGGAAAGTGCTATTCCTGGTAGGTTGTTCTTGGAATATTTAACATTCTGCAATAACATGGAAATGCTCACATAAACACTTTTATACACTAAGTTTTTTGGTAAGCACTGGCTTTATGAAAACCAGCCTGACTTTTCTAAGCATCCTGCTTTTGCTACTTTATATACCCATGAAGTTAGTTTGACATAGAAGAGGTAAAGATCCATATTTGTATACATGGCTTGTGGTGCCTTGTCTTGCCTTCCTAGAGCTAGAATTCCAATATAAAGGCAGTTAGCAATCCTGTTACATGTCTTTCGAAGACAACCATAGATACACTTAGACCCTATTATGATTTATTACAGGGGTGTTCAGGCACAGAAAGAAAATTCTGCAGAGTGACCTGGTTAGGAAAAACTTAACTGTAGCCTTTTAATAATTACTGTATTCTAATGTCACGTTCTCATCCTGAATAAAGTTTCTCAGCCATAATGATCCTCTGTAGGGATTCAGTCTTTGCTACAACGTGACATCTGGAAAAAGGAATTACTTCCTTTTTTGTTAGAGAAGAACATTTTTAATGACACACAGGGTAAAAAAAAAAAAACAAAACAAAAAAACAAACCACCCCAACCCTCATTGGTTTGGTGCTCTTTGCCATTGTATAATTAACCTTTAAAAACAAAAATGTAGGAAGCAATGTGATTGTGGGCATAGCTTTGTTAAATTTTTAACTCTACTTTAAAAGCTAGATCAGGATGGCCCTTGGAAGTTGTCTGAGGTTGTAATCGGGCCTCGCTCCTTTTAAAAGCAAATTAGCCGTTGCGTGCACACTTTAGTACACCAGGCAATTATGTGCATATGAGCATGAAAACACTTTCATGCAGTTTTCTAGTGTGTGCACTGCCTGCATATCAATGCACACAAATACTTAACTTGTTAAAATACCAGACTGCTTGTCTTTTATAGATAATATATTCTCTCTACTTTTTAGGCAATCTTCAAACAATTGTAATACATTATATCCAGCATTAAGTATTTTATTGATTGTGTCTGAAAGCTTGTAAACAAAGTTAAAGCTTTTGCTGTAACTAATGTATTTCTTATCTCAGTACAATGAAGTATTGAGCGTCGGAGCCTTTCCCTTATAGGTGTAATTCAAATGAGGACCAGGTTAGCAATTTCTAAGGCGGTTACCATATGATAGCTGTTAACTGTCCTGTGTGAAAGGAGTTGGTAACTTTTAGGCTTCCTATTGCACAGTTTTGCTGTGGTGTGGCAGAAGCTGGTCAACCTCTTGCTGGCTTCGGCAGAGGCCAGGAATCTAATGGAGAGCGAGCAGCTTTCACCTCTGTAGGTGATCCCTTCAGAATAACAGAGTTATAGCTAGGGTGGCGTGTAAAAGGCTTAGCGTCTGGTGTGGGCAGAGCACTTTCATCTGGCCCCAATCACCAGCGCTACATTAATTAAAAAAAGCCCTTTCATAACTATGTAAATTCTTGACTTCTGTCAACTTGTTTACAATCTGATCTTTAAATGCATTTTTAATTTCATCAAACAGCAATTAATCTACCCCCTGTTTAAATTTAAAATGATGCTTCTAGCCCCTTCTACAATTTAAAAACAGCAGTTACCCTTTCAAGTAGGCATTCCAGTTTGCGAGTTGGTTGCATGTATTAGCATGCTGAATAACTTTATTCTCAAGCTGAAATATGCTTAAATTCCCATTAAAACAGGTGACTTGTGTATTTCCTGAACATGAAGGGAAAATCCATCATCTTCACCCTCTTTTTGTGTGGGAGAACAGATTATACTATATGCATTTTTTTTTTCTTAACAAAGCTTTCCTTCTTGAAGAGATTCCTTATGTGTAAGGGCTGCCTGTTGAACAAGAGGCATGTGAATTCTGAAACAATTTCATGCACTCCAAAGCTTTCCTGTCCATCTACTGTTCACTGCTGGTCTGGGTTAATGTCCCACACAGACAGTCACAGCCATGTAGCTTGCACGTTTGCATTTTCCCATAAAATTGGTGTTTTTTCCACAGTGGGCATGTCTAAACTGATTGAGAGTAGCATGCAGTTCCATGATAAGAAGAGAGATGTAATCAAGTTTTTATGCTAAAGTAGCAAATTAGCATTTCGTATCAAAGGAACACAGACATGAATAAATTGAAGATGCTTGAGCCAAATCCACTGATGCCTATCTCAATGTAGAACAAAAAGTGGCTAAGTACAGTCAACTTTTTTTACTCTTTGCCACTCAGAGTACTATCTGAACACATCCAATTAATATTTTCAGAAGGCGGCTTTATCCCAAGTGAAAAATATTTAATCTGCCTCAGAACCTGTGCCACCAACCATTATGTTTTGTTTCTGGAGAGGGTGTGAGGGATGGAAGAATAGTGGAGCAGAATAGGATATCGAGACTCCCAAGACAGGACATCAAGAATTGGAGCATTGTTTGCGGAAATACTTGAAGAGTTGATACAATTTATTGTAGTTTGCTTATGTCTTTCACTCTCTGGAACATCTTTTACAGATATACCAGTATACTGCTGGCAGCTATTGTTAAAAATAAAATTATATTTTCACTACCAAGCAGATCTTTCTCTTATTTCTGAAGACTACAGTTCTCGCATGTGTAAGCTACGACTTGAATGTGGTGTGCTAAACTACAGAACAAAACTTTGTAGTAATTCTAGTCTCAGTTTTTGGCCTTCCGTTTTTTTCAGTGGTGGTGTGACTTAAGGCAGAATACGACTTGGTTCTAACATTATAACTAGCGGTCATGCCCCTTGACAAAGTTAAGAACTTAACTTTCTTAAAGTTAAGAACAAGTTGAGAAATACTGAATTCTCCTACAGAAATGACAAAAAGTGGGTTTTTTCAGATTTTAAGTGGAAACTCCTAAGAACATAAATTTTGGTAGCTTGTTTTTCTGTGGAATACTAGGTTTTCAGAGTTAAACTGTGAGAATTGATTAAAAAGACATAAAAAAAAATTCTCATGTTTGGTTCAACTTGTTTCCACCCAGATAATCCACTAAATAGCCATTTCAAGGGTTGAGACGGAATCGATCCTGTCTACAGAATTCATGGATTTCAGACTCAGTGCTCTTATTCTGAGTTTCAGCTGTGTTTCCTTACTGTCTTTTGCTTTCAAATATGTCTCAGCTAGCCATGGTAAACACCATATACACCCTTGCTTTTAATTTGGGTATGTTAACTAGGTACTAGGTCTTCAGAGCAAAGACCACCAGCCACTAGTGGAAGTTCTCTTCAAAACTTCCTAAGCATTATCATGTCAATCTTTTGTCTGTCTTAGGAGTGTTTGAGGTGCATCTGGGGTCTGATTTTTGTTTTTGAAAGGAAATTTGTGGAATCCAGAAGGCATTCCTGGAGCCTGTAATCTGGGATGCCATCATCTGAGTTTGAGCATGTGCAGGAAAGTAACAGACGTGCTTGAAGTTACTAGCAAATCCAGCAATTAAACCCTTGGTAGGATTACATACCTGTATCACTATTATTTTACTGACTGCGAGGTTTGTGATCAGAGGTCGGTTTTGCAGTAAGATTTGCAGTTGCCTTGTTTGAGTTTGGTCACATACTTCCATGAAAAGCAACAGGGTGGACCAGAAGGTAATGTAACACCCTCTTCATGCGAAGAGCACACCGAAAGGGAATAGTGTTGAGCTGTGAAGACGATGCTCGTCCTGCATGGCAAAGGCAATAGTCTTAGGATATGCAGTAAGTATTTTGTATAATTATGATTCGCTGCAAGAGCTGCTTTTGACTAGCTAATAACCTTTATATTTTTTGCTAGATTTTGTTTTTAAGATACCTCAGGTGACTCCCCAGTCTGGTGTGGAAGGTTCCTCCTGGATGTCCTAGCAAGAAACAGCTGGATTTTGGCTTCAGTGAAAGCTATGAAGCCCACTCCCAAAGAGTTCTGTGTAGCTGCTGACTGTGAGCAATGGAAAGAATTTAAGAGCTTGAGGGGAGCTAGGTGAGGCTGAACGTTTCGTACTTGTTTCTGACCACTGCATTCTCCCTGTTCTCAGGGACAGCTCTGATCCAAATAATTCTGAACTTGGCTTGAATCCAGGTTTCATAGCTCTGGCTTACCTCTCCAAAAATGTTGCCGTGTTCTCAAGGAAAACTAGTCTAGAGATTTGTAATGAACTCCAGTGGTTTAGGATCTGGACTGCCTAAACTGTGATAATAAGTAGTAATTGTGAAAGCAGTCGGTATCTGTTCACCTCATCATAAGGACCGAGAGCAGCGCAGCCTGAGAATTGCAGTGACTACTGTGAAGTGTGTCACCCTTCTCCCGTGTCCTGTCCACCCCCCCAACATCAACATGCTTTAGCTAGACCCCAGTTATATTTAAGTGATCGTTTTCTTTCCGTTTGTACTCTGCCCTGTTCTAAGTGAGCCTAACAATGTACTGGAAATTGCTGTCAGTCTCTGGTAGCAAGCCAGGGGGAGATCTAGTGATCTTGAGCACTGGTTCACCTTGAGATGTGTTTTTAATGGCACTAGCCTTGAAGTATTGGCACCTTGTTTGGAAATACTACTTTAGATACTCATCAACTTACTTTTGTGATGTTTCACTAAGAAGTTCCTAGAAATAAACTAGCATTTTGTTAGCTGTGTTCCATTTTTTACAGAGGGCTGTTGCACACGTTTCAGAAGATTGATCTGATTTGCCTTGGTTCATTCCTTTAGCAATTAGCACGTTTTATCAGAGCTCCAGTTTTTTTATTGCAAAGAGGCTAAAACATACTATTTGCCAAAAGCTTCACTAATTGTGGTGTGGAAATTCCAGAAACAGTTTTCTAACTACTTCCTCAACTCAGTTTTCTTATAAACAGCAGCGAAATGCAGTAGCTAAAAGGCTGAGGAGACCCTGCAAGTATCTCTGTTGAGTACTTGCTGGTGTAGGAATAAACCAATTTGTCAGAGGGTAGTCAGGATTTTTATGGAAGGAAAAAGAAACCTGGACAAGCCTTTGTATTCTGTGGGATGGAAAAGGAACTCATTTGACGTGGTTGCCTGAGGGCTTTTGGACACTCATTACAATGAAAGCTAAGTATGAGCTGAATGTCTAAACATTTTTGCTGTCTCTGAAAGTCTCCGGGAGAAAGAGGGTGGATCTAGTGACTCATTAATCAAGAATATGTTTAACTGTAGTGGTTCCCAAACTCCTCTCAGTGGATCACAGGTGGTCCAAGTGGCCAAGGAGGGCTTTTGATGGGCTTATATGAAGCAGGGGATAGTGCTAACGGCGTGAATGGTCCATGAGAAGTTGACTGACCTTTTAATCACAAACATTTAGGAACTGCTGCTCGAGGGCTTTACTTTCTTCATTGAATTCATTCTGCAAAAGCAAGACTCACCTTGAACTGGTGAATAGTTCACACCCAAATGCTTGGTTTTGTGGTGGTCTCCTGAAGTCAGTAGGCATAGTGGTGAGACTTAAAGCAGTTTAATCTCTAATGAAAAAAATGCAGCAACACTGGCAATAACAAAGCTCTTTAGTCTGGGTTAGTATTTTTCCAAGACTGCCAAAAGTGTGTGGTGGCTGAGAAACTCAGGGTCGTGATCGCAGTGTTCAAAAGTAACCAGAGATTGGGGGAGGTGAATTAGTCAAGTGTTGTGAGATAATTTCTGCAAAGTATTAACTTAAAGCGATGTAAAAGGCCTAGCTTTTAACTGTGTGTGAGAAATGAGAAGTCGGGAGGTAAGCAACCCTTCTCCCTGCAGAGCCTACTGCACTTGGTCTTGCTAAATTTCTGATGAGCTCTCAAAGCTGATGCTGGATGGTTTCCAGAGCTGGAAAAAGAGAACTCATGATTCTTTGACTCAAGAGAAGAACTGCTGTGTTCTTACCACTGGACAGAGAGATGAAAACAGTTGCTAAACAAAGATCAAACATGTGAACTTTATAAATAAACAAACAAAATTGATGCTAAGGGACGTCTCAACTCCTTTGCCTACGGCAAAGGGCTTGGCAGGACCTAGGAGAATGACTTTGTCAGTTTGCACATGGGATTCTTATTTTAAAGAGTCTGATTAAAGTGATACTGCTCCTCTTAATGAGTCTGGAGGTTATGCTGGTTAAAAATGGCCTTCTCTGTCCATGCGTTGGTTGAATGCAGGGTAGAGGAGAACGCATTTATGGTGCTGAACTCTAGATGTAGAACATGGCAAAATTTTAAATTTAAAATTTTTATATTTAATATGATTTAAATGTGATTTAAAAAGCTGGTTGTGAGAAGCTACTGTTAATAGCGAAACACTCAAAGGCAGCAGGTTTGATAGTGTGCTGAAGAGGGAGCTTAGTCAACTGCAAGAGGCGCCTGCAAGGCAGAGCTCGGCTGTGGAGGGGTTTCTCTATCTGATGTGCATTTCAAGCCTCCTGTTCCAGTCCTTCCCATGAGGAAGATGGGACTGCGGGTCGCAGAACTGGGTTTGCTCAGTACCTTATAAGAAGTTGGTGGTTGGAGTGGGAGCAGAACCCAGGAGCAGGTAGCCATTATCTTTACCTTTTTTCCTTCTCCTGTCAAGTCTGAAGAGTGCCGTGAACTGGGAACGGGAAGCTTGTTGGTCAGACTCTTGCCCACCATACAGACCTAGCAGTCTTGACTCCCCCTTCCTGTTCCCAGCGTTAAGTAACTTCCATCCTTGACAGCTTCTGCTCCTGTTTCTCCTTTGCTTCAATACTCCTACTGCCTGCTGCAGCCTTTGCTGTGTGATGCTTTAATCTGGATGTGGAGCGCAGCTGCGGCTGGCTCCTGTTCTTAATACAGAGCAGCCCACTCCAGCCTCCTGGCGAGGTAGCCGGCTGCAGTCAGCCCAGTGCCCGGCAGCTACGAATGGCGCAGCACAGCCTTCTCCCAGAGGCTCAGCTGCTCTGTACATGTCATGCTGTATGTGCACAGCTTTCTGAGGAGAACTTAAATTCCTGGATACTCCTGCAGCTGTTGTGGGACACCAGGCAAAATACGAAGACCCTGGTCTTCTTCCTGAACAATTTACTGCCTGAGGCTTGAGTCTCATTAGAGACTTAATGCCTTGAAACACAAAGCAGTAGAGCTGGGCCCTGGGAACAGCCAACAAGCTGAGCCTATTACTCTGTAGCTGCACAATCGTTGGAAGTTGTTTCTGGGGTGAAGTTCTTGTTGGGAAGAGCCTGACGAGGAAGAAGGGTGGTCTAGACAATAGTTCCCTGGACTTGACCCTAGGGGCCATGAGTTCATTTTTCATCTGTGTTGGGCAAGCTGTTTCCATTTGTAGTGTCTCAGCTTTGCTTTCTTAAAAGGGGATTAATTTCTTTTGAAAGATTTTGGTAGTGTTTTCCATCTGTAGCTACCAAAGAGGAAAGTTAAAGAAGAAAGTATCATGGACAATCATCTCCCTATGAGATCTAAACGAAGACCCTTTAGAGGGCAGAGCTCATCTGATGTACTTGTTCTCTGGCAGCAGAGCTGGCCTAAGCATACGCATAGCTCCAGACAAGTCACGGCATTGCTGCACCTTGCCTTGTGTCAGGAGGCTCATGGGGTGAAGAGGGGAGCTGAGGTTGCTGCAGTAGAGAGGGGTGCTTGAGGACAAGAGCATGTGCCCTAAGGAAATTGGCTTTTATTAGCTCTGCTGGTCACAATGACTTCTGTTTATCTGCATTGCTGGCTCACTGAGAATGAAGTTACATCACTGTAACAAAGCTGCACTAGTGTTCATACCGATTCTGTGGCTTGTAGCTGAATTTTTTCATTTGATCTGGATGGGTTGATCTGTATCCATGGGCTTCTGCTGTGGATATACTTGAAACAAACCTGAATGGTGAAGCTTGTGCTTTTCTTCTTGTCATTCAGGGCACTTGGACAACTTAAACTGCTGTTTGCATGCCGGGTGGCATTACCTGTCACAAATGAGCATGTGAAGCCAGGATGCACCATGCAAGGACGCAGGGTAGGAAAACGCTGAGAGTTTTTACAGCTCCTGCTTGTGTATGTGGGTTTAAGGTGTAGGCAGGCATATGCTGCTTCAGCTACTTCTTAGTTTTAATTTCCTCAGGCGGTATTTCTTATAGGGACTGGGAGTTCCTGTAGTTTGTGTTTTTTTTTTTTTAAGGCAGTGGTTGGCTCTTTGTCTTGCTGCACCGACTCGCCTAGGAATCAGATATACACCAGCACATGCACATTTACTGCAGGGATCATGCAAGGGGTTGGCGGATTTGAAGTGTTCAGTGTGAGATTTCTTCAAAGGGGTCTATTTTCAGAGCATTTTCTGGACTTTTAGCCAGAATCAGCTATGCAGTAAAACTTGCCATGGGAAAGAGTGTGAAATAATGCTGCTCTGACCATTGGGTGAATTCTTCTCTGCTAGATTCCTTGAGGAGAGAAATTTTGCACACTTGCAGGCAACTCACAGGATGGAGATTGTCCCTGGGTCCCAGCTACCTGCCCTTCAGGCATACAGTGTGTGACAGACCAGTTCAGTTAGTCTAAGATCCTTTTGTACTAGTGGGCAGTGAAAGATGCACATGAGCAAACTTTCTCACAGCGTGACTAGCCCACAGGGCGATGCAATCCATAGATATTAGTCTGCAAAATCCCTTCTCAGGCTCGCTCTGTGCTTCCCCTCCAGACGAGACTTTCTTTATGGGTAGTTACTCGTTACAGCAGAACTTGCTCAGCTTTCCCATGAAACTTCCTGCTGCGAACTGGATTTTGTAGTGGCTACTGCATTGGTCTGAGCCAGTTGGTAGTTCATAGTGTCTGTGGGAGGGAGGGATCTGGGGAACTCTGGGGTAAGGAGAAAGGTACTGCTGTGTAATGTGCTGCAGACGATGAGAAACTTGCCCGGGAGCAACTGAACGGGGGCTCCTCAGGGCAGAATCCTGCCTGTGAGCCTCGAGGGCTGAGGTGCAGGTGCTTGACTGTGGGTCCAAATGGTTAAGCCTGTGCTTAAGGAGGGAGAGACTGCTGAAAGTGTTGGATGGTTGTAAGAGAAGGATCCCGAGTATCATAACGCGGCTCAATGTATTGGAAGTCTTTGAAGTCTTCTCCTGACATCCATCCCGTACCAGCATCTTTCATCCTTCGCCAGCGCTTCCCCAGCTGAAGCTATTAAAGGGAAACTACAGAAGCCATAAATCCTGGCTGTTAACATCTCCAGTGGTAAGATTTCACAATGAGCCCAAGTTGCTGCAAAAGATAAGAGAAGGCCTTGAAACCAAGGCAAGTTGTGACTGGTTCCCAAGAATAGCTGAGCTTCACAGCTTCGTTGGGGGTCCCTCCAGGTTACTCGCTTTTGGGTGCAGTAACTGGCTCTGCTGCTGACTCTCTGGGTGCCCTTGTGTGAGTCACCCAGTGTGTGTCTACATTGTGCAGCGCAGCCTGGAGGAGAGATCCCCAGCTCTGACCTGACCCAAAGGAGTGAAGCTGTAGCTGGGGTGCTGTATATAGGTTAAACAACCCAGCTGCAGTGCTGTCCTGCTGTGGTTACACTGCTTCCAAGGATTGATCTTATCACGTCCGTGGGGAGCTGAGCTTATAAATGCACCCATTTCAGTGGAGCGTGGGCACAAGTCAGGGCCCCCCCTTTGGGGGGGCATGCTGAGGGTGGAGTGCCTCTCCCAGAGTTTGCAGAAGGGCCAGGAAGGAATCCAGGAGTCCTGATTCACCAGGATCCCTGCTTTGGCCACGCCGTCTGGCTGGAGCAGGCAATGAAAGGCGAGCTCTCTTTGTATCGTTACATTGAGATAGTAGCCGGAAGGCTCCCTGCTTTATCGGGAGTGTTGGTTCAACAGAGGAGAAAAACGCAGCCTGAATTGCCAGACAGCAAATAGGAGCGATTCCTGGGAATGTTTCCTTGAGTGAATGGGAACGTTGTTAGTGGGCAAACTGGAATCAATGTTACACTCATAATTTTATTTACACCCTTGCTGTGATCCTGATCTCTGCCCAGCCTAGAGTGCGTATCTGTACAGAGTTCACTTCAGTATAAACACTTGGCTCTGCAGAATGTGTCGGTACATCAAATTGTCTGCCAGGTGCCTTCCTGAATGATTCTTTTCATGGGAGACTTTTTTTTTCTCGTGTCTTCTTCACAGCACTAGTCTAGCAAGTGTCCTTTTTCTAGCAGCAGGCCAGGAAGAAGTGATGGGTCTGCAGGGCAAAAAGTCCAGTTAGCCACGTGAGAAGGCCGGTGGCATTGTGGCAGAACAGTCAGAAGGTCTTTGCCCTCTCCATGTCAGAGGCTGTTTTCCCATCGACATTGCTTGTTTCCGCAGTTCCCACCCGTAATGGCATTGGGAGAGAGAAAACCTGCCTCTCGGTATGCTGAATGTTGTGCTGGGGACGCAGATGCTCCTAAGCCCTCCGAAGGAAAGGTGGTTGTTACCATCTCGGTAAAACGACTTTGGCTGGGTAGTTGTGAGGGAACCTGTCGCAGTGTCAGCGCTGGAACACAGGGCTCAGCAAGACCCCAAGGTCTTGGTCAGAGCCTGGGCTGGGCTCAGAGGGAAAGCAGTGGTGTGGGGTGGAGGGACACGGAGCAGCTCATGTCACATCTGGCCAATGTCCTCATATAAACATCTCAGACCTGCAAAGCACTCTCTCAGTCCTGCCAGTTTCGCTGGCTTTGCTCTGCTCACTCTCCTCCTCCAGGCATTAAAATGAGTCTCTGAATAATCCTCCTTTTGATTTTCCTGCTCTGAAGTCCTCCCCAGCATCACCAACTTACAACTGCCCTTCTGTGGGGAAGTTGCCCACTGCTCCGGCCACGCACTGCTCCTCGGGGCCACGCTTTTCCATTCCCATCACATGTTGTGCTGTGGGGAGGCCGGTGGCTGCTGGTGTGTGTGGAGGGCAAAGCAGATCCGCTTGGATGCCGGAGAGCTCTTGGATTTGGCATTAACGCCCAGACAAACCCAAGGCTTTGAGGAGGCAAACGCTGCATCTAGGAATTCAGATCAGCAGCTGTTAATGAAAACCTCAGTAAGGCAAGAGGCTTTGGAGCTGCTGTTGCCCTCCAGGGATGACTTCGGTCTTTGTCATGGTGTACGCATTGCTTGCCCAGACTTTCTTGGAAAAGGAAGCCTCAATGTCAGCTACAGCGATGAGATCTTTTTTTTTCTTTTTGAGCTGAAAACCAAATCCTCGGTGTTTGCTGCCCTGCTGATTAACCGGAGATAGGATAAGCCCTTCTGGGCACTGTGTTAGTGCAAAGGTGCAAACAGTCCTTGCCTATCGTTGCTTGGTCTGAGCAGATGATGTGGATCTTGGGGCCCTGAGGACCCCCGGGAAGCCCCATTAGAGCAACAGCTTAATGAATTGCTGTGAACCTTCCATTTCTGTGGCATCCATGTCTCTTATAACCTCTTACTTTGTGGAACAAGGGAAGGCAGCAGTAGGGGAGATGCACAGGGAGAAGCCCTGGATGAATTGGGAAGATGGAGGGGAGAAACAAGCCCAGGACCTCCTGTGTCCTGAGCTGGCAGCTCCCCTACGGGGCCGTCCTTGCTGGGACATGAGCCAAGCGGTCCCAGATCCCATGGGTGCCCGCTGCTTTCGTAACACTGCGTTGGTTTTGGTGGGGAAAGGGCCCTGTTTCTGTTTGCACAGTTTGGAAATATTTTCCTGGTCCCGAGGAGGAGCGCAGGGCTGTTATGATCCAGCTGGCCTGTGGAGGTCAGTCTTGGCTCAGGGAATCTCTCCGGCAGCTCCCAGGGAGCAGCAGGGGGGCCCAGCTCCTGCCCCTCTGCACCCTGCCCAAGTGGGGGCCATCTCTGAGGCTGCACCTTTCCCCCCCACCCAGAGTTTGGTGGCTCTCGCCACCCTCCTGCAACATCCCGCTGCTTTTTCTTAGTGGTCCAGAGGGAAGAACACAGAGACACTGGGGCACGTTTGACTTCTGGAGAGGTAGAGAATGAAGGAAATGAAACGGCCATAATGCTCTGTTCTGACCCCATTTTAACAGTGTGAGTGCATTTGGGCTTGAGAAACATTTGTCCCCATGTTCCAGGATCTGTGCCACATCTCCAATGTGCTGACCTGTGTCTCGCACTTCTGAGGATGCAGGTCAGAGACGACCACAGATGGGCATCAGGACTCTTCTTGGTGTTTTTCTGTGCTTTTGGTGTTTTTCAGATCCTTCCTCATCCAACAAGTGAAGAACACTGGAAATGGATGAGTGTTTGTTTGCTGTTGTAGGAGTCCCCGTTCTCAAAATGCTGCAAACCACTGAGCTCTGTAGCCTGGACAAAACGTAGCTCTAGATGCGGGATAGTTTTTGAAGGACCCTGGGGAACTAAAATCTGTTCCCCAGGAACAGACACAGGAGGTCCTGGGCTTGTTTCTCCCCTCCATCTTCCCAATTCATCCAGGGCTTCTCCCTGTGCATCTCCCCTACTGCTGCCTTCCCTTGTTCCACAAAGTAAGAGGTTATAAGAGACATGGATGCCACAGAAATGGAAGGTTCACAGCAATTCATTAAGCTGTTGCTCTAACGGGGCTTCCCGGGGGTCCTCAGGGCCCCAAGATGCCTCTCTCCAAAGCCTACCAAGCAGGCCAGTGGGACAAGCGCCTCTTATTATGGCATTTTAAGACCCATCTCATTCCCGCAAGGCGTTTCCTTGGCCCATCCCTAATGGATCCCCACTGAGGATCCCGAAGCATGGTTGGATACCTGGGTGGTTCCTCTTGCTCTGTGCTGTCTGCGCAGTGCCCAGTGCTAGTTAGCAGAGCTGAGTTTAGGCTCTTGAAATGACCTCTGCTGCTGGGCTCCTGTCCTGCCCACGGGATGTGGCTTTTATGCCACTTTTAGTCACTAATGACAATGATTGTGGTCATCATGGGAAATTGGGTTGCTGGAGCTCTGAAGCAAAGGAGGTCTCCATTGCAGGTGTGCAGTGAGGCTTTTTAGGGTCAATGGAGAAGCTGATGGAGAAGCAAAGTACCTCTCACTCCTTGATCTCTCCCACAGCACTTGTCAACCCCTTCTAGGAAGACTGTAACAGTGAGATTGGAAGGTTTCATGTCCCTGTTTTCCTGGCAATAGATGGGACAGGTATTAAACCCAGCTTTCTTGAGTTGGTGCCTGGTGCTGCACCACAAGCCCTTGCTGCCTCCTCCACCTGACAAGGGCCATGTGGGAGCCTCTTCCATGCAGAAACACATTCTTTTTTTTTTTTTTTTCTTTTTAAGGCTGAATTAGCCCTGTCTATGGCAATACAGAATTACCTGACATGGCGAGTTTGGAAAAACCACGGACGAGGAGTCTATGAGGCCTTCCTTAGAATCTGCAGAGCTGTTCAATGCTGGACATTGATGATGCCCTCTAGTGTCGCATCACGGGGGATGAGAACTCAGTTTAGGACAGTGTTGAAGGTCCTCGCCTTGCTAGCCCATGCGGCAGCAGTTGCTGCTGATGCCCTTTGCTCTGGCCCCGGTGATGATTTGGGATGCCAGACTTTCTTCTCAGGTGTGTAGGAAATTCCCGTGGTGAAGGCCCAGGAGCTTCCCTGGAGGTGGGCACCTTGAGTCTTATCAAAGCAATAATTCTTCCCATTTCCCACCTAATCAAGCAAGGGGGGCTTAAGCGATGTGGATGCTGTTGGTGACCACAGCAGATGCTCAAAGACTCTGCTGCTCTCCGGCTGGGTAACTGTCCTCACTTTGTGCTCCCCGGGCTCCATCACAGCCATTAATACACGGAGAAGTTGGATTCACGTTTTAGACGAGCTCATATTCTCTGCTATTAGCAGGTTTCTATAGATGCCACAGAAAGCACGTTATTAAGGCAGATGAAAGGCCAAGGAACGAGTCTGCTGTGCTTGTGCATGCCCATGGGGTAAGCTTTCTGCCCCTCCCCCATTTTTTTATTGTATCCATCCTGCATCAAAGTTGCTTCGAGAAGCAAGCGAGCTCCCCAGAAAGGCCCTGCGACGGTGGTAATGGAGCAAAACCACAAAGTGTTTCACTGCTTGTGAAGTACCAGACGGATTGCTGGGCTGAGCCAAGCTGACAGGTTGATCTTTTGCTTCCTGCAGCCTGTTGTTCTACCAAAAAAAAAAAAACCCAAGGCAGCCCCCCCCCCGCCCTTCCCGGAGACTCCTCCACCTGCCCCGCTCGTTTGCTGACTTGTGCATTTCTCCTTCCACATGTTACAAAGATTAATCGCTCCAGTTGGAGCTTGGTGCGACTGGGCAAGGCGAGACATTCCTCTGTTGACATATTGCTGCTTTTGACTAAGGGAGGCCGGGGGTTTTGGGCTCGCCCCGGCCAGTTGATGTGTGGGCAAGCTCCTCGTGGAGTTTGGCCGCTCCTTGTCTTGGGCACAAAGGGAAATGAGCCTCCCCCCCCCCCCCCCCCCCCCGGCATGCACGCAGTCCCTGGCAGGAGGGATTTCTCTTTGCAAGATGCACAGCTGCCTGTTGCTGTTGCAGATCCCATGGTTTTGTTCTGGAGAACAAAGGGGCAGCCAGGTCCTGAGCTGGGTGGCAGTGGTCTGGGCAGGTCTGGAGATAAACATGACTCTGCCTCCTCCCTGAGGAATGGGCAACTGTTGCTGTGCCGTGGGGCAGGAGCAGCTGCAGTTGGGTAGCGGATAACGCAATGTCTCTGTAGGACAGCGGGGAGCCTTGGTGGAACCGTGGTCAAGGGTCTCAGGTGTGCTGGTGCGGTGGTGGCCTGTCCTCTATGCCGGTTTCTGCTGGCTTTGCAAGCGCTGGAGGCAGCTCTGTCTTTGTGCATGCTTAGCGTCGCTGCTGGAGCTCCCGAGCACCTTAGATCTGGGAGAGCTTTTGGCTGAATGCACGTACCCTCTCTCCAGACCCAAATCAATCTCACAACCACACCGGATCTTCCTTCAGATCCATCCGTTAGGATCTCCAGCCCTAAAGAGAGGAATGTGGCTCCTGCCTTGCCCAGCTCAAACCGAGCATGGGGAGAGACAGGAGAGGCTGTGCCAGAGCTTCGGGAGAGCGGAGGCTTTCCCCAGGGTTTTCTCTGCCTCGTGCTGTCCCGTCCTGTGCACGTCTGCCCTGAGCTAGGAAGTCAGGGCTGGAGGCTGCAAGGTCAAACCTCAGAGGTAAGTGGCTATTTCTGGAATTTCATAGAAGAGAGGAGAGATCGGGAGCCGAGAGCAGGAGGCACAAAGGGAAAGGGTGCATTGTCTAGAGAAACAAGGACCGGGAAGAGGAGCAAATCTCCCCCGTGCAGATGGGAGCCGCGGAGGGGAACTGCTGTCTGGGGGAGGGGAAGCAAAAGGTGCAGATTCAGGTTAGATGTTCGGAAAAATCTCCCGTCGTCTCTGCAGGCTGGGGAACCGCCACCACTGGGGGTGAAGGACGTGTTAAAGCACTCCAGACAGATGTTTGTCTATGTAAACACCAGCGTGCCTTGGGCGAGGGAACAGGTTCGGCGGCTCCTTGGGCTCCAGCCCTCTTGCCTCGTGATTTGTAATGCACATACTCGGCTGTGAGCGCCTTCGCTCGCCTATGCGCTTGTCCCACCATAAACGCACATCTTGGATCTGGAACAAAAGTTCAAATACATACTGCTTTTGTTGCATTTTGTCATCTATTTCTACTCTCATTGAGCGCTGCAAAACAGCTTCTGGGTATGAGAAGGATTATACAAATGAAGCTGTTGTAGGACTGTAATTTCAGAGATTTTTTTTTTTTCTTACCATTCGTTTTTTCTTTTCTTTTCTTTTTCCTTTACTAAAAAAAAAAACCCTTCTTTTGTGCACTTTGGACCAAGCTTGTCATATTTCTTAGAGTCTCCAGTGACTCCTTCATACTACAGACTTTCTGGAGTCCTCCTTGTTAGACCAAGAACTGCATGATTCATTGTGTGCTGGAGATTTAATACTGCACGTAAAACATTCCCGGTTCAAATTTGTTTTCTTTCTTTTCCCCCCTCCCCTCTTTTTTTTTTTTTTTTCCTTCTCTCTTGGCTTCTCACTTACATCCTGGAATTTTTTCACGAGATATAAAATAAATACATTCCCAAATATGTCCAGTAGGAAACGATCCGCTTGGATTTTTCAGCTGCTGTTTTAAGGCCTTAAAACAATTTGGTGCTGTTCAGCTTTCTCCAGGGACGGCGGTGTGTTGGGAAGACCATCTCCCGTCTCTCGTGGCCCTTTGAAGATGCACATCACTTTGTGACCAGCTCAGCCTCTGCTTGCAGCTGGGCTCCTGCATTTTGAGGCGCATATTGCTTACTGAAGACGTGGGGTTGCTTTTCCAATGGCGAGATGTAGATTTTTAGTGCCAAAAGGGACCTTTTGGGTTATTCAACCTGGCTGAATCCCATCCTCTAAGGTCACCAGCCCTGTGGTGGCGTGTCCCATCCCGGCGTTAATCAGCAGGTGGTTCACCGGGTCTGTCTGATGTCACCTGTGTACTCAACAGCCATTCCAAGAGGGGTGGCTGGGGTCAGCTTCTTCCGAGGACAAAGCCCTCTGATGGGCAGTTAAGCGACGTCCTGACCTGCGAAGCATTAGTTGAACCCTTTAATTACAGGTTGCCTTAAACCTGCCTGTAGCAAGGTGTATCTGTCCTGCCCAGGCTCCTCTTCATCTGCATTTTTTAAATATATGGTAATGAATTCAAGTCCCTCTTAGCTATGACCTGAGAATCAATTTTTCAAAGAAGCCCAAGGCTGGGTTTCCCGCATCTTGGTCCTTGCACTGGGCTCTTAGAGCGGCTCTCGGCCCTTCCCAAAGCACTTGAGGAGTCTGATTTCCAAAGGGACCTCAGCACCCCAGCAGTTTCCATCAGTCATGCTGTCCAAGGAGCCTGTCCCCAGGATGTGGCGTGCTTGTAGCAAGGTGGTCCTGCTCCCTTCGCTGCCCGAGGACGTGCTGCCTGAAGCAGTGCTCGCCGCAGGGATGGAGTTGTATCACCTACAGCTAGGGCGGGTTAGCTTGGGTGTAGCAGCACATGAAGACACCCCGACTTCTTGCAGGCCAGGAGCACCTCCTGGTTCTGCACCGTGCCCTGGGGACGTGTTCGCCTGCTGGGTGCTAACCATCTTCTGCTGTTTCCCGGTAGGCGCTCGCCTCTATCCCGCTCGCTTTCCGCTGGAGCACTGGTCTGTGTCGTAGCTGGGCCTCAGGATGCGAATGCCCATGACCCTTCTTGTTAACGTGGCGATTTGGGCCCATGGCGGAGCTGTTATCTCTGTGCTCCAGTGACCTGAGCAGCTCCTGCGCGTGTGTGAAGATATTTATATGGCCAGGCAGGGTTCCTGCTTCTGTGCCTTGTGTAAACACCTCAGGGGTCTAATGCAATTAGTTCCTCTGCTCTGCTCGAGGAACTGCCTGGAAAGGCGGTGATAATCGTATGGGTTTTGCTTGACTGATTTGTGCTGGGACAGGCTCAGCTTGGAAACGAGGGCTGTCTGAGCCAGCCCGCAGCGAGACCATGGGAGATGCTGCCGTCGGCCCCGCATCAGGCACCGTCCCGGGAGACTCAGCCAGCTGGCACCCAAAACTGCCTTTGCAGAGTGGGTGTATTTTGGGAGCTCTGCTCCTGGCTCTCCTTCTCCAGGTGACCCCAAAAGAGACCTTTGCAGCCCCTCAACCTTGGAGAAGCGGGTTTGCCATCCCTCTCGGAAGGACTTTCAGCCACCCTGTGCAACCCTCGATATCCCCGTGCTGGGATGCCCCAGCTCCTGGTCCCACACCAGGCTACGGGCACCCAGGGAAGGGGGGTCCCATCCTGCTGTGCCATCCAAACCTGCAAAAACTGGGGAAAGGAAGGGAAGGTGGTGAGTGGGGACGTGGTTTGTACCAGCTCAGTGATGGACCAGAGGCTGTAGGTTCAGTCTCATGGCTTTTTCCTTTAGCTTTGTACAGGGTCTCAGCTTCTTGTTGGCCGTGGAAAAAGGGATCTCGGGGCTGTGACCACCCTTTGTACAGTCAAGAGCTCTTTTCCAAGAATGTTTCTTCTGCAGGTGCATCATCCCCATTGGCCCTGCTGCCTCCTCCTGCACCGGCGGTACCCGGGGGCTGCAAACCCCGCCAGCCGCCGGCGCAATCAGCCAGCCATCGCGCCGTGGAGCCTGTGGATCCGGCGGTTCAGGGGCTGGCTCGGTGGAGGAACCCAGCGCCGCTTTCATTCACCAGCCTGTAAACACGGTGGTTCAGGCGTTGCTTCAAGTGTGGTTCAGCCATCGCTGCTGTGGGGGCTGCAGCTTCCCGGCCGGGGTGGGGCAGGCAGCTGGGGGCTGTAATTGCTTCAGCCACCCAACTTTAATCCACCTCTGTTCGTGAGTCAGTGCCCCGAGGGGCTTAAGTTAAGAGCTTGGGCTCACTATATATAGTCAGTGGGGCTGCTAGGAGGCAATTCAGGAGCCTGCCCCTCCCCGTTGGCTCCCCGGGTACCAGAGGTAGGGAGAAATACCCCGAGATGGGGAGTTAAGCAAACCTGTTTTACTTAATGCTGGGCCCAGACAAGGAGCCCATCTGTGGTCAGTTGTTGCAGTTCATCTGTGGCTGAGGCAACTTCTCAAACCACTTGAATTTGCTCCTAAGACGGCGTCTGACGGCGCTGTCTCGTGGTGCAGAGCTCATGGGCGGATCGGCCCTCGGAGCCAGGGTTCGTCCTCCCACCCCAGAGGTTTCATGCTCTGCTTCTAATTCGGGGGGGGACGGGGGGGGGGGACACGCTGCCTGTGTCTCCCCTGTGCCTGCAGCCACGCGGGCTGTTCCCGTGGCCCCACAGTGGTGCTGGTGTGGGGGACCAGGTGTCCCCGTCAACCCCATTGCATCTCCCCCGGCATCGCAGCTGCTCTTCATCGACTTTTGTTCCCACTTGCAGAGGGCAAATATTTGAGCTCATCTGCCAGCTGTGTCTCCTGCAGAGCCACCGCTGCATGAGATGCAGCTGGCCTTTAGGGCTGAAGCTCCTGAGCACCAGCAGAGAGGACCCTAAACCTCCACCCCACCAAGGTGATGGAGAAGATGGCTTTAACTGGGGGCTTCCTTTGAGCCCGGCTCTGCTACGTTAGCTAGCAGCACTTGGCTGATGGCAGTGATGTAGCAACTCCCCAGCACACATGTTAGTGGTTTTGAGGGCTAAATTGGACCTTGAGAATTAGCAGCCTTGTAAGTCAATAACAACATGTCCTAATGAATGCAAGATGTCCCTAGGAAATGAAGGCTCCTTCGCTCGATTGGGATCCTGTGACTGGGAGAGGACCAGTAAACAAGAAGGAATGCTTCAACTGGAGATGAGCAGGAGATACAAAGTCGACATCTAGATTTCAAACACACCCCAAATGTGGGTGGCTGTGGGGGGGAGCGCAAGCCATTTGCAGTTGTGAAACACGGCAGTGTCTGCTGCCCGGCCGTCCCCTGCATCTCCCTTGGGCGGGGTGGGCTCGGAAACCCAGCGTGTTAAATGCCGGGCTGTCCCTCCTGCCCCTTGCCGTCACCGCGCGGGGTGGGATGACTCCCACAGCCGTCCTGCTGAGCCCCAGCAGCCCCCTGCCCTCTTGTGCAAGGGCTGTGTTTCCCTCTGCCCCCCTCCAGAGCCTGCCTTCAGAAATGCCCGTGGCCTCCGTGCCCGTCCTTGCATCCATGGGCGACAGGGCAGCCCTGGATGTCGCCTGTGCATTGCACGGCTGTGACAGACGGGAAGGCTGTGAGCAGCCGCCGTTGCAAAGGGGAGGTTTGTGTTTGGGGATGGAGTTGCGGGGGTCTGGGTGTGCTGGGAGGAGGTGGAAGGGGCTGGTTTGCAGATGCTGTGATCTCCCCTTGGCTGCCCCGATGGTGGAGGAAGGAGCTGTGGGTGCGCTCTGCTGGGGGGACAGCCTGCAGGTAAGATTTAGGGGCTATTCCTGTGGCATCTCCCCTGCTCTGCTGCTGCGAGGGGCCAGAGCAGGCGATCAGGGCAGAGCACGAGAAGCAGCGGGTCTAGCTCAGCCCTCCCCTTGCTACAGCCTCTCCCACCATTGGGGACGAGAAGCTGCCAGCCGTTGCCTGCAGCCCAGTTGCTCCCAGTGTCCCCATGAGCTTGCCTGGCCGCTCTCTGAACCTTCCCACCCTCAGCCCCGGTGCTGGTTTCACCGTTTAACTGCTCCACGTGGAAAAGCTCCCCCTCCACGGGTTTGCAGACTTGCTGCTGGAGCCTCTCGAGCGTTAGCATGGCGCTGGATGAGGAGTTTAATCGTCCCACTGCCTCGACATAACGTTTGGTCGTTCCCCTAATTGCACATGACACGTACATGGGGCTCTGCTGTGTCAAGAAGTAGCAGGAATGTCTGTCTGTCCATGGCTCCAGGCCTTGAAGTGTTCGCCGCTGTGCTGCCTGCCACTGACACCCCCTGCTATAATGCATCCCAAATGTGTCCCGTGCGAGGGCCGGTGTGCGATGACATCCTTGTGGCGCAACGATTGCTCGCAGGCACGCCAGCTAGCTCGAATTAAAGCCTTGCTTGCAAGCGCAGGTGATGCTCAGGGGTGACTCTGTGCCTCAAAGGAATGGGAGTCTTCAACCCCCCTGGGGCAGTGGCAGTGGGATTTTGGGGTGTGCGTGGCCCCGAGCTCCTCGGCATCGCTGGGAGCGCTGGGGTTTGCGCTCTGCACGTGCGGCCAGGGTGAGCAGGTTTCGAGGTTCCGGGCTGTGCTGCCTCTCTGTGCGTCGTCCCAGGTCGACCGCCCCATCCTGCCCGTCCAGTCGGCGAAGCGGCGACGTGGGGCTCTGCTGGTAAAACCGCTCCAGGAGAAGATCTAGGAAAAGGCCAGCCTGGTTTCACCTCCATCTCCTCCTCCTCCTCGCTCTGAAGTCACCATAGTTTCAGGTAAGTTTAACAGATGATTTATATTCACCACCCATTAAAGGCAGCACTCCCCACTCTGTCCTGCAGGCTGGCTGCCTCGCGAACCCACATGGATGACAGCACACCGCAGGGAATTGCTTGTTGACCCCAAGCTTTCCTCTGCCAAATTATCCCGGTTAGCTTGCAGGCAGCCTCCCGAACGGAGCACGGAGGGGCTCGTCCTCCTCCGCTCCCGCCTGCCCTTGTGCTGGGAGCAGGGTGCTGGGGCAGGGTCAGCTCCTGGCCAGCATCAGCTCGTGGCAGCCCCAAAGCCGGTCAGGAAGAAAAAGGCTCTGATTTCCTAACACCCCTCCAGCGCCCGCTTTGGTGTGCGGTAAGCACCGACTGGGTTGGGTGCTGACCCACAGCACCTAGTACAGAGCGATCCCCGGTCTGGCTCGTGGAACATCACCAGTGACGCGTCCTCACGCCGACAGATGACTTTCTTCTATGGCCGTTGGCGCGAGCGCCTTGCGGTACGTGTGCCAACCAGCCGGCCAGAGCAAGTGGCTGGACCTCGGGGTTGCCTCTGGGAGATGGGACCTCTTGGGTCTTTCCCCTCAAACCAACTGTCTTCCCCAAACCTGCAGGAGCCTGACACCTTCAAGACCTCACCCAGCTCCACCGAACCTGGAAATGGGCTGAAATTGTCCCATCGCTCTGTGTTCCCCATCCAGACGCCCTGAGATGGACGTGGGGATAAAACCTGGGAGACCCAAGAGCCGGCGGCGGGTCGGGGTGCTGCCACCACACAGCCCGTGAGCACGCGTGCCCTTGGCGGGAGCGGGGAAGGGAACATGGGAACGGCAGCGTTGCCCAATCCACGCGCATGGAAATGAACTGCTTTGTGCGCAAAAAAAGTTGTCGTTTTGCAGAGGCGCTGGGTGTGTGCGCGTGTGGGTGTTCAGACTCTGCAGAAGCAACCTTGGATGCCTGGAAAAATCTTCTTTGTGCATTTAATTAGTGGTAAATCCGATTTACATGCGAGATGCCTCTTGGTCTGAATCTGCTCGTTGATTAGCAATTGCAGCCAATTTATATTGTGTACTTTGTTTGCCTTAGACCACAACAGCACTACCTGAACGTAACAGATCTTTCTGCCTTTGCATTTCAAAGCCGGGCTGGTACCGGGGTGTTATTGCACAATCTGCTCGCACTGCCCCGGGACGGGCCGTGTGCCCGGGGAGTTTGGCCCATGCTCCCCCCTCCGCCGGCTGCGGCTCTCGCCTCCCACTTTCCCTGCGAGTTGGGGATGGTGCAGCCGCTCGGTGATTCAGATCAGCTCCCTGGTCTGGCGGGCGGTGGGTCCGGCCAAGGAAAACCAGATCGTAGGGCTGAGCCGGGCTGCGCGGCCAACGGCAGTGAGGGGAGACGGACGGGGAACGGCTGGGGACCATGCTGCTCCCCGGCCACCGGCTGATGTGTCAAGCAGACGTGATGCTGCACCACGGCTCTCAAACCACGCTGGTTTTGCTGCGAAACGGCGGCGCTGGGAGTGGGTAGCGTCTTCTCCAAGTAGAAAAAATCTTGCTGGATTTTGGTGTGTGCAGAAGGGGATGCCAAAGCACCTTGGCAGCTCTGGCGCTGCGCTTTCGGGGAGAGGAGGCGAATGGGGATGCTCCACGGCCGGGTGTATGTGGGCACCGCCGAAGTGACGGTGCCGGGGTCGGCACATCCCTCCTGCCTTCCTGCTGCGCCTTTCCTCGACGATGCCGACGGTGCCGCGTCCTCAGCCGCGGGCTGGGCTGTGACCCCAGTGGCTTCTGCCCGTCTCGCCTGCCCGAGCGCTGCCTGCACGGTGGTAACGGCCCTGCAGAGGCTGGCAGGGGAGGGCTGCCTGGACGTGTGTGTTATTTCCTGTGGTCAATGCAAACCATTCCCATAAACCAGCAGCGTGTGGTTTTGGTTCAGGTTCCTTTTTTCCTCCTCTCTCCCCTCCAGTGCCTGTGCTCAGAAGTCGGATCCCCTGCCCAGGCTGCGGGGGGGCGCGGGACGAGATGGGCTGCGCTTTCCTCTTGTCCTGGCAAATCCCAGTGGGGTGTCGGGATCCCAGCCAGGTCCGGCCTGGCCGCTCTCCACCCGCCCCATCCACGTCTGGGTGGTGGGATGGGTCCCTGCACCCGGAGATGGGGATGAGCGAAGCACGGCTGGTGCGGAGCGGGGTGCAAGCCCCGGGGGTTTAGGGCCCAAATGGAACCGCTCCTGCCCTCGGTTCCTTGTCCCGCTCCCTGATGCAGCCGGAAGGGCTCTGCAACTGCTTCTCCATCCCTTGGAGATGGAGTGAGGAGGGGGCTGATGGTTAGCAAAGGAGAAAAGGAGCTCCCATTGATGCCCAGATTTCCTCCCCCCCTGCTGAAAAGCCAGGGTCAGAATCAATTCTGTATTTCTACCCTCTTTTAGAGGAAATGTGTTTTGGTTTTTTTAGCATGTTCCCAGAGCTGTGCAGCGAGTGGATGGGGTGTGTTGGGATGCCCAAGCCCGGTGGCTACCGGGTCAAACGGGACCTGGAGCGGCTCAGCCTTGGCACCGGCCCTACGAGGACCTGGGTGACAGCCCGTGCTCCAGCCCGCTCGCTGTCTAAACAAACAAGGAGGAAAGAGGGGAGCGTTTAACCCAGTTTTGCAGAGACGGAGTGAGATGAAAGCAGTTGCCCCAGGTCATTCCATAAATCTGGGGCAGAGCTCGGATCCGAGTGCACACCTTCCCCATCCTCACCCCAGCCCTAGTGCGGCCAATCTGGGGCAGGTTTGTGTCTGCTCATCCTCCCCCTTTGTCTTGTCCATCGCTCTGAAACGCTCTCAGGTGCTTTCATCTGCACTGTGCTGTCTCTCGCCGCTCGGGGCCAGCATCTCCTCTCCTCCCCGGCGGGCGTGAGCTCTGTCACCTCAATTAAAGACGTGCCCGAGGTGGCTGGGATGCAGCCGCAGTCCTTTTGCTGAGCTGCGGAGCAATGGGGCTTTCTCTGGCCTCCATGCCCGAGCGCTTTAAACCCTTCCTGGGGAAATAGGGGTGAGTCAGGAGCCTCGTTTGGCTCCTGTTAATTGCCTCTGCTAGACTGGAGCGGGGCGAGGATTCACTGGCAGCGTGTGCCCCGTCTCTGCCCCGTGTCCCTGTCCCTTGCGGGGAGGGGATGGGCGTGCACTGATGGGGAGCCATCGGGCTCCCTGCAGCACCCTGAGGGTGGCAATGCTCAGGGTGGGCTCTGCGTCCCCAACTTCAGCGCAGTGCCCACAGCCAAGCGGCTTCTCCAGCCTCCCATCGCCGTCCTGCAGTGCGACGGCATGTCTCGCCTGCGTCTTCACCCTGTTGCAGGGAGGGCAGCTGGTCCACACCTAAAATGTCTGTGCAATTCCCTCTGTGACCCAGGGGATGTCCTCTGAGGCTGGGGGCCATAGGTTCACCCTTCCCTGCCTGCATGGGGGGCAAGGACAGCTGTCAGGAGATGCTGCAGGACCCGATAAGAGGGTCAGGCGGTGCCTTTGGGGGAGCAGCGGCTGGATGACCTCCCATCCTTCAGCTTGACTCAAGCGTTCACGTTGATCAGGGGAGTGTTGCCACCACGTTGGGCTTTTGACGAGCTCTCACCTTCCTTCCTGGGAGCCGATGAGGGTTCGGAGATTGTCCTGCAGCTGAGCGAGGCTCTGGGGGCAGATGCGTAGGTAATCGGTGCACCGGGAACTGGAGCCTTTGGGATGCTCCGGTGCGACAGCAGAGCGACAGGAACACTTACTAATTTTGGATGGGTGCTTCAACGGGTGTTACTTTTTTTCCATGCTAACTCTGGCTGCGTTGCTGGAAGAGGCTGCTGACGTGGGGTGTTTGCATCGGTGGGCTTGGATTGAACCCGTGGCCGGGAGTCAGTAACCGTGCACAGGGGGTCCAGGTGAATTGGGAAGGATGAACCACGCGATGGTGAATGCTTTAATTTTCTTTAATTCTCACTAGTCGTGGATATTCCCATCAGCTTGGAGCTGCTGTCCGCCTTGCTCAGTGACACTGGTGCTACCTTGCAGGGAAAGACCCAGCGTGGGCTTGTGCACGGTGCAAACGCCGCTGTGCTGGCAGCAGGGTCCCCTCGGCCACCTCAGCAAAGTTCTGCTTGACAGCAACGCTCCGCCAGCTCCCTCCGTGCCAAAGCCACGGGAACTGCCTGACTCAGCGAGGTCCCAGCTGGCCTCTGCAAGGCAAAAATCCGTCCCTGGTGGGAGAGGAGGCTGGGGTAGGGGAGGGAAATGAGCCTTCCTCCTCCGGGAGCCGCAAACCCTGCGGAGATGAGTAATCCCCTCTCTCACCAGCTGTCCTGGGTCTCTGCACGCCGGGAAATGACTTCTCTGTGAGGCTGGTGACCCTGGAGGCAAGGGGACCAGCAAAGCCACCACGGTCCGGAGAGGGTCCCTGCTCCCCGCTCTGCAGCCCTGCCAGCTTCGCTCACGCTCCCACGGGAGGTTTGGATGCTCCAGCTCCTGCTGGAAGGTTGTTTGGACCTCCACGACACACATCCATCCCTCAGCAATGTCCTGGCTGACAGATGCGGTTGTCCGGGTCCTGTCAGTGTTTCTGCCCATGTGTTCAGGCGAGGCCAAGGCTGCCATCTGGGCTTGCGGGGCGGGGGGGAAGACAAAAAGGCTGGACCCGGCCCCGCCATCCCGGCGCAGATGCATCCTTCCTGGTCGGATGAGCCTCTGCACAGCACATTTCGTACCAGGGTCTTTCTGGGCACCTTCAGCATCTTCCTGCGGTGGTAAATAGCACCGAGGGGCTGAAATTTCCTCCTCCTGCTTGGGCTGGACCCGAGGTCAGTTCCTGGTACAGGGACGACACTGGCTTGGATTTGGCCCCCACCAAAGGAACAGCGCTGTGACTTTTTTGTTTTCCCCCCCCTTTTTCTTTTTTTAAACAGATGTTTATTTTCCTTGTGGTTTTGGCAACCCGAGCGTTATTGTACCGAGCTCGCCGAAGCCTGGCCGACTCGGGAGGGAGAGGCCGAGCCAAGCAAGCCGGTATCTCACGGGCATCAGATGGTGGCTTTTTGGGGCAGGGGCTGAGTTTGTGTCTTGGTCCGTCACCCGCACGCCGTGGACGCGTGGTCCCCGAGCACGGCTTGTAGCCGAATACATCCCAATGTGTAACGTGGAAAGCAAACACGGCTCTCAAGGAGAGACCTCGAATTGAGTGAAAAGACTCTGATTTGGGGCTAACAGCAGCAGGGTGGGAACGGGAGCCAGTTTTGACTCTTGCAAAGCTCCTTGTGCCAACGCGAGGTTAGAAAGGACCTTCTTTACGTGCGCCGGAGCCGGGCTGCTGCGCAGCGAAAAGCTCGTCCTAAAAACCTGCAGCCTAAGCAGATAGGAAGGAGAGGGCTGCGCGCTGCCTTTGCACACCCGGGGAGGGAGAGCCTTGTCCAAACCCTGCGGGGAGGTGGTTGCAGAGCCAGAGCTGGCTTCTGCCTTTGCTGAGGAGCCAAGGAGCGCGTCCATCCTCTGCCTGCCCCTGCCCTGCCTGCCTGCCCGCACTGCGGGAAGCGGGCAGCCGCACGCCTGAATCGTGGGGCCGTGGCGCAGAAGAAAACCAGAGACCCCTCCTCTTTGCAGCTCCCGGGGTCCCCTTTAAGCAAAAGGCTTGGCTGGCATTTTTGTTTTTTTGTTTTTTTCTTTTAAATATTATTTTATTTGTGTTTATTTTACTTTCCAGACAAGCTTCCGCCGGCAGGATCGCTGGCGTTTGTAGGCTGCTCCGATGGAAATTAAACTGGACTTTCAGTGCCTGGCTTTTCCTCGCCGAAGTGCCAGCTCTGGGCAGCACAGATTCCCCCCGATGCCTCACCTGGGCCTTCAGGCTGCGTTTCCTTCCAGCCGCTCATTTTTCATCTGCGGAGCTGAACCTCTTAATACTTTTGTTGGCAAATGCAAAAAAAAAAAGAAAAAAGAAAAAAAATTAATCCTCTCCTGTAAAAACAGCTGATTCAGATCCGTAGTATCTTGATGTGGCAGAAAGAAATTAGCTCTTGCATGTGGGCTGAGAAAGGCTGTTTGTCCAGGAGAACGGGGGCGGGGAACGGCTTCCTTGATTCCTTTCTTTTTTTTTATTTAAATGATTGAAGTCTCCCCGCTCGCTGTATGGGCAGGGGTTGTTTCCTTTAGCAGTGAAACGGTGCTGGGGAAACATGCCGGGACAACCACGCCGGCAGTGCCTGCTTCCCCAAAGCATCGCCCGCCCTGAACCCTCCCAGCTCCATCCCCGGGCACCCTTGGGTGGGCTGGGGACCCCCCCAGCCCCTTTGGTCCGAGAGCGGAGAGGAGCCAACGCCAACAGCCCCGGTGGTTTTGGAAGAGCCCCGGCAACGTCCGAGCAGTGGATGGAGAGGAAATAACTGGGAAATAATAGGATTAGGTCCAAGCCCCGCTCTCCCCCGAGCATGCTGACGCTGGCAGAAGGGGAGGAGGTTCCCCGCCAGGCTGGCACCTCGCTGGGCACAACCCCGCCGGGCCACTTGCCACGGCCAAAGGGTGGGGGGCAAGCGCCTTGAACATGAGCATCTCGCCGCCCCACGGAGAAAGGGGTCAGATGGTTCCTGGGCGGGGGGGGGGGAGGAGGGAGTTAAGCCTGGTCCAAAAGTTGGACCTGGTTTGGTGCAGCTCGGTGAGCAGGTTGGTCCCGTGGCCCCTCCCGTGCCATGGGGCTCGGTGGGGACGGGACGGGATGGGACAGGACGGAGCTCTGCCCACAGAGGACCACCGGCACTGGCGGATGCCTCCCCATCCCTGGGCTTGGGAGAGGTTCAAGCCCGGCATCCCATAAATTATTACTACCCTTTTTTGTTGGTGTTGTTTTTTTTTTTTTTTTAAACCAAGAATAAAAATTCCTTTGCAATTGTGAAGCGAGAGCCTCGCAGGGCTTCTGCAAATGTGCGTTAAACTGACTCCGGCTGCTGGCGGCGGCGAAAGGCCATTTCATGGACAGGCAAACCAAGTCGCCCGGTGAAGCGGGGAGTCTCCATCCCCTCCGTCCCGCTTGTCCTCAGGTTTTCTGCAGCGCAGGCAGCGGGAAGCTGGGGTTGAGCCCGATTTCCAGCCCTTTCCTTTAGGCCCAATTCCTATTTTTCTCTAAGCCCGTCCTGAGCATCTCCCCGTGCTGCCGGAGCGGAGATTTGGTCCCCAGCCGGGAACGTCGGTCCCATCCGGAGCAGCCCTGAGCTCTGCCTTAGACCAGCAGCTTTCCGACTCGGAGGGTGAGGTTGGGGAGCAAAGAGTTAAAATTTATTCCATCCACCTGTATATTTTCACAAGCCTTCAGATAGCAATCAAGAATGCAGGAAACGGTGTATTTAAGGGGTCTGAATTTGCCAAAACTGTGCCACAAGTCAAACTTTTAAAGCAAAGTTTATTTGTAAAGTTACAGAAGGCTGAAGTATCTCCTGTGAAGGGGTAAGTCTCCTTAAAGCTATCCTATTTTTTATTTTCCACCTCTGCCTTTTAAAATGATTGGGCTCGGGAAGAGGGAGAGGATTCATGAAGAGGGGCTTGGTTTTAATCTAATAAGCGGTTTTTTTTTCCCCCGTAGGCAAGTGCTAAAGCTCATCAAAGCACAGATCAACCCTGCGCCGGGTTATAGAGGGGCCTTTGACGTTCGCCTTGAATAATCTCAGCTTGTTTGGAGCCATGCGAAGGACCCGACGGGGCTCAGAGATGCCCCAGCCGCGGCTCCCCAGCTCCGAGGGGGGGCTCAACGCCACCCAAATCAGCGTCCGCCTCCAACGGCTGGGGGGACGCTGCGATGGTGCACGGCCAGCCCACGTGCAAGGTCTTTGGGGATCGACCCTGCCCACCCCTGCGTGCTAATTAATGGGGATCCTCGAAGCCGTAAAGGCTCCGCGAGGGTGTTTTATAACCTCTTTACGCGCGGCGTTGAAGTGACAGCCGCAGAGGCGGTAACTGTACTCCTAGCGCGAGGAGTAATTTATTAAAAGTTCATTATATAGAAAAACATTAATTATGTTTGTATTTATTGCAGTAGGTAGGAGCTGGGTAGCTTTTATTTGGCCGCTTGTTGCTCGTGGGCCCTCAGGGGGCAGGGAGGGGGCTGTTGGCACTCACATCTTAAAACGAGGACCAGCCACATCTCCTTTTGACGAGGCCTTTGGCTCCTGGCCGCTGCCTGTCGTGCGAGGGGAACGGGATGGAGAGGAGGCAGCCGAGTTCAGCGGCACCTCCTGCCTACGTGAGCTCCGGCAGGCAGGCACGCCTGAGCCCGGCTCTCCCCCACCTCCTGCAGCTTCGGCACCCGGGGCAGGGCGCTGGGACGGGCAGGGGCCATCAGCCCCCTGCGCAGGGGCTGGGGGAGCCCGGGGACACCCCAGGGGGGGCGAAGGCGAAGCCTTAACTCCGTGATGCTTCCCACCCCTTTGATACACTGCAGCCCGGCAGCTGCCCGCAGGCAGAGCGGGCTTGTCCCTGCCTGCAGAAGAGCAGGCAGGCGAAGCCCCACGGCCAGGCACGGAGCCAACGTTGCCAGCACCCCCCCCCCACGGCCCCGGGCCGCTGCTGCTCGGCCGGACCCCGCCGTCGTGCAGGGACGCCGGCGCGGGGAGCAGCTACAAAAACTATCCGGCGGCTGCTTTTCCGAGGGCATCGGGTCAGCATGGTGGGGCTGGAGCGACGGCATCCTCGGGGTTTGGCACCCCTCGCCTCCGCGGCGGCGTGTGCGTGGCTCCCTTGGGTTTATTCAAATCCCTCAGCTCCCTCTAATCCCTCTGGAAAGAATCGCTGATAAATACGGGCTGGGAGCGCTGCAGGTGATCCCTCGGCGCGGGGCAGCGGGGCTGGGCACCCGCGGTGGCACCCTGCCACCGCAGACTGGGTGGCCCTTTCTTGGGTGGTGACTAATGACTCTTGTAATTGAGATGAGGCTTTAATATACACCAGCAGGTGAGCTGACATAAGGGAGGGGGGGGGAAAAAGAAGCAGAGATAGGGGTGAACACGGCATGTCTGGGTGAAACGGGCGCTGCTCAGCCAGCCCGACCAGTTGAACCAGCCCGTGCCGGGGTGCCGCATTTCGGCACAAGCCTCCCAGGACTGGGTTCGCACCTCCTCCCCGCTGCCGCGTGCCCTAACACGGCACCGAGGTGTCAAGGTGCATGAAAGTTGTTTGTTTGGTTCCCCCCCCCCCCCCCCCCGCAAGAGAAAGCACGAAGTCGAAATGCCGGCTGGGTTGGGGTTCGCACGGGGAAGGCGAGCGCCGGCTCCCGGCGAGGTCTGGAGGGCGACGCTGGGGTTGCGACACGGCCTGGCTTGGCAGCAGCCAGCGCTGCGGCACGGCCCAGAGGAGCCGGCTGGCTGCACGGCTGGAAAAAAGCTCTTTGCAGAGAACAATGCGGGCGGCCGGGCCCTGGGGACGCCCGGCACAATGGGGCCGCTGCTCGGCAGGGACGAGCCCTGGCTCTGGAGGGGACAGGCGGCTGTCCCAGCCCAGCACCGGAGCAGAAGCGCAGCATCACGGGGCTCCTCGGGCACTGCTGGCACCGGGCGGAGACGGGTGCGACGGGAAGGGGCATTTTCCCTCGTCTCTCTCCGTCTGAGTCCGGCCCTTCTTTAAACCTCACCTTCAAAAATGCAAAGGCCAGAAACCTACTTTACAGTCACTAAAAAAAATTAAAATAAAATAAAAGGCTGATGCCATGCAAAGGGGCATTTAGAAAAGCCACCAGCTGGTGCATCCAGGAGCAGTGATGTAACACGGCAACAAAATAATCTCTTTAGGCAAAGACAATGATCTCCACGAAGCCGGCGATGACTTAGAGGGCTGGCAACGCCTCCCTGCTCCCTGACGATGGTCCTCAGGGAGGTACGTGGGTGCCTTCAAGTGCCGAGTGACCCCGCTTTCTCTCAACGAAAAATAAAATTAAAAAAAAAAAAAATCCCCCTTTAAGAAAATTCCTGCAGCATTTTCCACACATTTCTTTTCCCCCCCGCGTGGATTATCTCCTCTGGTTCCAAAGCCACAAGAAAATATCATCGTATTTTTAAAACGAAACCTCAAGGTAAATAAAGGCAGGGGTTTGCATCTGCATTCAACGCTCACCGCTTCTATTGCCCGGGCCGGGGGAAAAAACCGCCAGCGCAGTTTTCTGCTGATATAAGATAGAAAGGTGGAGAATATTTTTTAAATGTTCTGAAAACATTCCATCATCTATAGGAATCAAAGCCCCATTGAAAGCTACAGAACCCCTCACATTCGAGGTTTTTAATGAAAACCAAATTTTTTTCATGCCCTGTGTTTTTCTTTGCGAGGATTTCCAGGGGAATACAACTGAAGCGGGGGGCGGACTTGGGGAACTTGGCTGGAGTTTCTCCTGGCCCAAGATGGCTTTCACTGTGGGTTTTTTTTTTTTCCTAATGGTTTAAAGATAATAACGGCCCTCGTATTTTTGGACTTGTCAAAGTGCTCTCTCTTGCCCTGGATCAGCGCTGGGTTATTTTTCACTGGAAAATAAATGATGGAGCAGGGGCAGGAGGGGACATGGGGGTCTCGGTCGCTTGCCAGGAGAGGAGGGCTCCCAAGGTCGGGCTGCCAGGCTGTGGGCAGGAAAGCAGAGACCAAATTTGGGGCTTAATATTTAATGGTGTGAAGCTGGGCGAATCCTGCTACGGTGAGAGGGACCGGGCGCCCGGGGGCCAGCCAGCGCCTGGCTTCCGTACCTGGGGAAAACATCCCACGTGCTGCAGACTGCCTGGCCCTGGGAGCGGAAACCTCTGCGCACCCTCCCCGGAAAGCAGAGGGGTTTTATGTGTCCCCCCCCAAAAAATTCTGGATAGAAAACCAGTTGCTTTGGGTCAGTTGAAAGGCTATTGTTCAGAAACATCTTTTATTTTTTCCCCCATTTGCTTTCAGTCCAACTCCACGTGGAAGCGAGCCATCGTCGTGATGAGGATGCTGGCGAAGAGGGGCCGGCAGAGCTGCCGCAACGGCCCTGTCCCGCAGCAAGCACCTTCCCTTGGGTCTCTCCCTTGGCCACCAGCGCCCCAAAACCCCTCCGGAGCCGCCCTGTGCCCTGCAGGGTCCCCGGCGGTGGCGCAGGGAAGGCGAGTGGGTGAAGCGCGGCCACCCACCCAGGCGGGGACAGCGGTGGCTTGGCCAGGGGCCGGGGGTGCTGGACCACACAGCTTCGAGGTGGCGCGAGGGAGGGGCGTGGGGAGCCCTAAAAGCGCCCGGCAGGCAGGCAGGGGCGGCCGGGGACCCCCAGGTTTCGCAGGAACATTTAATCCCCTCGTTAACATCCCCCATTAGAACAATTCATTCTTTCACTCTGGCTTAAACACCCAACTTTACTTTACAGCTCATTTCATTTATGACCGAGAAATGAAATTACTGTATCGATTTCATGGCAGACAGCAAAAAACCCTGGGTGTTCCCGGCCGTAATAAACCCTCTGGCTGCAAAGACAAACAGCAAAACCTGCCAAGGGGGGGGACCGGGCTGCAGCCACCCCGGGGACGGCACCGGGGACGGCACCTCCAGGTCCCCTCTCCGCAGCCAAACCCAGCTCTGCTACGGTTATTTTCCTCCCCATCTTAAAAAATTATCTGTATATGTTTGCAGGGACCGGGGGGGGCTTTGCAAGTCGCTAGAATGGAAAGGAAATACGCTGCCTGGTAGCACTGGTGTGAAATATCCCTCCTGGAGCTCAGCCAGAGCCCAGGCAGGGGCTGGAGAAGGGGTTCACCAGATCACCGGAGGGGGATCACCGGAGCTCTGCGCGGTGATGGAGAGCCTGACCTGGTCCTTGGCCACCCGCCCTCTTTCCATCACAGTGCGGACAGAGCCGGGATTTGGGTAATCCAGCCCAAAAAGGTCACGGGTATCTTCTCGTCCCTCCTGCTTTGCTACGTGGTGGGGCTGCAGACACTCCAGTGCTTTCGCCGCTCCGTGCCCAACCGCTTTGCTGTCCCTGCTGCCATCCCAGGGCCGGTTTGGTTGCCCACCCGAGAAACCAACGGGATTTCCAGCCCCGTGCTCCCCGGAGCGCAGTGTCGGGCCGCAGGCACACGGTGCACTGCTTGCCAGGAGCCCAGGGTTACGTTACAAATGGTTAAAAGCACCCTGCCTGACCTGCGGCCGGAGCGGGACTGACCCCTCAGGGGCTGGAGCAGCCGAGGGGTGACGCTCCTGACCCGCTCCCGAGGGCTGGATCCTGCCCTGCGGGAGCAGAGCATCCCCGGGGCAGCAGCACATCCCCGTAGGGATCCGGTTGGCTGGAGATGCCCGAGCGGGGCTGGCGGGAGGTGGCGGGTGCCGTCGGGTGCCGCCGGGCGCGCGTCCCTCCCGCCACGCAGACATGCCCCGTCACGCGTGTGCGCTCTGCCCACGCAGGCAGGTGCACGCCCGGGGGTGCTCACCTGGGGGGTGCGCCGAAATGGCACCATGCGCGCACATACACACACACACACACACACACACTCCCGCCGGGATGCAGCCTCGTCTCCCCTGCCCGCCTCGGCTGGCCTAATTAAAGCCCGCTATCGCCCCATCTAACGTGATTCCAAGGTTAATGAGTCCTCGCTCTCCATCCTCCCCTGCCTCGGCCCTTTGAAGTCGAGCTGCTTTCATTGCCCGGTGTCTGACGGCGGCGGGAGGTGCTCGGTGGGGCGAGCCGGGATCCCAGCCCCGTGTCGCTAACATTTTTAGCCTCTGTGGGTTAAGCCAAGAATAAAGACTCACAGGGCATGAGCCTATTTTAATTTAAACTCTTCTGATCTCCTGGCCCAGCCCAACCTCTGTGCAAGAAAACACCTTCCCTCCATCTCAGCCTGCTGCTGTCAGGGAATTAACAGTTATACGGGCGACTTTGCATGGCTTAAATAAAAACTAGTAGATGCTTTTAAATCACAGCCCTCATGCGCATAAGGTGCTTCGGAGGGACTTTCAAGATGTGTTCTTGGTGCAGCTGCCACCCGAGCGGTGCAGCCAGCCCCGGCGTGCAGGTTCGGGTGCCATCGGGACGCGTGCCCCAGTGACATGGCTCTGCTTGGTGACATCCTTGTGGGGTGGGAGGAATATGAGGAGGCTGACGGAGATCCAGGGAACTGGGTTTAAATCTGGCACTGGGAAAGACTCCCGAGCTGTGCAAAAGTATTTGGGTGCTTCCCACTGGCTTTTTTGCCTGTTTTAGCCACAAGTGCAGCCTCGATCACAAACTGGCTTTAGGGAGAGATTTCCAAGGTGGGTACCCGGATGGCGTTGTAGAAGTGCCCCAGACCCACTAAAAATGAACCCAAACTGTTCCAACTGGACCATTCCCCACCCGGGAGAGCCACGGTGCACCCCGGGGAGGGGATTAGCCCTTGGAGCCCTGGCTCCCCTGGCAGCCCTGGCCTCGGCTGCCCCCTCCTCCCCGCGAACCGGTGTCCAAAGCCCCGACGTGCCGCGGGGACGGCTCTTACGTACAGCCATGCCTCAGCCTTATTCCCTGCACGTGGGCTGGGCTGCCCCGGACGGGAGCAAGCAGGCGCCGGGGAAAACAGGCGTCCTGGCACCGGCCGAGCAGCGAAGATTTGTCATTGGAGTCCTATTTGTGGGAAAACACAGCCTGCCTTTTTTTTTTTTTTTTTTTTTTTTTTGAATCGGAGAGTCTCCTCTGCAATACATGGAAAGATTTGGGGTTGATTTTAGCTGACCAAGCTGTGGTTCAGAGCTGGATGGTGGCGTCGGGACTGGCCGAAGCTGGGGAGAAAGAGCTCAGCAGAGGAACTATAGCGGACCTGGAAAACGAAACATCCCGGCTGCAGCTGAACAAAACAGCTCTTGTGACCCCGGAACGATGTTTTTATTGGGTTGTTTTTGTATTGCACCAAACTTGAGAAATTCTGAGTGATCAGGAACGAAGGATTGTTTTTTTCGGGTTTTATAGTTTGGGCACCGAACCAGCCCTCCACACCCCCTGCTCTTCTCCCAGCTCCCATCCTCGCCAAGCCTCCTGCCAGCCAGCACCGAAGAAACAGCCAGCCGGGGCTCGCTGCCAGCAGGTCCTGGCATGGCTGCGTATTTGCCCTTTACGGGCCTTGGTTTAACAGCTCCTGCCTTTTCCAAGCGGGTGGGAATGGCACCGGTCGCCCCCCAAGACGCTGAGCATCAGGGCTGGCCCTGGAGGGGTGGGAAGGGGGCAGAGGCCCAGCGAGGCCGGGCGAGGGGGCGGCAGCTCCGCTTCAAGGGGTGAATTTTGAAGAGCCTGTGAGAAGCGAAAGGGCTCATTTTTGTGCCTGTCTGGGAATTGAATGGAGAGAAAAAAAAAAACAACCCACCAACCCATATATATAAAATATATATATAAATATATATCTCCCCCAAGGCGCGAGGTCCCGCTGAGTAAGTAGATGTGAATGACGTGTAACCTAACACTTTCCCAGACACCCTAATGAATTTTCCATGTTTTCCACCATTTAGTTTCTAAATAGGCAGTATTCAAAAAAAAAAACAAACCCCCAACCTCAACAAACCACCCATCCTTTCCAGCAGGACGGCCCTGCAGCAGGATTAACCCCCTGTGGATGCCCACGGAGGAGATGCCGAAGCGGGAGCCGGTGGCTCCGGTTCACGCTGGTCCAGGCGATGGGCATTCACGGAGGGGTTGTTGTTTGCAGGTTCAGGGGGTCCCCGGGGGTGCGGGAAGGGTGCTAGGCACCTCGCAGGGCCATTTGGACCCACTATTTCAGAGGAACAGGATTGGGCCTCAATGATGCTGCTTGCTCGTTTGTGCAAGGTTCGTTAAGGGCTTGACGAGGGAACGGGACGGTGTGGGCAAGGCGAGACCCCGCGGCAGCAAGGCAGGCTCCTTCCCCTATGTGCTGCGAAGCCTAGAAACTTTTTGCAAGTTAAAAGTTTATTTACTGAGACGGGCAGTTTGGAGACAACACAGTCATTAAAACAGAGGCTGGGGTTTGGAAAGAGAACACAGTAAGATTTTTGCCGAGACTTTTGTTAGCTTTGTTCTCAAAGGAAATATTCTTCATTTTTCCTAGGAGATTTTTTAGCCCAAACTCCACTCAATTTAATATCTGACTGTTCAAAAAAAGTCATCCAAGCTCCAGTGATTTCCCCCCCCCCCCCCCCTTTCAGTTTTCATTTGCAAAAGAAAACCCAAACATTTCTGCTCTGGCTGCCCCACAGTATTGCTTTCTGCCCTGTTTTTCAGAGTCCCCCTGGAACAGCGAGAGCCCTCCGGTGCTCGGCTCTGCTGTCTGGCAGCCTGGACCGGCATCTGCGGCCGCTCTCAGCTCTCAAAGGGCCTTTGGGAGAGGCTGATGCACCCCGCGTCCCGCGCTGCCATGCTGGGGTCCGGCTTTCCCATTTAATTCATTAAACTGGTGCAAAACCTGTTTATAAGCAAGATGCAGCCCCAGCATCCGCAGCACGCTGGATCCTGTGCTTGGCAGGTGGCCTGTATAAAAATAACGCCCATATAAAAAGAACACCCATCTGGCCCTCAGGTGCCGGGTACATTTCACACCACAGGCTCGCTGAGCTACCTGGGCCTCCCAGCTATATTTGAGCTGCTGCCGTGTCCTCCCCGCGCTGGCTTGGTCCAGCATCACCTCGAACGGCAGCGCCTGATCCAACCACAACCTCACCCCCCCCGACGGGCATCGCCCCATCGGCACCAGCGCCAAAACCACTTTGCAGAGGGGCCGCACCCCTCGGAAACCCCTTTTCCGCGGGCGATCCAGCGCACATCGGTACAGCAAAGCCCTTTTTATTTGTCCTCTTTTTCTTTTCCCTTTCCTCCTTCTTCTCTCTTTTCATTGCAGCTTTAAACGAGGCCGCGAGTAAAGCATGGATCAATTTGGAATGGAAAGTTCCTGTAAATAATAGCTACACCTCGGGGTGTTTCCTCTCCCAGTAGCTGTGAAGAAAAGGCGGGTACGTCTAGGGTTTGACTTGAAACATATTTCCGCTGGCCAGGGCTGCGGAGCCGGGTTCTCACCCATATTAGCATTTATTGTGGTTTTGTTCAGGCTTTTCCTTCCCCCCCCCCCCCCTTCTTTTTTTTCCTCTTTCCGTGCAAACGCCGCTATGGGTTACGCTTACAGAGATGCTGCAAAGGAGAGGCAGACCGTCGGCTCCGGCACGTCCGCCCCGAGCCCTGCTCGATGGGAAAGGCGCTGGCATCGCCCCGGCACGCCGCTGCCGTTGCCTTTGCCGGGCTCATGAATAACGCTTGCGTTGAGTGGCTTGGCTCCTCGGGAGCCCCCAGCCTACGGTCCCTTGGCTTCAGACGCTATTGTAGGCTGGGATTTTTTTTTTTTTTAATTTTTGCTTTTCAGCTGTCATTCGGGTTCTGGAGGCGAGTGGTGAGTGCTAAGGGGTTTGGGCTTGGACCGCCTGGGAATTCGGGTCCTGTTTAGGATTTGCGCCGGAGCTTTTGTGTCTCGGGAAGCGGCGCGGCGATGACAGGCGGCGGTCGGGGCGCGGGATGCTTGGCTGGGGATGCAGGGATCACCTGCCAGGTCCAGCTTGGCGCGGTGTGAGTGGTCCAGACCCACCCTGGAGAAGCCTACAGGGGTTTTCTGGGAGCTCACAGCCCGGGGTCGTCGTCCCCACCCATCGCCTCCCCGCACCCCTGTGAAGGCACCTGCCTGCCCTCCTCCCTGGACACCCTTGCAACGCCTGCTCGGGCCAAACTGTGGTCGAGAGCAGCCGCCAGCCCCCCCCCCGCCCCCCAGACACCAGATCCGGGCACCGGGATGCTCGGAGAGGTGCCAAAATTAGACCCTGGAGAAAGAGCAGCGTGACGAGCCTTCCTCTGTACCGGGGCACAGATCTGCTCCCCCCGGCGAGAAGTGAGCAGGCGGAAGGCACCGGGGAGACTTGTAACCGTATGTTTATTATTCCACGTGGAAAGTCATTAAAGGGATTACACGGAGGCCTGACGATATAATCACGTACATTGGATAAGAACATCGACACTGATAATAGAAAAGCAGAACTGGCCGCTTTGCTACGGCTTCGTACCAACGCGATTCCCACCCGCTCACGAAGGAGCCCGACTCTGTTCTCATTGAAGCCAGCGCAGCAGAGACGTCTCCAGCGAGAGCTTCTTCCAATGACTTCAACAGGAGCAGACCCTCCTCTTCCTCGCCCTCCCTCCCCGCCTCCCCCCTCCCCAGTGACAAGTGCTACAGGTTAAAAAGATGGGCTACATATTAAATATAGGGCATTACCTTCAAGTAGGGCTGGTATAGTACACAAATAACCACATTATTTGGTATCACTAGCATTTGTTTTTAATGTCCATCGTAAGACACCATGAAAAAAACCAACAACTTTAGCCTTCTTTATCTACAAAGATCTTTGTTCTCATCTCCTTAGTTGTTTGTTGTTATTTTACCCTGCACATACAAGTATTAGAAGCATTATTAAGAATCGGATCCTTCAACACATTTAAGAATTATATTATTATAACAAATAAGACCAAAAATTAGATTTTATAGTTAAATATTCTGTGAGCCAGACAAAGGGGTTTTACTGTACAAGCGATTGTGCATTTTTTTTAAAAAAGCAAATTATAGTGCAAAGCAAAAAACATTGGCCTGTCTTGCGACCATTTGCATACAATAGAGGTGCATATATTTACACCTTCACATGACAATATGTCATAAAAATAACATCGTTGCCATTCTTTTTATTATTTTACTCTTTAAATTCACTACGAACAGTCTTAAATTAACCTAGTACTACGAATGCCTTGTTTTCTTTGTGCTTTCAATCAGTGGCGCGATCGGATGATAAACGTAAATGCATCAAAACACAGGCTGCCGTGGTCCAGTTTCTACAGCTGGCGAGCACCGGCGAGGTGCTCGCTGTCGCTAAGGCAGGTGAAGGTTGCAGTTTTGCTGGGGTAGGGCTTTTTTTTTAATTATTATTATATAAAAGAGTTGTTCTTCTTGTTGCTTATTTAACTCATGAGTGGTCATCGCAGCTTTCCAACGAAGCCAGGATGTCTTGCTCCAGTCTTGACGTGGTAGTGCAATTACAACGCTCTGTACCTCAACCGAGTGCTGACAAGCTGCCAACTGAGATTTGGTGATAGGCGGCGCGGCTGTAATGGTGTAACTTAGACAGAGGGGCTGGGAGGGCAGCTGTGGGGTTTCAATTTTCTTATGCTCATGCAAAAAAACAAACAAACAAAAAAAGCTTGGTTACTGGTGGCACTGCGGGCTGGGGACTGTCCCCGTCCCCTTGCCACAGGGCAGGCTCCGGAGGGCGGTGGGTACTGCAGTTACATGCTCCCTGGGATCCTGCCCGCGCCCCCTCAGCCCTGCCGGCGTGAGGAATCCCGAATCCAGCCCGAATTCCCATGCCAGCAGAAAAGCACAGCCGGCTTGTGGGAGGTGATGTAACCCTGCGGCGTGCGTCGGAGCCAGGCCACTAACCCGGCCTTGGGGAGCCCCTGCCACCTCTCCAGCTGCCTACGACCTCCCGTCGCGGTCCCATTCGGGTTGCAAACCCTTTGGTATCAGCTACGAGGGTGTGTGGTGCCCGGGAGACCTGGTTCCTCCGAATGCCACGTGATGCGACCAGCTACCAACGGGCCGGCGGTACCTTTAGTGCCCCTTCTTCAGCTTATTCATCTACAGCAAGATACCCCTGCTCTGGGAAACTCGGGGGAAAGGAAAGGAGGGTGAGAGGATGGAAAACGCTAGATAACATTGCTTTGCAATATTCCCACCACCAAGGGACTGGGTAGAAATTGCTCCTTTCTCCAAATCTCAGTTAGAGCTTTCAGTACGAACTGACAAGTGTAAAAGTCATTTCTTGATAAAAAAAAGTCATCATGTGTCAATCCGCTCTGGGTGAAAACGTGGGAAAGAATCATGAGACAAATCTGATGCTTTGCCACCAGCTGCATGTGTCGCCACTCACAGAGGATGAAAGGAAGACCCAGAGACTGGTGGCAGGGTCATGCCAAAGGCTCCCGAGTCCCTTTTGCAGCTAACGCGCTTGGAAGTGCATCTCATACATCTTGGATTGTCCTGAACGCCGCCTTCGCTTCAGCCACCATCACTGAGATTTGCTAAGAGGAGCAAAGAATTGAATGGTGAGGTCAGGACAAAAGAGCAAACAAAACAAAACAAAACACGTCTCGTAAAAAGTACATCTCATATGTAAACATACAGGGAAGGGGGGGTCTGTCGGGCACGGGATCAACCACGTTACTGTTTTAAAAATGACGACAACGATAAAAATGAACAATACAACCTCTGTCGTCAACAACAAATAATAATAATCACATCACAGCTCTTGTTCACATGGCTGATGCCGGCCGACCCGCGAGGAGCGCGCAGCCCCCGCGCATGCCCGAGTCCCCGCGGTTGTGCTGTAAACCAGACTCTCACGTGCCGCGCGCGGCTCTGGCGTCGTCCCGGAGCTCTTTGGTGGTCAGGGGCCCTACACTGGTGTGGAGGGAAGGAGAGGAGACAACGGGGCTTTTTTCTTTTTTTTTTTTTTTCCTTTTTTTTTTTTCAGTTCAGTCTTCCTGCACTGGCAGAGGGATGGCTTGGACGACGCCCTGGTCTTTTCTCTTCTCTGAAACATTTTGCAGAAGAAGGGTGAGCTTTTCGTAATTTTTGAATGCTTTGTGTGGGGAAGAGGGTGCGAGTGAGATGACTGAGAAGTGTTCTGCAAGAAACAAGCATCTGATTCCACACGTCCTTTTTTTTTTTTTCCCCTATGTACAATCCACATACTTAAAACATACGAAAGGAACCACATCAAGCGACAAATTCAAGCCTCGTGGACGTTCATCTTGAAATGTAACGCAGGTCCTGGTCCGTCTTCGCTTGATGTTTGCCCGTGCTTGCATGCAGAAGATCCTGGTTTGCTTTTGGTTTGGGAGACTTTGGTTTACCTTTTCCCTAGGCATCATTTTGCTATATTCACTACCAAAAGGAGTAATGTAACGGTGGCTGATTAAGTTAAAGCTATCGGTCCCCAGTTGAGTTCCTCCTAGTAGGGTCTCCAGACCGACTCATCCATCCTCCCAGTAGTCGTCATGGTTGTCGGCGAATTACTGTGGCTCCCGTCCGCATCCACCCCGTCGTTCTGATTGCCCAGGTTGGGATTCATTAAGTTGTTCCCCGCTGAGGCACTTGTACAAGAAGAAAGCATCCGGGTGGGGGAGCGCTCGCCGCCCGCCACCATGGAGAACTGGTAGGAGCCCGAAGATGTGCCGTAGTACAAATGGTAGGGAGAGGGGTTGGCCTGGAAGGGTCCACTTTGGTTTTGCGTGGAGCCGGGGTAGGGGGGTGGCAGGTAAGTGTGGTGGAAACGCGTCGTGGTGGGCATGCTGGTCATGCTGATGCCCCCGATGCCCGTGGCAGAGGGCGTCGCGGTGTAAGGGAAGGCAGCAGACATGGCGCCGGGGTAATGCATCCTCGGGTCGGAGAACCTGGTCTCGGTGAGAGCCGGCAGCGTCGGGAAGGAGCGATCGAACTGCCGGGGGTCAGAGAAGGGGCTCAGATCTGACGTGCCTGTGGGGTGGAGGACGAAAGTGGGTGGTTAGAGCGCTATCCTTGAGGCTTGTAGAGTTTGTCCTATAGCCTGGGCCATCCCCTGCCCAAGGGATTAAAGTCAGAGGGAAAAGCATCTCTTGGATCTGCCAGGGAAGAGAGCTGGGGAACTTAAATACAAAAATTCTAAACCCATTTGTTTAAGTTGTTCCCATTTCCTGTCCTAAAATTTGTTGTTTCCTATCCAAGAAGGGACACGACTAAGCTGACTTCTCTAGGGGTCTATTCATCTCTGGCAGATTAAAAAAACACACCCCATAAACACAGAAAAAAAATGTTTAGCCATTACATCAGCTGTGTAGTAAATAAATGGATGCAGGCCCCAGACGGCCGGTCCCTGAGATAGTCGGTGGTGTATATACACACACACGGAGACAGAGAGGAAAAGCTGGAGTCCAGACCAGCCTGCTAAGCCTTCTTGTGGGTGGCCTGTTCGTGCTGATACCATCAGGGGATGGAGCTGATAAACACACAGCTGAAAACTCCCAAGCTAGGAGCCACACTATCCCTCTGCTTGATTTCTCTGTGTATTTTTCTCCTTCCAGAAGGATAAAGAGAGTGAGAAATTCAGGCTTTCTTCTGCTGGGGGAAGGGAGGCTTGAGTCAGCATGGCGGGGACATTACCCAGCTCCCTCGGATGCTGGAGCCCCCATGCCTTTTCTTGGGGGGGTATAAACCCGAAGGGGGTCGTAGCCAGCCAGCCAGGCAGGAGAGGGACCTCTGCCCGGTGCTGCCGGGTCCCGTCCTCCTGCGGGAAGCCCAGGTTAGAGAGGGGAATCCAGACCACAAGATCCTTTGAGGACCTCAAGGCTTTTCTGTGGCTACCTCAGCCGTCCCGAGGCTGGTGCCATCTCCTCACAGAGCCCAGCACACCTCTGGCCTTGGCGCACCTGAGACAGAGAGAAATGAGTTTTGCTCTCCAAGGAGAGGTGCGAAACCCCTGTCCTTGAGACCTCAGCGGCCCACGCCGAGCTCTGGCACTGGTTATGCAGGAGGACATGGCTAGAAACACTGCGATTGTGCCTTTCTCAGCCTTTTAACACCCCTCATGAGATGACCATCTCTAGAAAGAGCAGTTCTAGCCCAAAGCGCTTAGCTGGTGCACCGAGCTCAAAGCCTTGGCCAGCTGGAGGTGCCTCTTCATCCTTTCTGTTTCTTCCCAAGACGCCTATTTTTCCCTTGTTAAAAGCAGGGGCATTGCGCCTTTCTGCTTTGGTAGTGGATGTCATCTGGCCTCAGTGACTTTTTTTTTTGTAGCATCAGCTGGATTTTGAATCGACTCAGAGCAAGAAAATGTGTGAGATGAGTATGATAAACATGCTTGTTGGTTTTAGATATGCATATGTATATAGACACACACATTCATACGACTGCATATTTGCTATGCATGCATAGGGATGTGTGTTTTAGATACATTTCTTAAGATGAATCATTTTTAACTTCTCAGGGCTGGTGTTCCAGGCCCTGCAGCATTTCCCCAGGAAAAAATACTCGAGCTAATCCCTTCCAGCTAACCAGTGGCAAGGGCATGCTCTGGAGGAGCAGATAGGGAGGGGATCTGATCTGAACCCTCTTTCTCATCCCAGGTGAGTCCTTCAGCCCTTGGCCGCTGGAAGGAGAAAGGGAGGAGAGGTTCCTCCCTCCCCTCCAGCCGTTTTGCGGGCGATCGGCAGCGCCTGCCTTCCCACGCAGGCTCCACGGAGGAGAAAGGTGGGGGAGCACCTGGTTTGTGAACGTGGCTGTGGCTTTGGTGCAAGATAAGAAAGGAGCAGCTCAAAGCTGTCACGAACCGCACCGCTCTGCACACACCCGGGGCTGGATGCAGCCGAGCCGAGCCAAGCGTGGAAGTGGCTGGGCCGTCCCTCTTGCACGCTATGTGGAGGGGTAGCGTGCTCGGGCTGGCTAGAAAAGCACAACGCTGTGAAAAATGCTCACAACTGACCAAACCAACCTGACTTCACATCTCAGCCTGCCAGCTCTGCCCTGTCCCAAAGCCATGCTACTGCAAAAGCAGCACCAAAACTGCTGTCAGGCGCTGTGAGCTGAGGTTTGGAGACCAGCTCTGCAAGAAGCAGCTTGACCAGAGCCCGTAGCTTTAGCAATCCAGCAGCATCACAGGTAGGACCATGGGACAAAAATCCTGGCTGAACTTGGACTGGAGAGAAAAATTACTATTTTCTGAATACCCGCTCCTCACACGCGCGCAGCTCTGCCACTGTGGTCCAAGTAGCTGGACTGTTTTGCCATGCACTGAGAGAAAGCAGTCTCGAAATCCTCCCCCAGCCCCCAGAAAACCCAGACTGCTGCTTGCTACCTTCCCAAGAGCAGATGACAATCTCCAGCAATCAGACCGCACTCCTTCGTTAGCTTTCACATGCCCATAAATAATATTCCATAAAATGCAAATCGAAATAAAACGTAAGTGCTCAGGGCACATTTCCCTTTTCCTCTATAACACCCTCAAAGGTTTTGTTTTTTTAAAGGCTACATTTTATTGGCCTGAACTTGCAACGTTTGGCAATGGGTCCTTGCTACTTATTTAGACGCAAGCGTGTCAGAGTGTTAATTACAGGCTGTGTGTGTGACGAGCAAAGCAGTGATACCGTCGGGTCTAGAGACACTCCGGCTATTGCCTGCAAAACACCGGCGGGCAGCGGGCGAGCTCTCCAGGTGCCAGGCTTTGAACCCCCCCGGTCTCTGACAGACAGCGCTCTGCAGGGCCGGGCCTCTGTAGTCTGAGTGTATGTGGGTGCAAATCCCTCAGAAAGCAAATCCCTCGGCTGTGCCTGCCCCGGCCAGTGAAATCCACGGCCCCGTGGAGCGAGTGGGGCATCCAAGCGACCATGACCTGGGCCTTGGGCTTAAAGTCTGGCCCAGAATAAAGCTTCAGCTTTCCCTGACCAGTCTGAGGCTAAAAGAAAAACCCAACACAACCCCAAAACCCAAAAACCACTTGTGTATTTTGTCTCTGCGTTACCTGGCGGGGGGGTTTGGCCTTCCCAGGCCAGACACCAGGCTGCTCCGCCGTATAATGTCGGTCTCTGTTTTCCCGTGGCCCCCCAGCAGCCCCCGGGGCGGCGAAGCCCGTCCATCCCCGCTCCCTGCCGCGACCCCCAGGCGGGAGAGCCGCCCCGGCCGCGCGGGGCTGAGGCGGCCGTCGCCTGACCGAGGCACGGAACTGCCTGGCGGAGAGCGGTGTCCCCCCCCCGGCGCCTCCTCGTTAACCACCGCCATGTCGTCCACGGCCCGGCCAGCCGCGGGGCTCGGCGGCGACCCCGGCTCCTCGCAGGGCCCAGCGCGGGGGGAGGCGGCCGCGACGCGCCTCCGCGCCCGCCGGCCGAGGGGAAGGGAAGCCCCGGCAGGGGTCCGCCCCGCCACCAGCAGGGGGCAACGGCCGCCGGGCCCGCGGCGGGAGGCGGCCGCTAGAGGGAGCCGCGGCCGCGCCGGCCTCGCTGCCGTCCGCGGTCGGCGGGGGGAGCCGCCGGGCGGGGACCGACACCCGGCGCGGCGGGAGCGGGCTCGGGCCGACAGCGCGGCGGGGTCCCTCCTCCACCTCAGGGCTGCCCCTCCATCTCAGTCCTCGCCTCAAGGCTGCCCCTCCATCCCGCCTCCTTCACCACAGGGCTGCCCCTCCATCCCGCCTCCTTCACCACAGGGCTGCCCCTCCTTCCCGCCTCCTTCACCACAGGGCTGCCCCTCCTTCCCGCCTCCTTCACCACAGGGCTGCCCCTCCATCTCAGCGCCCTCGCCTCAGGGCTGCCCCTGCATCTCAGCCCTCACCTCAGGGCTTCCCCTCCATCCTGTCTCCTTCACCTCAAGGCTGCCCCTCCATCTCGGCTCCCTCACCCCAGGGCTGCCCCTCCACCAGACGGATCCGTGTGGGTCGGAGCCACGCAGCCCCATGCCTGCCACCCCGTCCAGGGGCATCGGCCCTCCTGCCCTGCGTCCGAGGAGATGCCCGCTGAAATAGCTCCAGCAAGGTCCAAATAAAACATCGCCATTAATACCCTCCATAACCACCTAACTCAGCAGCAAAGCAACCCTCCGTCACGCTCAGCCGGCCATCAAACGGCAACCCAGAGCAAGCAACACGCTAAGCAAATTCCAGGGAAATAGGAGCGGGTGAAGTTGTACCTTCGGGCTCCGCGCTCCCATCAAAATCACAGCTGAGAACGTGCTTTAAAAAAAATCACATCTCGCTGTCCCCTTCCCCAGCACAGGCAGAGCCCAGCGCATCTCACACACACATCTGCGTGGTAGTGCTGCCTCCGAGGATTTACTACGGTTTGCCTTGCTTACTCGCTGTCCAGCCCCCATTTGCTTTTTTGGACCCTGGCAATCTGAGCTTGAGTATTTCAGTTGTCCAGTTGCCAATCAAAATATTTGAAGGAAATGTTTATTTTCTTCTCGAAATCACACCAGCTGCTGCACTAACTGAATAAGCCCATTTAGCTGTAAGAATTTAACCATTGTAAGAGTGAATTGAGTCCCCCAACTACTCCAAAATCTGACCCAATCTATCAGCGGAAATGTCAATGTTTTGGATGGGAGTTTGGGGAAGTGTGGAATGTGTATTAAATAAAAGCCATGTAAAGGTCAAAGCCCTGATTAGTAATGCCACTGTCTCCTCGTTAGGGCTGTGCTGCCCAGGGGATTGCGGAGGCCGGGACACACCCCGTTATTTAATTGTGCAGCTGCAATTTGCACCTTTTGAGGACCCCCAAGTCCCCCCCCCCCCGCACGTGGAGCCGGATAGAAACAGGCTTTCAAAGCCGCTCAGCCCCTTTCCAGATAAAACAACTGCGCCCAAGTGACACAGCAGCTTTCTTTTCGCCTCGGAGACAATATGGGTCTTTTCTTGGGTGGATGGCAAGGAGATAAATGCAAAAAGCTGCCTCTGAGCGCCTGCGCAGCGATGGGAGCTAAACCTCAGCTGGTTCGTGGCAGGGCTGGGCAGGGTGGCGAGGGCTGGTCGTGAGCATGGAGGTGGGGAGGCTGGTTCGTGAGGCTGCCGACCACAGAGGTTTCTCTGGGTGTGTTTAGCCGCCTCCCTTAAGACCATGCCGGGTTTGGGAGCTGCCTTGGATGGAGTGAAACTGGTCCCTGCGCCCTTGCTGGGTCAGGACTGGTGGGTCTGCTCTGAGTTCCCTGGAAGCCTTCGTTGCAGCCGAGGCAATGGGCCCTGCAAGAGGTTTTAAGGACTAACGGCACTGATGTGCATCCATCCCAGCGAAGCGGTGGGGGCTTCCACTGCCTCCTAACCCAGGAAAATGTCTGTTCTGCCTGGAGAGAGGAAAGGGCAGCAAAAGCAATGTCAGGACCTCTTCAGTGCTGCAGCACGGAAAGAGCTTTGAGGGACAACTAAACAACAAGCTCACCCAGGGCACGTGCGCAGAGCACAGCACTGGGGCTCGATGTACAGCAGTAGGAGGAGATTATCAGATCATCTGGGGCCGTGCAGTGACGTATGGAACCTGAGCAATTCCACAGCACCCAAGATGGGTGGACTCTCTGCTCCCCATTTTAGAGATGTGGGGAACAGGCAGTGGCTTATTGAATAAAGTCAGCAATAAACCTAAGCACGTGTGTACATTACACAGCACACACAAATACACAAAGCGTGTGGTACACACAGAGAGAATAAAGGAAATTTAAAGGGAACTTGATAGTGTGGAACTCTCCAAGTGTATAAAATATATAAATATCTTCAGCCTGGCCATATATCACCGTTTTATTTATACGCACATACGTGCCTTGCAAAATTGTCATGAAAAATCTAGCCCGGGGGAAAAAAAAAAACCTCCTTTCCTGTCTTATGCCACGATGATTGACGACAATGTAAACACTAATGATACTTTATGCTTATGTATATAATACGCATGCATGTGCGAGACGGAGCGGGGACAGAAATTCTCTCTCTGTATATACCTTTGGCTATTTTTTCTCTACTAGTTTCTGTGATGCTTGGACCTCCAAGTTGTCTTTCAGCATTTTTCTGAGCTCTCTTCCTCTCTGCTTCCTTCCCCTGATCATAACAGCTCCATCTGGGAGCACGGAGAGGCAGGTGGCCAAAGATGGAGAGAATCTGCTCTGTATGGGAAGGTGCACGAGATGCATTTGATCTCTGAAGATCCAGCTCATCTCTAGAGAAGGCGCCGCTCTCCTCCCCACCCACGCAGGCAGGCACACTCTCACGCCTCTGTCACATATGTGAACAAGTTCATTCGTTTCCAAGTCAGAGACAACTAAAAAAGAAAACGGCCCCTTCCTCCCACCCCATGAAAAACAGAGCAAAATTTATTTTGGGGGAGGAGGGGAGGTGTTGAAAAAAAATGAGGGTGTGAACAGCATCCGTTGTTACACGCCCATGGAGCAATTGTTCTGTATCTGATATAACCAGCTCACGAACTGGGTGCAAGTACTTCCTCTGCAGAGTTTGAAAAAAAAAAAAAAACAAACCCCAAACCAAAACACAACAACACACACTTCGCTTATCACAGCATCGCCAGGCACCACCTCAAGATTGCAGAGCATGTTTGCTGCTCAGTTTTCTAATTCTCTTCAAATACCGTGTGCTGCTGTGCAGACACACACTCAGCCCCCAAACCTACCCCGCTGAGCATCGCAAACTTTAGCTCCGCTCTCCTGGGTCCTCTCCCAGCACTTTCAAACAGACTCCAAACATGCTGGGCAACAGCCTCCCGGTCTATACAGGCGGGCAGGGCAGTGAGGCAGGGAAATTCCCAGGTATTCCCAGCTCAGTGAATCACACACCACATCTCAGCCTCCTCTGCCAACTCTTCAAGGTCCATTGGGATGCTCCCAGCCATTCGTTGGACCCATCCTGCCCTTCTGGGGAGGACCTTGCTTCTAACATCCAGTCTGGATTTATTCACGGCCAGTTCAGCCCCATCTCCTGTGCCAGCACTGTCCTTCATAGCTTACATTAGCTCCTCTCCCTCCCTGATGTTTACCCCCTGAATGTATTTATACAGAGCAATCAGCTCCGCTCTAAGCCTGCCTTTTGCTAGACTAAACAAGCCAGGCTCTCCCAGCTTCCTCTCCCGACAGCCTCTCTCTTCCCCTCGCCATCCCCAGAGCCCTCCTCTGCCCGCATCCCCCTGCCTGGCATGCACCGCGTCAGGCTCAATCCCGGCCGCTCCATCCCGCAAAGCTAATGAATAAGCTAACGGTGCTAATTGGAGCTGGTGGGTGGGCTGAAAGGGAAATGCTCCCTTGATTGCAGGCACTCCCTCTGGCCTGCCTGCGCTTTGCTCTTTACCTGTATTCAAAGGGTATTAAAAAAAATTAACAAGCCCTGACTACATAAAAGGAAGTTGCTGAATTTACAACCCAGCCTGCAGCTAGACCACCTTGCCTGCCGAGCAGGTTTGGACCAGGCCAAGTCTGCCATGGGAAACCCACTGCGGAGCGGCAGGCTGATAAGGGAGGCTGATGGGGTGATAGGAGATAGGGCTCCAGCCCTGCTCTGCCTCTCCTGGGCTGCTGCACTGCAGCCAAGCAGCCCGGCAATGCGGGCAGTGCCCTCCTGCAGCGGGACCCCGGGCTGGAGGCTCCCCATCGGCAGTCTGAATCTGTCAGCGTGGGTCCCAGCAGAGCAAAAATCGCACGTCGGATGCCGGATGGCATCCCTGGAGCCTGAGGCCAATTCAGCCGTGCTCGTCGCAAGCTCCTCTGCTATTTCGTAGAACTGCAGCACTTCTGCACCCTGAGCTGTGGCTGGGAGACGGAGGCCGCTGCACGTCAGCGGCAAAAGCAGCGGTCGCGGGTGCTCTCCCTTGGGGGATGCTCCCGTCCAGCACTGGCCTGTGGTTCAGCTTTGACTGTTACATGCCAAATTCATTTAAGGGACATCCACTGCGCAGTGGGCAAACGTAATTGAGAGGAGCAGAAAAGCAGTTTAAAGATAGGCACAGAAGCCTGCGGAGCCTGAAAGCAGGCAGGAAACCCATCTTAAGCGTGTTCCTTCCTTTGAGGCTGAAGCTGAATCCCACAATATGTTTTCTTCCCACTAATGCTTGCCTAGCTTCCTTTGGAAACAATTTAGTCTCTGCCCATGGTAGAATGTTTTTATCCATTAAGAAACGGATATTTTAAAGAAACCATAAGTCGATCTGGACAGGGATTAGGAAGCAGCAATTCAGTGTATTTGCTGGGCCCATAATTCAGGACTTAACCTCAGAGCAGCCACGTTGCATTTCAGAAACAATAGGGCACTCGCTGCCTATGCCAAGAGGCTTCTTAAAAGTAATGTAATACTTTAAAAATGTATATTTAAAAAGAAAAAGAGAGAGAGATTTTACTTTAAATGCATATGGTGAGGCATTCTGCTGATGACTGGCCTATGTTAAAAACATTGCACGGGCTTTAAGTAATGGATTGGAAATCAAGCTGGTTAAAGCTGAGCTGTTTCCAGATCAGGAGATCTGAAAGCTCTTCACCAGCAAAGACAATGTCTCCCAAACTGTTCAGCAGACACTAAGGCTGGGAGAGGCAGGATGGAGTTTGCAAAAGGATCCAGCGTTTACTGTTCTCCCTGCGAAGTCAAGGGAATTTGGTTTCACTGGAGCAATATGAAGAGGGTGCAAGGGGATTTAAGTGCATTAATCAAAACAGCTTGCTCTGTTACTGAGTAGATCGAATTTAAAATCACTTTGCAATTGTCCTTGTGTACACAAGGCCCCTACATGTTGCTGGACAATGCACACAATTGCTTTTGCGTAGTTGAAGATGTTTCTACCACAGAGCTAGAACACAGGAGCCGGCCGCGTGGGCGGTCCTCCTCTGTTGCAATGGGAATAAAATGGTTCAGCATGAACCACTGCTGAAACATGGGGAAGGGCAAAGTGTCGTGCGGAGAATTGGGGGCTGCTAGGACCATCCAGGTTCTCCCTGGGAGGACGTGTGTCTGTCACCATCCCACTTCCCCAGAGCAAGGGGGCCCCGAGAAGCAGCCGAAGGCGGGCAGAAGCAAGTTCCTTTAACATCTTGCTTCACTTTTGAGAGCTACTTGATTTTTTTTAAGCTAGAAGACAAAACTCGAAATGAAGCAAGCACGCAAGGCTCTGGCTTCGCGTGCCCCATAATAAGGAACCATTTCAAGCCATCCTAATGACAGCTTGGTGTCTCGCTGCGGAGACAGGAGAGCCGGGATTTCAAAACCTCAGATTTTCCAGACCTCACTGGAGAAGTATTGGGCCAAATCCTCAACTGAGGCAAACGGCTCTGCTGAAGCCAGGGAAGCAGCACTGGCTGATGCTAGATGAGGGTCTGCCTGTCCTACCTGCCCGGCTACGGGGCCAGATTCTCATCACAGCTACACTGCGGTGAACCCAGAATTACCCTATTTTCGCCCCAAAGCAGTGGAAATGGGAATGAAATCTGGTGTGTGGAGGGCTGCAAAAGTCTGTCCCGTTTGCAGACAGGCACGGGAAGGGATTGATTCTCTGCCCATCTGCACGGGGGAAGGCAAGACTGAAGCCACTGAAATACACTGACACTGGGCAGTGGGAAACCAGCACGAGAGCAGGATCTGACCCGCTCGGCCACGGTGCTGAGCACGCTCTCCTCCCATGTTTCCTGGCATGCCCTTCAGAAACAATCGGTTTTCTCTTACCGGGAGTTTTTTGGTTTGAAACCATTTAACCTCAGGATGATCGTTTTACATGGGGGCTATTTATAACCTCCAGGGGCTGCTTTACTGAAAGTCTTCTGCAAATGGCTGAGGGCCAGATTCTTCTCCCATTTACAGCAGCGTCCTTGCCGTGATCTCCGCTGTGGCCACAGCCTTTGCTCCCCGGGAGGAAAGATTGGACTGGGCCAGAGCAAACACACCTCCAAAGGACCTCAATTCCTCCCAAAGATCAATGCCTGTCTGTTTCAAAGCCCAAACTCCACGTGCTGTCCGAACACAGGATTTGAGGTGCCTGAATCCCCCCTCGGTGGCCGAGGCTGTTTCTGAGCATCTCAGCTCCCCAGCCCGGTTTTGCCAGAAGCGGATTAGGAAGCTTCGTGCAAACTGCTCGGTCAGCAGAACCGGGAGGCCAACCGCCTCCGGCACACGAGCGGAGGGCTGCCGGGCATAGGTGATCGCGGAGGGAAAACCTGTCTCTCCGCCTCTCGCTGGCCCCCTTTTAATCCCTGCACAGGGATGCAAGGATGCTGAAAACATTAAGGTCAGGAAGGACCCAGGTGAAGGACAGCGGGGGCCAGATGAACTCCGGCCTGCCCCGTTTGTCCCTCCTAACCGATATCTCGTTATGCTTTTTGCTAATCGGCTTCTCGTCTGTGTTACCTAAGAACGTGCCAAGTCGTGAGAATTACAGGCCTGTTAACTCCTGTGTTATTCTTGGCACGGGCCAGGCTCCACTTGCTTGGTAAAAATTACGATCTTTGTGAATAAGCCGTGTGTGTGTGAGAGAAAGAGGTTATTTTTTTAATTATTATTATGATCGGTTGTAGTCAGCGTTGTGTCAAAAGGACAGGGCTGAGATTAAAATTACTGAGCTGATTCTGCTCCCGGTTACGCTGGTAAGAACCCACAGTAATTTTAAGACAGTTCCTCCAACTTGGGAACAAGGGAGCCAAGAGCAGAGCGTGCACGAACTGCCTTTTGCAGCATTCCTGGTACTTTGGATTCACTCCGCAGGAATGACTTTAGATGGCTAATTTTGTGTGTCTCCACTCCTGCTGTCACTTGACATTTGGGAATTTGGCACAGACAGTAGCTTGTGGCCAGTTTCATTTTTTTCTTGTTGAATTTGTGTCATCACCTGATTCTTTGCTCCAAACGACGCTCTTTGGGTTTCTGGCACTACAGGGGACTGTGCTAATTTAAAATACGCATCTTTTTTTCTTCCCCCAAGAATATCTTTCTTTATTATGCAGCCAATGGGACGAACCTATAAAACTCTTTCTCTTTCTCTCTCTTGCTTTTTTTAACAAAAATCAAATCATAATCCTACACAAAATGCCTGGGTTCTTCTCATAAACCATGCTAATATCAATGAAAATTCCAAGCATAAAGATTTGCATTTCAATGAGAAAGAAATTAAATTTTCACTGTAATTTTGGGTTGGGAGGAGCGGGGCAGCTTTTACAGTTCGGGTAACATTTTCAAACATGTTTTTGCACCTGAGACACCCTCTTTGCCAATGACACTGAGGTTTTCAAACATCTACGTCACTTCTGAAAACGCAACACAAAGGCTTTGGAACTTTTCATACGAAACCTTCCAAGAAGGGCCACTTTTCACCAAAACTCAAAATGCGAACAGCTTAAATACTATCCCTTAAATCCCCGTTAGTATTTAGGCTGATTTTCAAAGGAAAATATTGCCGGGATTTAAAATGCATGGAAAAGGAGCACGTCTCACGTGCAGACAGGAGAATGGTCTCTCTTTATACATCCTGGTGGCATCTGGCTGCGCTGAGCAGTGCGGCAAGCCAGAAGCAGCAAGGCAACTGGATATTTTCAAACGCAACGCCCAGTTTGCGGCTGAAATTCAGGTGCATGGGAATTAGCAGACTGACCTCTCTCGGGTAACTCTGGTGGCAATTCCTACCTCTTTCCTGGCAATAAGCTACGGTGCAGATTCACGGGGAACGCCCGAGGGCTCAGCTATGCTGATGGCAAATATGGGAAGAGCAAAGCCTCTGTGTGTGAGTGTGTGCGCACGCGTGCAGCCATGCAGGTGTGCATACGTGTGGGGAATTATGCTGGAGTTGGGTGATGGATCACCAGACTTGGCAGAAACACAATGCAACAAGATAAGAAACCATTTGGATTAGCATGTAAAGTATAATACACCCTTTCTAGCTGATGCTTAACCATCTACGCGGGTGCCTTCATGTCAAAGAAGCTACTGGATTTGAAGTACGTTGCTCTGATCTCCCTCGCGTTCCTGCTGAAACTGCTCAGTTTTTCCTAAGACCCCACATCTAATGGTGCACAGAGCGAAATCGCCTGGGTTTATGATTCGGCACCTGTCTACTGATTTAATGGGTGCAAAAAGGCTTCCAGGGTCAAGAAACCCAACCAAACCCGTCCCTGGCTTGTCCCCCGGGCAGGGCTCCTTACCCAGGGGAGGGCTGGACTCCAGCCCTAAAATATCATCTAGAGGGAGGCTTGCTCGGCCGGGACGGCTCTGCTCCCTGCCCGGCTGTGTCGGGAGCACGAGGGTTCGGAGTGCGACGCCAGGTTGGGGCACCCAGCCAGTTACCTTGTATTGGAGTTTGAGCCTGGGACCCAAAGTGGCTTGGGGTGCTGAGGGATCCGCGGGGGTTGGGTGTTGTTGGGGTGACTCTCATGGACTGGCGCAGCCGTTCCAGCTCCCCGTAGCGGTCGGTGAAGGGTTTGGCTTGGTCTTCTAGCTTTTGTCTGTGCCCTGGAACATGATAAGAGAGTCTGATATCTAATCAGTTACCCTTTGGCTAGAGCGCCCCGGTTAAACACAAAGTCAGCGCAGCCTCCATCTTCGCGGTTTGCTATTATTCGCACGGGGGTAATGCGTGGCGGTCCCAGCGGAGATCGGCTCCCCGGGGGCTTTGCATGGCACACACGCGCGGGAAGAGCTCGCAGTTCAGACAGACGAAGCCTGCTGAAGAAGGGACACGGACTGACCCATGCGGGAGGCCCCAGATCGTCCGGCAAGTCAGCGTGCGATCAAGGAGCAGGATGCGGGCGCCAGGGTCAGGGTGCCCTGTGCCGTGCCTGAGCGACCAGCCTCCACCAGCCCTCGCTCTCTCCGAACAAGGAGGGGAGACACGTGCAAGGCAGGAGAAACCCCATCTCCTGGCAGGGTGGTGATTGGGGAACCAGCAAAGGAAACAGTGAATTTTAAGTATCTTCTACAGCGTTTGCTCAGTGCACAAAGAATAAACTCTCATCTTACTCCAGCCCCCTCCCCAGCTCTGCCCACCCAACGGGGCCAGAGCCAAGCAGGGCTGGAGAGGGTGCAGGAGGAGGGAAGGGAGCAGCCTGCCCACGGCACCGCACCTTGGCCGTCTCACTTTGCTTCTTTCTGTTCCTCTTTTCCTACCCATAAAATGGGGAGACTATTCACCTACCTCCCCCAGGCAGGGCAGCAACTAATGAGCGTTTGTAAAGCACTCCCAGCTCCTTAGGTAGCAGCTGCTGGAACAGGGCAATAATTATTAAATTTATGCTAATTGTCCTGAGGCAAGAGGCGCATGAAATACACTTGATACATAACTTTCGCATTTTACTACATTAATCATCGCCGAACGGCTTCGCTCTCTCTGGGCCGGATTCCAGTCTCAGTTACACCCGCACAAAACTGGAGAGACTCCAGAGAAGCCGGAGCTGCTTCAGTTTTACATCAGTGCCGGGTTCAGACCTTGGATTCTCCTTGCTCTTTACCTGCCGCAGCCGTGCAACACCCCCAGCTCTTTGCACCTGTCATGAAAGGACATTCCCAAGGTGGCAAAGGCCTTATCCCGGCGTAATCGAGAGCAGAGCTCGGGGGCACTGGAGGTGTGCAGGCACGCCGGGGAGGTAGGAGAGGAGCTGGGAAGAAACCCTTCTGCAGCTCTTCTGCGAGCTGAGCCTTATCAGATGCAGCCCTATGGCCAACATCCACCAAGTCAAGCTCAGTTCTTGGTGGCTTTTAAGAAGAAAAGCGATGCATTTGAAAGGTGAAAAACGCAACCACCTCTTGCTCATGCCCCCCCTTCCCTCCCCCCTTCACATCTGCGTAGCGTGAGCTCGGTGTCAATTTATAGCAAAGTCACAGAAAGTCCCCAGACTTCCCCCTCTTTAAATCTGATGTCTGATATCTTCTGATCTTGCATTTGCTTGGCTCGTCATGCTCAGGCTGTGCTTGCCAGGCTGTCTGTGGAGACGCCGGATGGCTCGGACGGGAGGGGAGAACATCGACTCTGGAGGGGATCTCGTGCTCCCAGCTGAGCTCCCTGCCACGGCGACGCTCCACGGGTATCCCAACAGCAAACCGCCCCCAGCCACAGTTTTTGAGGGGCTTTGACCCTCCTCTGGGAGCTCCACATCCAGGTGACCCCCACCATCTCCCCAAAACTCTATAATCCCCCAGGCTCCTGGGTGTGTAAAAGTTCAAACCGAACGAAAACGTGCTGACGCCAGAGAGCAAAACGTGGTAAAGAGCAAAACTCCCAGCAGAAAGCAAAAGCCAGTGGTATTTTGAAAATATATTTTCCCTGCTGTGTGAAGTAAACCAAGGAAACCTCAAATCGACACCATAAACCATCTCTTCTAATCTCTGTGCGTCCCTAGACCTTGGGCATCTCTGCATTATCTGAGGGCCTTCGGAAACATGAGCAGCATCTGTCACACGGTATTTGTGCTTTCCCCAAGGGGCAAAGCGTGTGCAGTGAGGTGTCTTGTTTTGGTCCACATTTTATTATTTCAGTATACATTTGAGCACAGAAGAAGAAAAATAGGTTTACGTTTTTCCTTTAACCAGTTTTCTCAGGCAGAGCTTAGCAGAGAAGCCAAAAGGACTTCAAAGACCAAGTTCCACAGAAATTTAATGGAAATTAAATTCTCTGCCTCTATCTCAGCTGAAACCCTATCCTGCGGTAGTATCTGGCATGTGACGGAGAAAATCCTGAAAAATAAATCAAGCGATCTCTATGCTGATAATATTTTTAAAGATTATTCAGCCGTACGGACTTAACTGAGGGCTTCATGTGGCTGCATCATGCTGCACTGTGGTTGATCTGGTCCCCATGCTGTCTGAACGCGGGCACAGCCCCGTGGAGTTTTTAAGCCTCAAGTAAATAGCAGTGTTGTACTTACACCCTCTAAAAGGGGCTGGTTTGCAGGGAGACCCAGCAATTACCAGCAAAAAAAACCCCAAAACCTAAAACTACCCTCAGAAAAAGAAAGCAGAAAACTTGATGCAAATATAAGCCAAGGCAAACACAGGGGCTCATTTAGGAGTGAAAGCCCAGAGGAGAGCTGCGGCGGGATCAGGACCCTTCCCAGCTCTCCTAGACCCTTCCCGGTTCGTATCCCACCCCATCCACACGGCGGGACCGGGCAGCGCTAAACTGTATGAAACAAGGCAGCGAATGAGTTAAAAACCGCCAGCTTGGACTGCCAACCCTCTTTGGTACAGGCTGTCTCCCCAGGACTTCCTGCCGCTTGTCACTTCGAGCTAGGGACGTCAGATTTTGTCACGCAAGAGAGAATCGCTATTAATGGGTTTCTTTCATCAGAACAACCTGAGCTTTTTAATTTCTGCAGCGGTTGGCTTCATTAAAAGCCCTTCCCCATCTACCCACAGCTGTCACGGAGAGGAAACCAATGCCATCAAGTGAACAATAGCTCATACCTTAGAGAAGAGGAAGGTGGTTTCTAGCTTAACCCAAGGACTGACTCAAAGCCTCCCGAAGCCAGTGGGCGGATTTTCAATCGACTTCAAACAGCTTCAGACCTCATCCTAAGAAATCTGTCTGAGAAGTCTTAATCACCCCGACCTGTGAATTTTGGGGCACGAAACCTGCTGTTGGGTCGGAGATTTTGCACTGCGTTTCCAGCTGTGCCAGCACTGGCTTGCAGGTCAATATTTATGGAAACAACAGTCCTTAGTACTATAAAATGATGGCAGCTACTGACCTTAGGCACTTCTTGTCAACAGCGCAAGGGTTTTAACGCTGGATCGGGTTTCCGAATCAGTTAACTCCGATATTGAACATGACATGATGTAAACACTGACAGATCACCTACAGTCCTGATGTAGTAACAAGATCTGTATCAGCATATCAAACAAACGATCCCATTGAACACTTCCCAGCTGGAAGAGCCGATGTGAATTTGACACTTTAGGCCAGTAATAAGAAGCATACTGGAAGTTTTGGGTGTTTTCTTGGAATGCAGACAGCGAAACAGTGTGCGCCACACTGGAGCTCAGGCCCTCAAAGCTATGATTTAAAGACATGTTTTCTGCATTAAAATATTTCAAAGACCAAACAGACCCTGCTCTTCCTTCTAGGAGTGTGCAACCTGATGTGGCTTCCGAAGCTGGGACCTGGATGGGGTTTCCAGGCGGGGGGGGGGATGTCCACGGTGTTCACCAAAAGCAGCTTATTTCCCCAGATTACTGGGATGCAGAATATAAAGTTGATCAGAGGTAGAAAGGGGCTCCAGGAATTTCATGGCTTGAGTGATACCAAAATCTCCAAGCTGGCAGATTTGATTTGAAAAAACACCCTCTGGGGTGCCTGGGGGTCCCGGTCCCCTGATTTATCTATGTTTAGATGCAGATGGGGTTACTGTCGGGAGAGGCAAGGAGCTGCACAGCCTGCCCTCTGCCCTTGGGGGGTTCGGATTTGGGTGTCACGTTCATCCCCGTCCCTTGCCGTAGCCCCATGCTACCAAAGGATGGGAGGAGAGCAGATGGTGGGAAGTGGCTTGGCCCTCCCCAGGCGTCTTGCTGCGAAACGCTGGCGGCAAGCTGGAGCGAAGGAAACGTGGAGCGTTTCAGCTCGGGGGGGGGGGATGTTCATTGACACACACATTTGCAGATCATTTCCTTAGCTCCACTGAGGAGGAGACAAGAAACGGGAGACAGTAGCGTGGGCTAGGGCAGCAGCTTGAGCCGAGCCATCAGCGGCCGCAGAGGCCCCCACTGGTCCACCTTGAAAGTAAGGCTCCAAGCATCCCTCCGGCAAGCTCCCACCATCCTTCACCCAAAGCTCTGCTCAAATATGAACAGCCAAACTCTACGGCTTAGCCGAGAAGGAGCTCACCAGGAGCAGCCCGTGCAGCCATGCCGCACGCAACCCAGTGGCTTAGTCTCTACACGTCCGTGAGAATGGACCACAAGAAAGCAATCAGCAGTGGATAAAACTCCAGCTCAATGCGCAAAACACCTTTCGAATCTCTCCCGTAGCCCTCAAAATAGGTACTTCAGAGAGACACACCAATCCTCTACAGAGGGTTTTTCCCAGTCTGAGTCTCGGCTAGACTATCAAGCCCCAGCATGCGCTCCAGAAACAAGCCACATGTGAAATGCCTGTATTATGGGAAGAGCAGGCCTGTCCCTTACAGCAGGTGTTGGAGTGGTTTCCTCTTTGCACATCTATAACACAAGACGTGAACGTCCCTCAGGTTTTCCCTGGGAACCCACCTCCGGCTTGAGACTCGCCATAGGAAATTCCTGGCCAAGAAGAATTTGGTGGAGCCCCACGGCCAGCGAAGGAAGGACGGGAGGACAGCGTGGAGATGGGAACCGGGCTGCCCGCAGTGCCGGCAGCTGGAAGGGACTCAAATATGACGTCTCCACGGAGGATGATGGAGAACTCCACTGAGCTCCGGTGAGTAGCGGCAGCTGGCAAGTGCCAGCGCTACTTCAGCCCACTTCTAAAAGTCGAAGCCCAGAAGTTCACGGGAGGGAGCAGGAGGAAAATGTTCTCTTCTGCTGCCGAACAAAGTCAAGCACAGATAACTCATTATTCACATGTTTGAAGCTGGCCTGCTTACGCCATTTGGAAAGAGAATCAGTCACAGCGAGGCTTTGCTTTGGTTTCCTCTGGCTTTCGTGAGACACTACCGCTACTGTCTTTCTCCAGCTTGGAGAGAAAGGGGAGTGTGTCGCAATGCGCCTCGACTCGCATGTCCTGGCAGAGGATTTACACCAACTTGAACAACGAAAGGAAAATAATATTTAAGGGGGTGGGGGAGAGAATTAAAAAAAAAAAAAAAAAAAAAAAAAGGCTGCTAATTTATAAAGCGTTTTTAGCTGGTGGTGGTCTGAGATGAATTGGCTGCCTCTAAAAGGATGAAAATAAATATCCCTCTTTTTGAAGGAAATAGCCTGGCTCCCGGCCAGCTGGCAGGAAGCACAGAGATATGTTGCATTTACAGTAGGTTTTTTACTGTCTGAAGCTCCAGCAGCAGGAGAGATGTTCGTGCTAGGCAGCCTGGTATTGATTAGCTGGCTTTGCAAGCCCCTAATCTCCTCTCACTTACGGGTTAGTCCCTTGACTTTGCCTCTGCCTCTCTCCCTGCCCACCCTGCGATGGGAGGCCTTGCAAGCGGGGCAGCTTCTGATAAATCCTGTTGTGGCCTTTTATTACACTGGGAGACCCCAAAACCAAGCCCTCTGGACGGAAAACAAAGCAGGGCATTAATTCCGATATTTAAACAGAAATCTAGGGTAGCGTTTCCAAAGGCTCCTGCGATGCGAGAGCCGTGGCCCGTGTTAAAATCAAAAGGAACATCACACCCAAATTCCCATGCAACTTCGGCACAAAGCCCTGAAGGACACAGGCTCCCCATTCCCAGGGGATTTGCAAAAGTGTTTAAAACACTTCACAGCACAGGTAAAGCTGGGGGCATTCTCAGCAGCAGACTGGGTAAAATTAATCGGGTTTAAGCATTTAGCCCATTCACGCCTTGCTGAAAATCCCCACAAGTGCTTGCCTGCATCTTCCCATCCTTAAAGACCTCTGAAAATCTGGCTCTGCGACTGCAGGGTGAATTAGGTGGTTTTCAAAAGTTTTGATTTGCAGATCTGAAAATTTCACCCCGTGTGTCACAAACTGTCAGAACGGTGCACATCTGCGGGAAACACAGCAGCTTTCATAACAGGGTGCAAAAACCACCAGCCTCGCTGACTTCTCTGCAGTTGCTCCCATTTCCAGGAAGGCAAAATTCATTTATGGGCTGTGATCCAATTCTCATGGAATTAGGCGAAACCCCTGATTCAAAGATTTCAAAGCTGGGTGCTTGGGAGGAAGCAGACAGATCTCAAGTACATCCAGCTGGTATTGCCTCAGTCGTGTCTGAGATCAGATTTTCAATTGCATATATTAGCTGTCACTACATAGATCAGTGGAGTGATGCCAATTTACAGTGAGTTAATGCCTGCTATCTAACAACTTGAAATGGTACCAGTATAGCTGGTTTTTCCCTGTTAATAACCTGTTCCATTAGGGCAAGCACATCAAATTCCTTTGGGTGACACTGGTTAAGGATACTCTGCCCAGGATGGGGAGGACCATCTGCTGGGTTCAGACCTGTGCAAGGAATGTGCCGTGGCACAGCTAATGGGTATGAGATGTATCTGACGCTGCGGGGCCACGCGGCAGCCGACTGGATGTAGCAGCATTTTGCCAGCCGGTCCTGTGCTCTCGGTAACACCGCACAACCCAGATCAGACCCAAACTTTCCCAAGGTTTGAGGATGCTGAGCGCTGGGTTTCCCCTTTGCCCTAGGACAGAGCTGGAGCCGAGCCCTGACATTTGAATGTTAATATCCCGCGATCCCAGGATTGAGCTCCAAGCTCCATCTCCAGAGACTGGCTGGTATATTGGATAATTACAGCTCCTGCCGAGCTTTGCCAGCACACACAACGCAACGCTATAAGCAAGAGCCTCAGAGCAACGCTACCTGCCCGGCACCCTTAATCCTCTCTGCAACGCTGCTCCTCCAAAGCCAAAAAAGCAGAGCTGTGCACGGGCTATCTGCAGGCAGGGGGGTCTGCGCCGGGCTCCGTGGCTGCCTGCTCCCGGGAGCGTGTGGTTTTGGGATGTGCTTAGCTGGGAACCTCCATGCGGGGAGGCAGGGCAGCATGGGGCTCGGCTGCTCAGCACCTTCCTGCTGCCGTCGTCCTCAGTGCAAAGGCTCGGAGGCTGAGACGGGCACCGGGGATGCCCTCCGCTTGCTGGGTCCCTCTTCTTCCCTCCCCTCTCTCCCCCTCTCCCGCTACAGTGCGTAGATTCACTGGAAAGAGTAAGATAAAATAATGCAAAATCATGTCTAAGCACCTTCCGCTGCAGGATATGATTTATCTCTGGCTGATTGCAGAACAGGTGACTGGTCTCCAGCAGCGGAAGAGAAGGGTCTTAGGAACTAAATTTCATCTCATTCTGAGTCAAATCCTCTTCCTCCCTCTGCCACATCATTAAAGTGATTGGTTGTGCTGATAAGCCCTTTCGAGAGGGAGAAACGAGATGTGTCCTGCCCTGACATCTGATGTGATCTTGTGGTTTTGTTTGATAGTTCTGGTCCTTTAGCTGTTGTCTTCCCTGAAATGAAACTTGCCTTTTAGCATTGACTTTTTTTGGTTCTCTTTTCCAGTCCGTGACCCTTCGGCGCTGTCCTCCTGAGCTTGCAAATCCTGCCCGAGGGAAGCGGGGCTGCATTGCATTAATAACCCTGCAACATGCAGTCCCAGCTACAGCTCAGTAAATCCTCACTGACGACAACCTCCACATACATGCAATGCTCCCACATCGCCTGCTGCCCAGCGGGTTATTAGATCCACTTTACAAATGGGTAAACTGAGGCACGGGGCAAAACACTGCCCCTTTACGAAGGAGTGAAGCTCACCAACATCCTTGTTGCAATGCTCCCAAATACTCCCTTTTAGTGCCGACGCGTCCCGTCACCTGCAGCCCAGCCCAGCCCGCTCGTCCCTTTGCACAGCTCCGTTTGGGCCGCGCCGCTGGACCCCGCAGGAATTTCTTTTGCTATTTATTTGTACAGCACCTGGCACAACTCGCCCCCGCGCACGGCATCGGAACACCGCCGACATCCTTCTGCAAGAAGCCTTCAATGAAACTTAATTGTCCCGACATCCCCCATCCACTAGAGGATCCTTTTGCTCCAGTTTAATCTTCTCCAAATACACTATCAATGCTGACTTCTCCGATTCTGATTTATTTTCAAAGCAGGAGCAGGTATGCCTCTTCCACCCCAGCTGAGAATCGTGCCCTGGGGTTTTCCTGAAGTTTTCCAAAGCAGGAGGTGTTACAACCAATTTCAACAAAGATTTCTTTGTACAATGTGAGCAAAAATAATTTCCCTATTCTGACTCCCAATACTGCTTCACTTAGAAAATATTGGTCAGTTTTAAGTGAAATGAGTTTGAAGTTATTATGCACCAGGTGATTGTAAAAGGAGAAGTGGAATTTACTATATGTGGCAAATAAAATAATTAGAGGAGTGAATTTACTGGAGCCCATATAATTTTGGTTGCTCTATTAATACTTCTTTTGAGGCCGGGATTACAGGCTCGAGCTGTAGCACCAAAGGCCCAGGCGATGCAAACCCATCGCTTTGAGAGCGGTTGGGCACCTTTGTCCCCGCTCTGCTCTCCCGGGGGAATGCTCTGCAAGCCCCCGGCACCCAGGCGTCCCCCGGGGCGTCCCCGTGCCCTGCCGAGGGGTCCCACATGGGGCTGGGGGTCTTGCACAGCCCGACCTGCAGAAACCCGCAGAAAGCCGGGCTGCTTTTCTCCCCAAGGGATTTTTATCGAGCCCCCCCCTCAAGAGCTGAGCCCCGACTCCCCCTCGCCTCGTCTTTGCAGGATTGGGCCGACCCCGAAGGGGTTAACTGGATAGCAATGCCTATAAGAAATTAGAGGAGGAGGTAGTTTAACATAATTGCTTGCGATGGCATGTATCAACAGCGGCTCCGAACTGCCTCTGCAAGAAAACAATGCCCTGGACGGTCTCGGCAGATACCAAAGGGTGCAAATTTCCCCGCTGGGATCAAAACACATTAGCAATGGGAATACAAACAGAGAAACCCTCCTTCGCAGCAAGTACCGATTTGCAAGGGCTCCTGCATGAACTGGGGAGCCTGGAGCTGGCATCTCCTCTTCCCTCCCCACCCCGCGGGCCGGCTGCTCCCCCACCGCCCGCGGGCCTCCTCCATGCTCCGAGAGATGCGGGTTCGACCTCGTCCTCTGCCTCCCGCCCGGCCGCTCGCTGCAAAAGTCCCGGTTAATGGGACGTTAGGGAAATTTTTAAGGGATCTGGCAGATGGAGGGTGAGAGCAGGCGGTGCGTAGTGCCCCACTCGAGCTGCCTTGGTGGGGCGTGCAGCGATGGCACCGATGCCATGCCATCCTCCCAGCCCCTCGCCCCGGCCGGCATTTGCTTTTCATTTGTCTCCATCCAAAGAGCAAACAGGACAGGGAAGGGTGAGATGGAGCTGAACGGTCTCCACGCAGGAGGCACAGGGTGGTCCGGGCTCTCGGGCACCGTCCACGCAAGCGCCCCATCCCAGGCACCAACAACCCCAAACAGCAGCCGGGGGACAGCAGAGGAAACACCAATAAAACTAAAAGATTAAAATACATTGCATCCCCACTGAGGATTTCCCATGCCTGCCTTGTTTCAGGACACCCCAAAAAACCTACGCCCCATCCAAGGCTTTTTTCTCCTCCGGGTAGGACCCTCCGCGGGGCTGGATCAGCGCGGGGAGAAGCAGAGCCCCGCCAGCTCTGCACAGGCTCCGTCCTCCAAAACCGGAGGCTGGAGCACGGCCGGGATTAGCCTGATGTCCCCGTGCAACGTCATCCCCCAGCGCCCAAGGGCCACCGCAGGGAGCACCGCGGCAGGTCCCCTGCCAGCGAGGGCGATGCCAAAGCTCCCAGGCAGTCGTACGGAGCCCGCAGGGTTTCTTTAAACGTTCATCTCAAACGGCTGCAGCGCATCCAGCGCAGAGAGTTAATAGGGAAGCGAGAAGGTGTCACTCAGGATTTCCTCCTCTTCCTCCCCAGGGAAGGGGACAGGTCTCAAGAAGTGGGAAATCAGCGTATTTTAAGCACCGCATTTTAAATTCGAACAGATTATAGCAATTTTACATCGACAAATAACTGTCCAGGAAGTGGTGAGGTCATTTATTTATTTAAATGGTTGGTTTGATTGATTTAGTTGTCTTTTTTTTTTTTTAATTATTATTATTCCTTATTTTTCCTTTTCCTTCACCATTTCCCTTTCCCCCCCCCCCCCCCTAATTCCCGGGCAAACTGGGAAATGTCTGTGTATTTATATCTAGCTAAGGACAAGCAGGGGAATAAAAAAAAAAAAAAAGACCCTAATAATACCCAAAACTATCACGCCACGGGAGCACTTCAGCAAAGAGCCTGCTTTTAATTACGGAAACATCTCAAGTTCAAGTTTTGCGCATCCCCGCGAGGAAGCCTTTTTGCCAAGATAAAGATCTGAAATCGTACAATACTGGCACGACGCAGCCCCTGTCCTGGGTCTCCATTCGAGCTTCTGAGAAGCGCAAGACCCTGTAACCATTTATTCTCTCTTCTCCAAGTGCTTGCCAAACCCGTATCAAATCTCCGAGGGTAAGAGGCGCAGCAAACACGGGGTGTCACCGCCCTGGGCACGCCGCAGACCGCAGGGTCCCAAAATTGCCCCTAGGAATATGGCAAGAGGGGATCATTTTGCCCTTGCTCCTTTTTGGCTCCCATCCCGTAACCCCGTCCAACTGCCCCTCTTCCTCATCCTCAGCTATTTTAGGCTGTCCCTCACTGACCCGCACCCGTGTCTGCCACTCGGTAGATCCCCATTTCCCCGTGTCCCCGGAATGGGAGAGCTGCAGATTTTATTTCCCCGTCCAGATTCGCGGAGCTGGCATCCCGGAGGGCCACAATGCATCGCCCCAAGCCTGCCCGCAGCGCACCTGAGCCCCACAGAGCTCTTCCAGGTCCCCGTCTCCTCCAAAAATTGCTTCGAATCATAACAAAACCATGAGACAATGTTTTGGTTTTTTTTCCCCCCCGTGTGGAGGAAGCACGGTGTGGATTTACACAAATCCCCCTGCAGCACAGGTCTACGCGACAAAGCATCCCGAGACGGGCCAGCCAAAATCCCCGCCGGGATGGGGGGCAAACAACAGCTTTGCCGTGGGGTTCCCGGCATCGGCCCCGCTCCCCGAGAGCCGCTCTGCCTTTCCCAAAAGTGCCAGCAATTTCCCTTCCATGAAGCACGGTGTGGGGCCGGGACGTGATGGGCGAATTTATGGACCATTTAAGTTAATCGTGCGACCCCCATGCAGCCGCTTTTCTCGAAGGTAATGGGAACATTTCCGCTTCGTCTTTCTCTCTTTTTTTTTCCCCCAAAATGGTGCAAACGAGGGGAGCCCTAAAGAGATGCTCTTTGTTACAAGCAATTACCAAGGAGTCCGAAATCTCGCCAGAAACCATCAATGCTTTTAAAGACATTACAACCCAAAAGTTAGCAAGGACATAACCAACTCTGCAATATATCGAACACATCATTTTGTACTTTCGATGGCATTTAAGCCATTAAGGCATGAAAATATGATACTGCTAAAGGAATCAAGTTTGCACAGGGCTGCTGTACCCCAGGAAGAACAAACAGGAGCCTGAAAGGTCGCGCCACGGGGAAGCTCCCACCGCTGAAACCCCCCAAATCCGAGCCCTGCTGCCAGCAGGCACGGGGGGGGGCTGACTCAGCTCTTCGGCCTCACCCAGCCACGGCATGGTCTCGGCTTTGGGCAAGCTGCCTTCGCCACGCATGCAACCATCGGAATAAAAGCACTGAAGCTTCCCAACGCAGCCCCCATGGTGAATGCAAATCCCGGGTGCTCGGCCTCCCACCCCCCCAAAAATCTGCAGGTCAAATTGGGCAGGATGGGAGGCTCGAATTAGGGCAGCACCATCTTACAGGGGATGCCTGGCAATTTCTCATTGTTAGCGTCATACTGGGGCCTCTACAGAGCTTATTCTGATTAACGAGGTGGAATATTGCACCTCTTTTCCCTTCCCCGAGTAAAACGGGTTTCAGTTTTGCTATTTCTGGTAGTAAATCTCAGACTCATCCGCAGCCACAAGGGATGGGGAAAGTAGCGGGGGGATCGCTTGCCTTGCTAGCACGGTCCTGTGCATCCTTTTCCTCTCTAGCCTCAAACTGGAGCATCCTCTAGGAATAAAAGGGAAAAAAAAAAAAAAATCCACAGCACAGACTTCTCTGAACTCAAGAAAAATGGATTCAGACGCACCTTCCAAAAAAAAAAAAAAGTGAGAAAGGCTTTTTCAGGGCGGTTTGTGGACGCGCCGGGGTTTGGGGAGCCGGGGCCGGTGAGGCGCTGGGTGTGGGATGAGAACCGAGATGGAGGCGGTGAGATACGGGGGTGTGGGCAGCGGTGCCGAGGTGTGTCCAGGCTGGCAGGTCCGATGCAGGACGGGGTGGTTCAGGGCACTGCTTTTATCAGCGCGGCTTCGAGATGGATAGAGAAGCCACGGTGAGGTATGTGTCATCCCCAGTAAGTGCTGATACAACCCTTCCTCCTCCCCGGCTGCCACCTGGGCAGCACAAGCGCTTGCTGGAAGAAATGCCTTTACAGCGGGGCTGGGGGCACCTGGGGCCACGGGCACCCTCCTCCCGCAGCCACCCCAGCACCCCACTGTTAACAATGGCAAAGCCCTCTTCAGGCTGGATTTACAGGCAGGATTTTCCCCTTTACAGTCCATCTTTCTCCCAGTTTTTTGCTTTTTTGCCCCATACTGGAAGCAAAGAGCCCCCAACACACGGGGGCAGGCAGCACCCAAGCCGTGGCCTTGCGCCCACCGACCGCCAGCACCCCAGGGACGCAGATGCCACTAGCACCTTGCACAGGCATGGACAAGGGGGTTTCCACCCTCTGCAGATCCCAAACTCTTCATTTCCCATCTGAGAGCGTGGGGCCGGGCTTGCGGCTCAGGCTGACGTCGTGCACCGGGCGGGGGGGAGGCGGGCAGGTGGGGAGGGAAATCCTCACCCAGCTGAGGCTCTCGAAAATATGAAAGCAAAAAGTGGCGGTTCTTGGAAATGACTCAGAGCTGTGGGAGGTGAGAAGCCTTTCCACCCGCCGGCTACGTGCCGCACGAGCGGGGAGCAGGTGCTTGGGGCGAGCTGGAACGGCAGCCGCCGGGCTGTCCCCTCCGGGGTGGCACCGCTCCCAGCATGGCCCCATCACTCCATCCCCAGGGACATGGGGGAGAAGCAGCCTTTTGGGAAGGAAAAGTGGCCCCGGAGGGGATTTGTGCCTGTGCGTGATGGGACCCAGCCAGAAACCCCTGCAGGGACAACATGGTGGGAGAAGGGATATGGAATGCTCTTGCCTGGCCGGGGGGGACCCCAGCCACAAGCCCCCTCCTCCTCCCGGTCGAAGCCAGCAGATGCTGCAGGATGGGGACGCGCTCCTGGCACTCACTGTGGTCACACCGAATGGGGACACGACCGAAAGCACCAAATCTCTGATGCACACACCCAAAACGAGCAGGGCAGGAGACACCAATAACCACCACCAGCGTTCACACTGCTGCTGTGACCAAGTGGGCAACAAGGGGGGGGGGACACAGGAACCCTACTGCCCCTCGCTCTTCAGGTGCGGAAACCCAAGCTACAACCCTCCCTCCCTCACCCTCCATTTCATCATTCAGCCCAGGACAGAAGAAAATTAAACTGCAATGTAAGAGCAGGGAGGCCCATGCCACCGGGCGAGGGCTCGCAGTGCCTCGCTCCAGCATCCTGCTCCCTCCTCTACTCTCCTTCTTTGCTGGGGAGGGAAGAAAACCAGCTCTGTTCACCCAAACTTACGCAGCACTGAAGCTCAGAAAGCAACTTTGCACTCAAAGTGGTCCAAGCCCTTGCCATGCAAGCGGAGAGGGCTTTGCACATCCCGGCGCGGCTGCCTTGCACCCCTTCCCACCTCCCCGGCGCCGGCACGCAGGGCTCTGCGCATGCTCACAGCCAGAGGGATGTTTTTTTTACCCCGGGCGAGCACGGCTGGGTATAGATGTGCTTCCCCACAAGGGTTATGGCGAGTGATCAAGTCCTCTTGGTCTCCCTTTCCTCCTTGACACGATGGTCAGGGCAGCAAGGATGGGGTAGAAATCAGAAACAAGGGGTTAAGGGCAAAGGAGATTTAGAAAGAGGGGGAGAAGACTGGGAAGACTGAATGGCAGCAAGAAAAAAAAGTCAAAGAGGGGGGGAAAAGGCATTTAAAGGAAAAAAAAAACCTTTGCACAAGAGTTCCCAGGAGATGGGCAGAAAGGGGCTGGTGCTGCAAGGGTGAGCTGGGAGGAGGAGAGCAAAAGTGACAGCAGAGAGGAGGTGAAAGCAGTGGGAAGGGAAAGGGAAGGGAAAGGGAAGGGAAAGGGAAGGGAAAGGGAAGGGAAAGGGAAGGGAAAGGGAAGGGAAAGGGAAGGGAAAGGGAAGGGAAAGGGAAGGGAAAGGGAAGGGAAAGGGAAGGGAAAGGAGCCAGCAGGTGGGTGTGATGGGGGAGGCCCTGGAGAGGCTTCCATTTACCCAGGAACAGACTAAACATCCCTGTATAGCTTCCAGCTATTCATTTTTCCATGTTCTGCCTCTTGTGGATTATTTTGCAAGCAGCTGTGGATGCAAGAGGGCTTTGCACCAGGGCTGCAGCTCGGCCGAGTCGGGCTCTTGCTAAAAAAAGAGCTGCAGAGAAAGGGGGGGGGGAGAAAAAAAAAAAGAAGGAAATTCCACAGGAAGTTCAAATATTTTATTACTTCCTGTTTGTACAAAGTATGTCAACACTTGGCACCCGCTGCGCCATTTGTTTAGAGCTAAGGTGTCAACTTGAAAAAATGCCCTTTCTCTCTCCAGATCTAACCCAGAAAGAGCCTGAGCACAAGAAAAAAAAAAAATATCTCGGAGCAAGCGGGGCGTGATGGCTTGCAGGGGATGCGCGGGGACCACGGCAGAGCAGCCGAGACGGTGGCTCAGCCAAAGCCACCGCCGTTATCAGCCCCACGCACGCCCCGGCGCTGCTCCTTGCTTGGCTGTGGGTCCTTCAGACGAGCACGCTTGGGTGTCTTCAACACTGTGGTCCAGCTCTCCTGGTCCCCCCCCATCCAGGCTTCATCCCCCAGCCCCACGAGGGGCTCTGGCTCTCACCCGCTTCCCTGCAATTTCTCGTCCAACTCGACCCGATTTCAAACTCCTCAGAAGTTTTTCTGGGCGCAGCTTTAGTTAAAAGACTTGCTCAAGGGCTGAGATGAAGCGATGGGACAGGGGTGGAAGACGAACGGCATGCTCAGAGGTGGGGCATGGAGCCCCGCCGTGTTTCTGACCCCAAAACCCCACGAGAACGTTTGCTGGAGGAATTTCGCCGCATCTGAGAAGATGATGCCCAGGGCTTTCCCAGGATACCAAGACAAATGGCCAATTCTTTCCACATTAAGGGTGCTTTTCTGCCTGCTCGCACCGGCCCCTCCTCAGCCCCACATCCAGCCTCCGGCCCTGGCCACCGCTGATCCTGCACAAGAGGAGCCACACCGTGTCCCGCTCATTTGCAACGCTGCGGCCAAGAAGGGGCTGCATATATTTTTATGCACACACATCTCCATACCCACATATATGTATTTACATAGATATATGTAAAAAAGTATATAAAATATATATACAGGCGTTAAAACCGCAATGCCTGCTGGCAGCTCTCACCTCCCAAAGCCAAGCAGGGAAGGGCAGCGCGAGCCATCGCGTTTGGCCAAAGGTGGTTATTACCGGGGCTTTACCGGCTCCGATAGCCGGCCGGTGAGCCTGGCGGGTGCCGGCACACCGAGGGGTGCTATGCCAGAGAGCCACCCAGTGGCAGGTTAACCGGGAAAACCACGTCGGGTTTCCACATGTGAGCTCGGATCGTTTTGCAGCCGGTATTTCCACACCAAGGGTTTCTGCAGAGGACTGCAGGGAGGCAAGGGCAAAGGGCATCATTTAACTATTTTTTTTTTAATTTCAGGTTCATTAGAAAATACAAACCAAAGTGTGGCGAAGCAAAGGGGTTTTTTAATTTTTTTCTTCCAGTGTAAGACTGGATTTTCATCAATCATGAATTTAAGCCCCAGGGTCAAACTGGGAGTCAAAGTATGACCTTTGCTGCCGACAAATCTACAATCATCTCAAAAAAAAAAAAAAAAAAGTCACAAGTTGGGTCTAAACTCCTTAGATCAGCAATTTAAGGGCTGTGGGGGTGCAGGGATGGGGGAGAGATTGACGTTTGGGGTCCACACAAGGCAAGGGCATAAGCAGCGAATAAACACCACACAGACCTCCTTAGGGAGCCTACACCTCCGGCACAAACATTTTGAGGTCCACAAATCAGGGGGGAAAAAAAGAAGCAGAAAACTGCTGACCTTGCAGCCCGGGACGGCGTCCCAGGGAGGGCATCCCTCGGGCACACCAAGCCAGAGCCAGGGCAAGCCGCTCCATCCTCCGGTTTTGCCTAATTATGCCAAACGAAGGCACGGCCCCAACCCAAACAGCGCAGGGCGAGCATGCCCACAGCTCAGCCCCCCAGCTCCCCGCCTGGCTACGAAGCCTTCACCTCCGTATCAGAAAATTTAAATTAAAGATCGGGAGCGATCGGCCGAGATGTTGAAATTCAGGAGGAGCAGGTGTGATTCAGCGGGGGTTTGGTGAGCGCTGGCTATCGGTGAAGTCAGAGCAAACCAAACGCTAAGAGTAGTAACTATCTCGCCTTGTATTATTATTTATGTATTCCTGATTATTATTATTATTAGAAAGGCAATCTGATGCAGCAGATAAGGGCCTGAGCCAGGAGTCAGGAGACCTGGTTTCTATTCCTGACCTGGAAGAGTTGTGAAATTTCCTGCCCAACTCCTGCCTGCTTTCCCCTCCCAGCCCCGGGCTGAGCCCGTTCCCAGTGTCTGCAGCACCCACCACGACCCACGTTTGCTCGCTGCCGCTGCCGCAGCCTCACAACAGGGACCTGCCTTGTGCTTCTGGCTTAAAAGAAAAAACCAACAGCGTTGCATCGCCTAGATGTCGGCTTTGCAAAGCCAGCCCGGCAGCTCGACCGGCTCCCGTAAAGCCTCTCGCGCTCCAAAATAAAAATCAAGGGGGAATAAAATCCAACAAACCCCGATGCAAATAAAACCCCCTCGCTGAGGTAACAGCTTCCACCTGGCCTGACATCAAGGGGCACCGATGGCCCAATGACAGCATCAACAGAAAATATTTTCTAAAGCATATTTAGAAGGATCAAACCGTTTCCCTTCAATTTGGGCACTGACAGCTTTGCATGCGAAGGGAACAAACTCTGCTTTATAGTCCCCGGTGTGGTGCTGAGCGAGCAGGAAGGCAAAGCCGGAGCAAAAAGCCGGAGACGGAGGCCCTGGGGACGAAGTCGCACCGCACAGGGGGTCCCACAGAGCAAATAATCCTCCTGGCAGAAGGAAACTCCTCCAGCCGACGGCACCGGAGCATTTCCCCGCACTCCTCGGATCACGGGAGATGCCAAAGTGAGCTCAAACCAGCCCGACGCCGAAAACCAACCCAGCAAGGGCGATTCGCAGCCGCCTTTGCAAAGAGCCACCCTCAACCAAAAGGCACTGTCCTGCATCCAGGAGAGCCTACTCGATCAAAACAGAAAGACATTTCTGCGGTTGAATCGTCTCTTTGGTTTTCTCAAGCAACGCAGCCCCCGGCCGCGGGCGCTGCCAGCCGGAGCCTTTGACAACCCGAAAGCGAAACCACCACTAACCAAAAGGGGAAGGTGCTCTCCGAGCTCTCCTGGGCCTGTGCGGACAGACAGGCAAATACAGGCACAGCGCGGAGGAAATCTGCAAACATTTTTAGTTTAATAATCAGCAAGTCAGCCTCCGAAGCTGGGCACAGCATCTCTGGCTTTGTAACCCCCCCAGAAACGCCCTACGCACCGCCAGATTTGCGTCCTTTGCATTTTTGCTGTCGAAGCCCAAAGCATTTTCCCTACATCCCAACCACCACGAGGACTGGAGCTATAAAACCATCCCTCCGCGGTGGGATACGGAACGCGGTGAGAGCGAGCAGCAGGCAGGGACACACGCTGCGCTCCGCCGTGCGGAGCAAATAAAAGCAGCCAAGCCGTGCCCGCCGCAGCGCGCGCTCTCGGGGCTCGCTCGGCCACGCCAACGCTCTCTCGTTAGCTCTGCGCGCTGCAAACGGTGCCTGCCCCGGCCGGCTTTGCCCCGCCGCAGAGGCATCCTGCATCCTTCAGCTACGGAGAGCTCGGCCCCCCGCCCCCGCCCCCCATTTCTCAGTGGCTGCCAAATAAAACACATCACTTACTTCGTGGCTCCCGGGGTCCGTCTACAGTCACTTTAATGGCTCGGTGATAGGTAGCGACTTGGGTGGGGTTGGTGAACACGGTGATCGTCAGGGTAAAGCTTTTTCCTAAGGGGGGGTGGGGGGGGTGGTGGTGAACAAAACAAGAGAAATGAGGATATTCACATGGGTTCAGCTCTTGTGGGAGCGAAAGGCTCCTGCTGGAGCAAGCTCAGACACAAATATCCACATCCACCGAACTCCAACGCACACATCATTTAATTTTATGAGACGTTATTGCCGAGACACAAAGCTCGGCCGGCTCCTGCTGGGGTTCAGCTGGCTGCAGCAGAGAGAGGCTTGGACCCAGTTCAGAGCGGGAGCCAGGACGTTCCTGGATGCAAAAGTCACTTGTCCCCCCCCCTCCCCTGCCCTGCCCTGTCCCCATATCGACCCCTCCACCCACAGCAGCTTCCTGGTGCCTTCCTGCTAAGATGCTTCCCCTTTTCCCATGGGAATCCAGCCCTGAAACGCGGCGCTGGACACGGGACCCCCTCCGCAAGGGACGGATTTGGGTCCCAGCGCCCACGGGATGCTCCTGCGGGAGCAAGCTGGTGAGGTGGCATCAGTCTGCAGGCAATGGGTGCTGGCGTTTGTGGGGGAATCCTGGTGGCTTTGGCCCCACGGATGCACCCACGCAGGGATGTTTGGAGGGGAGCCGTGCCAGGCTCTCGGCCGTACGGGCACCCGTGGCACTCGCAGCCCACGTGCAAGGACCAGGGCCAGAAATTGGAAACTACAAAATGGGAACTAAATCCGGCCAGGTTTGGCCACCAGAAGCGGCCACCAGACAGGTGGACCCGCCGGCTGTGGGGACTGTCCCCCTCTCCCAGCCCTGACCAGAAAGCGGGAACCCGCTGCTGGGAAAGAAGAGTTCAGATGCCATCGTGGGGGCTTTCAGGGATGCTTTTGAAGCACTGAGCTTGTCATCTTTTAAAGAAAAAAAAAGGGGTAAAGTAGTGAAAAGCTCTTGAGAGCCCAATTTTGCAAGGACACAAGAGTGACCCCTTGCCCCGGCAGAACAGGTTTCCATCTGCAGCCCAAAAATGCTTTTGGCATCGTGGAGGGTGTTATCACACCTGCACCCTGGTACCACCCCGCTCTCCTCTCCCAGCACCCGCTCCGACCCCGAACCCATTCACCTCCTGCAGCCTCGGCATCCTCATCCCAGACCCTCTGCCCTCTCCTTGTCCCACCTCGGCTGCCGTCACCCACTCGGTGTCCAGCTGATGGGGAGGCTGCGGGAGAGCTGAGCCGGAGCCGCTGCGCGCCGGTCTCCGCGGGAAGGGCCTCCGCTCTCCCGCAGCCTCCCCAGATTCAGGAGTCCTTTGGGTAAAGGAGGGAGGCTGCACACGCAAGGGAGCAAATCGCTCTAACCAACCCCTCCCCAAGAGCAATCACCGTGGGATTTCAAAGGTATCGAGTATTTCAGAGGTGTGGACCCCAGCAGGAATGAGGCTGGAAATGCCCGTGCAATAGCCCTTAGCTCCTCCAGCCTTTATTTCACAAATAAATGCAGTAAGAAACCACCTCCTTTCCCTTTTCCCCTAAAGGGATTAGGGGTTTTCAGATCCCGACCATCATCTATCTACAGGGTTGGACCTGAGAATATCCATAGCAAAACAAAACAGTATTTATACAGCTAGAAGGAAAAGAAATAAAAAAAAAAGGAAAAATTAAATTATCTCCTCCGGAGAACATCCTGCAATTATCCCAGGTGGGAGAGTTTCTCTACGGGAGTGTCAGGGGTGGGATGAAATGCTGGCTTTAAAGCAGGCAGCAAGCATCAATCCATGCCCTACCTCAGCTTTCAAAACGGGACTAAACAGTGCACAAACCTTCAGCTCATTTTCTGCGGAAAAAGGAATTTTTTTTTTTTTTTTTTTTTTGCCCTCCCAAATACAATTTGACTCCTCGGTGAAACGGTCGCGCTGCCAACCTGCACGGAAGAGCCGGGCTGCCGCAGCCTGCGAAGCATGAAGGCTCCCGCGCGCCTGCACGGCCACGTAAAAAACAACCAATGCGGAGTATTTGTTGGCAAAACGTTTGCAGAACCGGAGTGCAGGGATGAGGATTATCAGGAGCAATTATTTAGGAAATTCCGCGGGAGGAGAGGCAAGGGGAAGGAGCCCCTCGGTCTGCATGCGTCCGGCTTGTGAGACCCGTAACCCTCCTGCGTGCCCGAGGAGAGGCTGAGCCCAGCAGCTCCGCGCCCGGCTCCCCCACTCACTACTGCATCCGATATTTTTATTTGCCATTTTTTTATTCCCCGTGTGAGACAATTTCCCTGCATTTCAGTTCCCCTCCCGGCTCGCTGCAGATACGAATACCTCCGAGCGGCACCTCCAGGGAGGACGGCCGCAGCCTGGGGCCGGCCGGGCCATTTTTGCGTTTTTTAACAGCTCTCAAAAATCCTCCCATGAATCGAAAATGACAATTATTACTCAGCATCATTTTTACTCATTTCCCGCCTTCTCGGGAAGCCGGGCTGAGGTTACTCATTCCCACCGCGCCCCGGCCCCAGCCGCGGTTCGGCGGCTGCGTGGGGCTGGATCCCAGCTCCTGGGTGGGTTTGGGAGCACCCACGGCTCCGCGGGATGCTCCGGGGGGATATTCCGGCTGGGAGAGGAGGCGGTGGGGTGCAGCGGGCATCGCAGCACCCCGCTGGCCTTGGCTTTCATTTTATACAGTGCAATCTGAGCAGAAAAGGGTGTGGGGGGGGTTTGAGCGAAGCATAGGGGGAAACTGGTCTTTCTCCCCTCCCTTTGTCTTGCACATGGAGATGGTAATTTTGGAGGGGGCGGGGGGGTAAGGACCTGCTCTTCCCAGCTCAGTGCCAGGGAACGATCCCAGACACGTTAATACAAAAAAATGCCCAATTCTGAACCATTTCAAGTCCTGTTTTCAAAACGAGAGCCTCGCTGCTTCTGATTTTACAGGGCTCCTGCAGCTCAGGCACGCGTTAGGGGCTGCCCACGGAGGCAGACTGTGCGTGTTTACAGACGCACGCGTCCGCACATCGGATTTACACAAACATTTATATACAGACACAGAACTCTGCTCCAACAAAATATTTTGCAGCAAATCCAGATTTCTGCCAGAATAAACGAAACCAGCACCGGGCTTTCAGAGATTAAGCCAAACAAGGGAAAGCAAGGGTGACACCCAGAATAAAAATTCAATAGAAACGATTTTTCACGCTAAATAGGTCTGAAAGGGCCCCTTGCCGGGAAAGCACGGCCGTACATGGGGAACTAAGCACACGCTTCACGCTGCGAGAAAACCCCACCGTGCCACCTTCACGCCAGCCCCAGCGAGCCCCGATGGGGTTATTTCTCTGCAAACATTACAAAGCCTCATCCCGCATTTTTTTTTAAAAAAAACCCCAAAACCCAAACAAAATCAGCACTTGTGTTACGCTCCTCGCTCCGAAGCCCATTAGAGGCAGTGGAGGTGTTTCCACTGCTGTAATGAGAGTTTGCCAGGACTCTGCCCAAGGAAGGAGACTATTCACCCAAGTGCTTTCTGAGACTGTAAACTACTGTTAATGCAGAGCTTGGGACTGCAGAGGAGGAAAGTTAATAATGAATTCAAGAGTGAAGCTGAGATTGGGTTGCATTCAGTTTGGAAATTTGTGTAAGGAGGATGAAAAAAAAAAAAAAAGAACAGAAAGAAAAGAGCCTAAGACAATAATTGATTACAGAAATGAAGGCTTAATTCATAAAAGAAAAACATTTTCCATCCATCAACCTGCAACCAGTTAAGTGGAGAGTTTTAAAGAAACTGCAACATGGAGAAGGAGCCAACAGGAAAAAGGAAATGTATGAAAGAATGTAAACTATTCAAGTTTCATAAAGAGGAACAAGTAAACAGTTATTACATGCAAATAATTCCTAACATCACTGCTTTTAATTAATGCAGAGAAGTCAAAATATATCTGACATTGTGTGTATACATTCGAAGCCTTTGAGAAAATGCTGCCATATGGCCATTAAAAGGCAGAACCCTTATTTGTGTTTAAATGAGCAGTAAGCGCTTCGATCCGCGGTGTTTATCGGTGATGAAACGCCGAAATTCTCTTTGTACTCTTTGAAATTCAGGTACGACACGGCTGCCGGGGAGCAGGCGGGAGGGAAGGGCAGGCAGGGCTCTGCCCCCCGACACCCGCTGGCGTTCAGCATTTTCGAGGGATTTATTCCCCTCTCCTGGCATGGCACGGCCCGATTTCCTTGACGGTTGGTTTTGAAAAAGCCAGCAGCGCCGTGCGCTTAAGGCGAAACGATAAAGCCAACCTCCAGACGGCCAGAAAGCGAAATTTCTGTCCCGCTTATTCCGTCGCGACGAGCGTGGAGAAAATGAGCGAACCTGCCCCCCCAAAAAGCACCCACAGCTCTGCCCTGCGCCCGCCCGGCTCCCGCCTCTCCCCATCGAAACGAGCCTTTCCGCGCCCCGACCCGCCGCGTTCCCTCCGCGCCGAGCCCGGGCTTATTACTTTCCTTTAACCGCCCGCTTTTCACCGTTTACAAACGAGCTGCCGGGGGGGGGGTTATCGCCCCCGAGCGCCTTCACCCGCGGCGGGGACGCGCCGAGCGCGCCCCGCCGCCCCCTCTCACCTGGGAGAAATGCGGGGGGATTTGGGCAGGGGCCGCCCGCCAGCCCGCGCACCGGAGAGCGGCTGCCTTACGCCCCCGCGGAGGTTTTACAACGAGGTTTGGTTGGGGTTTTGGTGTTTTTGGGGGTTTTTTGGTTCCCCCCTCCCCGCACCGTCCTTTCCCGACACCTCGGCGGGGGAGATCCCCCGGGACGAGCGGGGCAGAGCCGCCGGCGGGGCCGCTCCCGCATCCCTCCCGCAAACCGCTTCGGGGCTGGGGGGGTTCCTCCCTGCGCGACAAGCCCAGCCCGCAGCGACAAAACCACCGGCCCGCGAAAAACACGCCGTTAAAATAAAATAAACCCCCCCCCTTTCCCCCACCCCCCCCTCTTAAAAAAGAAAACAAACCGAAATAAAAAGGCCAACCATTTCCTGGCCGGTACCTACCCCTGCCGCTTCTCCCAACAAATCTGAGGTCGTTGAATCTTGCTACTTGGTTTTTCATCACGGCGGAGGCGTTGCGGAGCTCTGCCGAGTAGTTTTCGTCGTTCCCTGCCATCACCGTGACCACCGTCCCATCGGGCACATCTCCGAGGGCTACGACCTAGGGCAGGACGAGAGGATTTTAGGCTAAAATTAAGTGCGGTCGGACCTAACCTGCCCTACCTTTTCCCCCCTAAACCCAAAGCAAAACCAAAAGCAATCCGAACACCCGAGGAAGGCTGGAAAATCGGAGGGGGAAGGGGAAAAAAGAGCTAAAAAAAGGGGTTAAAAAGGAGCGAGGGGCTTCCGCGGGGCGGGGAGAGGGGAGTCAGTCCGCCCTCGGCCCCGCCGGGGGGAACTGCGCTTTTATTTTGTTTGATTTCGCGGGGGGAAAGCGCTGCCGAGCGCGGGGCGGCCGCTATCAGGGCCGCGGAGCTCCGCGCCCGGCCCGGGGGAAGCGCGCTGAGCCGGCGGCGCTGCGCGGCCGCGGAGGGGAGCGCGGAGCCTGCGCCCGGCTGGCGGAGAAACCCCCCCCCCCCCAACCCCCCCGGCCGGGGAGCAGCGCCCCGAGCTCCCAGCGCCGGGAGAACCCGGTTTACAAACCCCCCCCACCCCCGCCGGGCTCCCCGCGGCTCCGCTGCCGTCCTGCCCGGCTCCCCCCGCCTCTCCTCCCGCTGATTTTTTGGCTTTGCTCTCCTCGGCCCCGTTCCCCCAAGCCCCGGCCCCGGGGGCGCGGCGGGGTTGACCAGACCCCGGGGGTGCCCCCGTCGGGTCGTCCCGTCCCGCGGGAGCGGAGCCGGGCGGCCGCGGGGAGCCCGGGCAGCGCAGGCCGGTGCCGGCGCTCCAGCTCTTCGCTTTCTTTTTGCAGATTAGATCTCCCTTCCCTGCCTCGCTCTCCCTCTCCCAGGAAGGTAATTAACCTCCACTCTCATTAAACTTCAAAGTTGCCTGAGAGCTCCTAACTGTACGGAATATCTAAGATGCTGTGACCGCGGGGCAATGCGGAGACTTGATTAAAAATAATAACCCGGGCTCCCTTGAAGGTGATGTCAGGAGCGAGTTAAAGCGAAAGGGGCGGAGGGAAAGAGGCGAGTGGGTCGGGGCGGAGGGCAAGCCCGGAGCCGAGCCCGGTCCCTCCGAGCCGCCGGGGCCACCTGCCCGGCCGCAGCCCTCCCCGGAGCTCACGGCTTACCTTGAAGGCGACGGGCAGCGTCTTGTTGCACCTCCAGTGGGACGGCAGCACCGAGCACAAGAAGTTGGGGCTGTCGGTGCGCACCAGCTCGCCGGCGTGGTCGGCCAGTACATCCACGACGGAGCGGACCTCGGGTCGAGCCCGGGCACCCGGTGCGGGGGCCCCCAGCGCCCCGCTGTTCTCGCCCATCTTACCGCAGGGGAAGGCCGTGGAGGGGGGTGTGAAGCGCCTGCTGGTGCTCGGGTCTACGGGAATACGCATCACAACGGCGGGCGTCAGGGAGCCGCCGCGGCCGGGGGGTACGAGGAGGGACCCGGCGGGGCCCGGCGCCCACCGCTCGGCTGCGGCGGGGCTCGGTGGCGGGGCGCGGCGGGGGCAGCGGCGGCCGGGCCCCGCGCTGCCTCGCTCCGTCCCGGCAGATCGCCGTCCTCGGCGGGGCGGCGCGGGGAAAGCGGTGAGGGGTGTTCGCTCCCGCCCGGCTCCGGGACCCGTCCCCGGCGGTTTCGCTGCGGTCCCGTCCGCCCCGCCCGGGGAAAGGCGGCGCGGAGCCCCGGCAGAGCCACGTCGCGGCCGGGCGCCCTCGGCTGCAGGCGGGTCCCCTCCGCCGGGCGGCCCCGAAACCAGCTCCCAAGTGTCAGCCGCGCCGCCCGGTACCGTATTTACTGCCGGCCCCGGGGGGGGGCGGGCCGCGCCCTGACCGACGGGGCGCCGCGCCAATGGGGCGGCCGTGGGGGTCCTTCTCCCCGCCCACCACCCGGCTCCTGCCGGGCGAAGGGGCGTGGCCACAGCCGAAAGAGGCGTGGTCTCCGCTAAACTAGGCGTGGCCGCGGCGAGCCACGCCCTCCCGCTGGGCCGGCCCGGCGGGGCGGGCGCACGTCGGGGCCCCGGTGGCTTCTCGCCGCCGGCGGAGGGTTTCGGGGCGCGATGGGGCCGGTTTGGGGGCCGGAGCCACCGCCGTGCAGAGCGGCTGGGAGCACAGCACGTCCCCCGCCGCCTCCCCGCCGCGAAGCGCTCCCGCTGCCGCCGCCCGCGCCCCCCGCGGTGGCTCGGCCGTGGCGGGACGGGGGGAGCCGCGGCCGCGGGGCAGCCGCTGGGGACCGCCGGCACACGCGTCCCCGACGGGGGCGGCTCGCCTCACGGCCTGCGCTGAAAACCGCTGCTCCCCAACCTCCGCCTTCTGCCTCCCCCCCCCAAAAAAAAAAACCCCGAAAACCGCCTCCATCTCCTGCGGTCCCGGGGAGCCCGCAGCGCCCGGCGCCCCCGGCAGCTCCCCCGGGGCTGCGGCTGCGGACAGGGCCGGCGGCTCCGGCCGGAATCGTTGGCGAGAAAATTCGTGGCGAAGCCACCGGTTTTGCGGGAACACAACGAAGGCGGCGGTTCGCTCCGCTCCGCGGCTGCCCGCGGCGCCCCGGCCGCGGAAACGCCGAACCGCGGGGCGGGCGGGGGGCAGAACCGGGGGGCGAGGCGGAGGTTTCTTTGCCCGCGCTGCCCGGCTGTTCGCCGGCGGGGCTGAGCCCCGCCTGAGCGCTGCCGGTGGTGTTCAGGGACCGGGACGGCCCGTCGGAGCGGAGCCGGCCGGGCCGCAGCGTTCCCGGCTCTGCGCTGCGCGGTGTGAAACGCAATTTTTCCTTAAAACAACAGAAAAAAAACCCCAAAAACCCAAAACCCAACACCAAAAAAATTTCTCCTTTTCCTGAACCCCCTCCGCAAACTAACGAAACATTTTCCTCCGCAAGCCGCAGTGCCCGGAGGGGCGAGCCCGGGCCGGGCTCCGCATCCCGCTGCTCGCAAGACCCAGAAAACCCCCGTGTTTCTCCAAAAGGAAACAAAAAAATAGATTTTTTTTTTTTTTTTTTTTTTTTTTTTTAAACTAGGAGGAGCGGAGGTTCCCTCGCCGCAGCGTCCCGTTAGCAGCCGAGGCAGCGCGGGTGCCGGCTCCGGCCCCCCCGGGGAGCCGCGCCGGGCGAGCCGGATCCGTCGAGCCGGTGCCGGGGGCAGCTCCGAGCTCAACCGGCCCCGGGGGGCGGCGGGGCCCGGGGGTTCGGCCCCCAGCCCCGCGTGTCGGGCCGTCTCCCGCAGTTACCGGCGCTGAAATCCTGCCCTTTTTAGGCGAAAGCGGCCGCCGGGTTTAGTTCTATTTTTTCGCCCCCCGTTCAGCAGCCGGGGGGGACCCACACAAAACCCGGAGCAGGGGGCAGAGCTGCGGGCGGGGAGGACCTGCCGGACCGGGCTGCCGTGGCCCCACGCCGGGGTTTACCGGGGGCTCGGCACGGCCCCATCCCGGTAACCCCCCCCCCTCCCCTTCCCCTCCCCGGTACCTCCCGGCGCGGTGGGAGGGGGGGGGGGGGAGGCACGGAGGGGGGAATGTGCGGGGGGCCACGCTGCGCATGCGCGTGCGCTGCAGCGCGGCGGCGCGGCCGCTAGTTGGCGCTAAGGCTCCGCCGTGGCGGCGGGGCGGCTCCGCGACGGGGCGGGCGCGACGGGGCGGCCCGGCCCGCTGACACCCCCCCCCCCACCCCCCCCCCGCCCCGGCCGGGAGCCGCTCCGGCCCTCTGCGAGGCGGTGCCTCGCCTGCCTCTTCCCGCTGCTGGACCGACCCGCCCCCCCTCCGCCTCGGACTACCCCGCCTTTGCCCCAGCTGCCTCCCTGCGCAGGCCCGGAGGCGTTAGCCGGTCACCCCCGCCCCCGGAGCTGCAGCCCCGGAGCCGTGCAGGGCGGGTGTCCCCGCACGGGCAGGTAGAGCCCCGCCGTGGCTGCCCATCCCGTCCTGCAAACCCCCATCGGGTGATTTCGGGCTCGGTCCCAGCAGGACAGAGCTGCCTCCCTGCAGCACGATGCTCGTTTCCAGCTTTACGTCTCCTGCCCTTCCCGGTTTGGTTGCTTTATCCGTTCAGTGTCCGCTCACAGCCCTGCCATCCGCGCAGTTCTCTAATCCCTTTTTATACCGGGAGCAACCTGTTAGAAAGGGCACCTGATTACACCACCTCGGTGTCCTCGAGGTAACATACAACGGCTTCCCAAAACTATCCTGAATCAGTCGCTGAGGGTGGGTATTCCCGGCTGCGCAGGGGACCATGTCCTGCTCCTTCCCCAAAAGCCACTCTTCTCTGGCACCCTCTGCCCCCCCCACCCTGACTTGTTCTTGACTTCAGGGCGACGGGATGCAGACTCACCCCCGTAACCCGTTGCACGGCCCTGCACTCCTCCGCTGCGTAGGTGCGGAGTTAGCCGCCGACGTGCCGCAATATAAAGCGAGACCCAAAACACAGGGCAGCGGCAAACCAGGCTCCCCCCACCCCCCAAATTGGCTGCTGACCCCCGGAGGTGCGGAGCCCAGCAAAGCAACCCAGCGGCTGTTTCTGCGAAGAGGTGTTCAAGCGAGCAAAGCCCAGAGCTACGGGGACCCGCGGCACCGTGCCCTCGCGGGAATTGTCTTTCATTTAAATTAGCCTTTTCAGCACAGCAGGATTCAGAGTCTCAAACAGGGGGCAAACCTCACACTGCTCCGGCCCTCCACAAACCGGGAGACATCGACACGTGGAGATTCTCCTGCCGCCACCCTCCCTGCGCTCCAGAGGAGGTTAATAGAGTATAAGACCCAGGATTTGCATGGGCCTCTTTTCAAATACTTGAAAGCTACTGTTCACATCGCAGGGAGGTCAGCAGCTCTTTAAATCATTACTCGCTGGGATTACTTCCCTTACAGGCTCCTCTGCAGTTTTTAATTCATTTGAGCTGTTATTTAGCAGCAGAGCCACTCGTTTCGACGGCAAGGAAGCGAGCGCAGAGGCTTATAGGAAGTTTTCTATTAAAAATTCATCGCAAACTCTGCCTCAGACCTCTCAGGAGCACGGCGCGCAGTAGGGCCATGCGGGTGTCTGGATCTATTTTGTAGTTTAAGGGAAGGGGATCTGAGAGCAGCATGCAGGGAGGGAGCGTGCTATTCATTCATAAATCAAACAACAGATGCCGGGTCCAACGGGGTGCACGATGGTGACAATTTTTAACCCCTGAGTGTCATCGCTAAAACGGGCTCCCACGGGGCAATTACAGGCGCTGCAGGCAGAGGTTCCTGCGGGAGGAAGCTGCGGGGCTCGGGGGAAGAAATAAGGGGAAAGTGGGGAGGGGGGGGAGAAAAGGCAGTGGCTGCCCCAGACATAAATCAGGGGGAAGCCTGCGCTTGGGCGAGGAACCAGCTGCGAGACCGGCCTGTTGACGACTCCAGCAGGGCTGCGCTGGGCTCTGCGCCTTGGGGTTGGGCGATACCCGCGGTGGGGGAAACCCTTCTCAGCACCCGCTTCCAGGGCCAGGGCTGCAGCTTGACATCAAATCCTCAGCTGGGACATCCATTAACTCCATGGGAGCCACGGCTGCCCAAATTCACCTTGCTGTCTGCTTAAACAGCCCTGGCACCTGGCGTCCAGCGTCCTTGCTTGGGGCAGCAAGAGGAGGAGGAGGAGGAAGACTTTAGCAAGAGTTTCAGATCCTGGCATGAAATGCTGTCCCTTGGGAAAATCAACATGAGATTCCCACCCGGTTGCCTGGGACCAGGTTTCATTCACCATCATTTGAAGGACTAGAAACGGCCACGACCGGAGAAGTGGTTGCTGACTCTCCCTACAGCTTTGGGGCTTGCCTGTCCTCCCAGTTCTCCCCATTTTATACCAGTGCATTTAATTACCCGTCCTCATTTCGATCAGCATCCCCAGGGAGACACTCCACACGGGGGTGCACCCACACAGGCATCCTCGGCCACTCGGGGACCAGAGCGGTGAGCCCCAAGCGCACGCTCCGGGGTGAATCAGGAGCGATGCTGCTGCCATCGGGGGATTTATTGTCTCTCTAAACAGCACGTGAGGGGAGCCAGGACCCACCGCTCCCCCAGCACCAGCCTTTGGCGGGCACCCTGCGCTCCGGGCGTAGCACAAATACTCGAGGGTGTACAGCGCCGACGGGATGAGATGGGGTTTTCAAAAGCTGCGAAGTGACTTAGGAGCACGAGTGCGATTGACGTGAATCCCTGCGGTTCTGAAGTCACGAAAGTGCCATTCTTCATTGTTCAGGACCGCGATTCTCCTCTCCCCACAACGGCCCGACAATGAGGAGCATGTTCAGGGCTCACATCCTCTGTGCTATTGATAGCACGGCCGAGCTTTTTGGAGCGTGGGTCCCATCTGCCACTTCCACTCTTTTTTAAAAGATCCTAATGACTGTCAGATCCTTTTAGTTCTTAATTAATTTCAGAGTTCAACTGCAAATAGGAAACAAGGCAGCTTTTGCCCTTACGCATATGAATATTACTGTTCCATTTAATGTGGTTACTGGTGGAATGCTGTTATTCATTCCTGCCTGCAATAAAAGCCACATGTTTTTAAAACTTTGCACTTGAAAAAACTTTTAGGAAAGAAATCAAGTATGTTTTGTATGCATGGCATGAGATAAAAACTAGCCATAAATATTCAAAGAACAGTTAGAGCTTTATGCTTGATTTAAACAAGTGAACAGAGAAGTACGACGGTTGAAGTAAGTGGGGAATGAAAGCCCAACGCTCCTTTAAGAATGTGCTTATGCAGAGAAAAGGAACTATTCATGCAAAGGTTATGGAGTGCCTAAGGACATCCCATCTCCTCCAAAAATGCCCAAAGGTGGATAGCACGACTGGAAACATTGGGCTTTGTTCAGAGCTATTCAAGTTCATGGGAGTTTCTCTCTCTTCGGGGGTTTCAGAGGAGTTTTAGGGGGGGCGCGATGCCTCGTGCCAGACCCTGTGGGGAATGAGGACTCTTCTTGCGTGGAGACATCTCCAAGGTGTCCGTTCCCCACATTGGAAAGCAGATGGTTGAAGTCATGGTGAGCATTTCCTGGGGCTCCTGGGACCCCTGGACAGACCTTCCCTGGAGCCCCCGGAGCCTGGCACAGCCGAAACCATGAGGGAAGGGACTGAGCGCCGGGGCCCCGGGCAGTGCCCGTCCCACGGCCGTGCTGCCGGAGCCCGGGGTGGTGCCAAGCCCTTCAAAACCCAAAACGCGACAGGGGGAGAAATAAAAAAAATTCCAAAGGAAAGAAAAAGGGGAAACGTCTGGATGGTGGAAAGAGGAACCGAAAGGCACATGACAACGAGAAAAGTACAATGGGGTGGATGCAGAAAAACACGATACGATTTCTAATTGCAAGGAGAGGCGCTTGGAGGAGTTACTGTCATGGAAAGGCTCCCAGACAGAACGCCGAGGGCCGGGTGCTGGGAAATCCTCCTACACGTGCTGAGCAAAGCAGTCTTGCAACACGAAAAGGCTGCAGAAAGCCCTTTCTTGCCTCGGAAAATAGCTGTGCATTGGCAAAACTGCCCATCGCTCGTCCCCATCCCTGGTGGGGTGGGAAAATCGACCTCCTGTCCCTGTACGGCGGCTGAATGTGCAATGGGGTTTCCTAAAGAGCATTTTTCACTGTTGTTCCCTACAGCCTGGCCAAAAACACTGGGGTGGTGCTGGGTATCAAACGGGTGCTCAGTGCTCCTGTGCTACGCTGAGGTTTGCAGGGCAGCAGGGGGCCCACAGAGACCCTTGGGGAAGGGTCTTGCATCCACACACTGAAACAGCGGCCAGGGTATGTGCTCGAGCCCTGGCGGGGTGAAGTGAGGCTGTGCCGGGCTCCGGCTGCCGAGCGATCCCTTTGGGGAAGTCAAACGTGAAGAGAGAGAAAGTGAACCTTGGGAAGCGCTCACGTTCCCGCATGCTCACCTGCCTCCCTGCAAAGGGCACCTGGCTGTTAGCAAACCTCGGCCAAAGGTTTAGCTGCTTCAGGGCTGCGATGTCTGCAGATACCCCTGGGATGTGGGGACAGAAAGGGGGGCTCACCCCCCCCCCCCAGGGAGGGCAGGAGGGGGCTGGCAGCTGACTGCGACAGGCGCTGGCGTCAGACAGGGAACTCCAATTTCCCTTTTGGTTCAGGTCTGACAGAGCATCTTAGGGTCACATCTCAGCAAAAGCGGCTTTACAGGCAAGTGCAAATACACTATATCCATTTAACTTCCCCGTGGGACATCAGCGTTGCAAAGGGAACCCAGCCCAGTCACCCCGAGGGCACCCCACTGACCTGAGAGCACCAGACACCCCTTTAACCAGGCAGCCCACAGATGTGCTTTCCACGGTGGCCTCGTGCATCGTTTGCATCTTGCTCCGAAGAGGGTGACAGGGTCGTGCCACCTCATGCTGGCTGACCACAGGGCAGCGGAGATGCCTTGTGGCAGCTTTGCTAAATTTCCAAAGCCCTTCCTGGAATATCCTCTTGCTGGAGGTGGAGAGTTTCCCCCCCAGACCTCAGCCTGCGACACCTCGCCGGGAGGGCCACCGGCACGCCGCTGTGGCCGGCAGTGACACCGGCACGGGCATCTCCTCCCCTCCTGCCTCAGCCCCAATGCTTTCCCCATCTTCCCCCCGAGGAGGTTACCCCATTTCTCTTGCCTGGGCTGAGCCCTGATGGAGGCAGAGCCGGCGGGTTGGGAGGGAGGCAGATCATAGGAGGTGCTTTATAAATGCGTGGTTTATAAATGTGCCTAATCCACCAGCTTTCATCCACGCAAGGGTTTTCCCCGCCTGTTTGCAGGCAGATGAGCTTTGCACAGCAGTGCCAGTGCAGGGTGGCTGATAGTTGTTCTCCAGCAAGAGAACGGTTTGGAAAAGCCCCCAAAACTGATATTTAAAGGCAGGGGTCAGGGACGGGAAGAACGGGACCGATTGCAGCGATGGAGCCCAACGAAGCTGCAAGGTCTGCACCAAGCGGCATCGCGTACAGCTGGAGAAATGCGGACCGGAGGCTGGCAGCGTGTTTCTCCAGCCCACTGCGATGCCGCTTGGTGTGGAGCATGAGCACACGGCCGGCAGCGCACAGGTTGCCTGCGGGCAGCTGCCTGCTCAGCCCCGCGGGCAAATCCCGCATCCCTGCATTCAGTCGTCACCCCAGGTCCACCTCACTCGAGTTGTTCCTCAAGCAGCTTGCCCATGACATCACCGGCACCCACAGCTCATTAACTCTACCTTATAGCTCAAGGCAGAAGACACAGATGAGGTTCGGGCTGGCTGGCAGCCCTTTTGCAATGCCAGTGCCATGATTGCACCCCAAACATTTCTGTCAATGCAACGCGTTGGCCATTTTCCACAAAAAAATAAGGTCCTGGGCAAGGACCAGCTCTTCCCGTGCGAGGTGTTTATCACCCCTGTGTGATCAGTCCCTGATTTCTGCCATCTCCGCCAGACTTTGTGGCAACCCGCAGCAGAAACGGTGAAGATCCACTAGCAGCGACACGGAGCGACCTCAAACTCTGCCGTCAACGACTAGCCTACAGAACAGTAATTCTGAGAAAACTGGCCTCTGGTTCCAGCTGCAAATTGTCCTGCAGGCCCGCACCATTTTTCCTGGGTTCATTTGCTTTTTGCAATTATTCACTACTTTCACTTCTATGATTAACTCCGGGCGAGGCTATTTCGCAGCAGGGCTGCAGTCGGGCCACTTTGACTAGATGGGCTCCGGGTTGCGTTGCTTCTGCTCATTCCTCAGATTATTTTTTCCGGTGCAAACATTTGCTTTCATATTTGCCCTTCGGTGAAGACTCTCATCAGTGTGAGTTTGCCCGACATCCCCCACTGATGTCTGGTGGTTGTAAAGTAGCTCCAGAAAACAAGCCCCCGAGAGGGTTCAGCCTGCAAATTCACCCAGCACCTACGCATCCCTTTAGGCACAGAACAAAGCCCCGACTCGGAGGAATTAGTCACAGGCTAAAAACGGCCCAGAAGGTACTTTTCTGGTTTTTGGCTATGAACTCAGACAAATCAAACGCGATGTTATTTAGGGATCGCTGTTAAGTCACTGATTGCTCCTCATCCATCTCCAGCAGCCTGGAAAGGGAACCGCGCCTTCTCGCCTCCATCAAACCCCCGGCCCCGCGCTCATCAGCATGAGCTCATTTTTTTTTTTTTTGCAGAAGTTTCTTATAAAAGTTCATATGCAAGCAGGAGGTGTCTGTCTGCCTGGGTCAGCTGGCTGACACCATGAGCAGGCTCCTCGCCCCAGCCCAGACAGCAGCCTGGGAAGTTGGAACGGTTCAGCATCAGGTTGGGGCTGGAGACGAGAGAAATGGAGAACTTGCCCAGACAAAACGGTAGCGGCTTTCGGTCTCGCACGAGCAGTCAGCTCTGTGGGGAGAGAGGGGATCTTATCTGCGAAATGCAACCTCAGCCATGTCCTGGGGTCTGAGCCGCTCCGCGCCTGCCTGACCCTCCAAGACTGGTGGTTTTCGAGAATGTTTTTACATTTTCTCCTCCAACCGAGCGGCGGGCCCTCGCTGGCAGGAAGCACGTGCTCCAGGAGAAGGCATTGGTGGGGGAAGCAAGATGTCTGGGTTCAATCCGCAGCTCCACCGCAGCCTTCCCCAAGGACCCCAGACACGCTGCGCAGGGGCTCCCCGGCAAGCGCTTTGGTTCCCCCGTCTTCCACCCCTCGGCCACGGCAACCCCCCCGCACCAGACCCTGCAACACAACACAGTCCCGGCACCACGTGTGCATCCCACCTCCGGCAGCAAGGATCCCCCGCTTTCAACCGGCCCCCCCAGACGTGACGTTAACCCAAGGAAATCCCCGCGAGGCCCGGCAAGCTCGCATTCGCATTCTTGGCATTTCAAGACACAACAGGGACGAGCCCATCCTGCCGTCAGCGAGCGCTCCCCGGCTTCCATTGATGCCAGTGGGATTCAAGCGGGTTGAATTTTGGCAGGATCAGGGTCTTTTCATCTCCCAGCGGCGAGGGTCGGCCTTGCTCGCCCGCTGAATGGCGGCAGTGGAACCGCAGAGGTGGTTGGGGATGGGAGGTGGGATGTCTCCGGTGAAAGTTCAGGGAGACAAACTGTGAATTCCCCATCTCGGGAGCGTATCCCAATGCCCCTGCTCTTGCTGGACGTGATGAGGGTATTTAATCTCCTCCGACACGGGGTGGGATGGTGAGACCGACCGCCCAAGCAATGGGTGTTGGGTTAAATGGTGCCTGCTGGCTGTTGAGGTAGAAAGAGGTTTGAAATGACTGAAAGATGCCACCTTAAGGACTTGGCTAATCCATCTCCTACACCAAGCATGTGTTGACTTTCCAGGCAGTGCAGGAGGGATCCCAGCACTGCCGGTCCCATTTAACCCCTCCTGCGAAGGGCGTCTGGCTCTCGGTGCAGCTGGGACGGAGGTGCTGGGAGCCGGCATCGTAGGCGACCTGCTTGTCCCATCACGGACCCAAAGCTTTGACTTTGTGGGTCCCAATCCCTCCCACCATCACAGATTCAACTTTTTTTGTGGGCTCCCTTCATCACCATTAACCAACCCCATTTGTCTTCCGCCCGGCCAGATCCAACCGTAGCATGTAGAGCCACGTTTCTCAAGGATAACGTCCCCTCTGGCTGGGGCTACCTGGGCAAAACAAACCCTGGAGGATGGATAGACATGTATTTCTAGTAAATACGAGCAACGTTTTTGCATTTTAATAATATCCTATACTGCTGTCTCAGAGTAAATGAAGATGAACTCTGGCATCACAGCAGGAATGAGCCCCTGGAGAGTCAGGAGAAAAATGTGTGTTGGTGGTGCCAGCTAGCACAGTTTGGGCTCAAAAGAGTTAACTAAAGCGTTGGCTGATCAGGAACTATCTTGTTTGCATCTATTATCCCACTGACCTCCATCTGAGCGAGGAAGGTGATGGGGAGAGTTGCAGGATGGAGGACTCAGGACTGAACTGCCCAGCTCCGGCTCCCAGCAACACCTTGATGCACACCGAGGTCCCACCAGCACCCGCTCCACCACGAAAACATCTCCATAATCCCGACCCGAACTCAGCCCTTCCTACAACAGACCAGAAGTCCCCAAATCGACAGGAGAAAGCAAGCGGTGATGGATTCAGCAGCCCCTGGGCTTGCAAGAGCGGGTCGAGCCCCTGCTTGTGAGCGCAGGGCTGCCACGTTTGGTGAAAGCAGAGCTAACAGGGAGAAGAAACGTGATCTTTTGGGAAAAAAAAAGTGAAGTGAAGCTCTGTGCCCAGCTCGAGGTGCAAAAGCAAACGCACGACGCTAACATGGGGTAAATTCGGGTCTGAAAGGCTTTGCCACTTAGAGGTCCCTATCAGCTGCAGAGGTAAGGAAGGTTTAAAGCACGTGCATGGGATCCAACCCCCATGGGAACGGGGCCGAGATGCTGGTGGGTGTCCCACCACCCTGCTCAGGGACGAGGAGTCGGGGCTGGGGCTGCTCCTCCCAGCCTGGCAGTTTTGCTGAGTTTTATGGAAAAAAAATGGTAGGCTCGCTCATTCGGCGCGATTTTCCAAACCAACCCAGGGCTAATAAAAAAAGGTGTTTAATTACAGGCTTCAAGGTAATTGGGCACAAAAGTGGCCAGCAAAATGCGGCGCGGTGCAAAGGAGCTGCAGAACAGGGGCTTAATTTTGGAACAGCACATCTGATTTAGTCTTTACGTTCTCTGGCCGGCACTTTCTCTCTCCTAATGAGGGAAAACGGCATGGCCTTTCGCAAATCCCCGCTAAGTAGTTTATTCCTGACTTCAAGTCACTGAAATTACGGCACCGTGCTCTGTCCTTAAATTATCTCCACGCATATGCTTCCAGTTTAAAGGGAAACGGCGCAGCCCGTGTCTGGCATTTAATGTCTGCCAGGCTGTGAAGAAACAGCCTCCCCGGCTTTTCCGTGCACCCCATCGATGCGTGGCCCCGCTCCCAGCTCGAGCATCTTCCTGCCACTGGCTTGCACCCACCATCGCTGAGCGTGGGATGCAGGGGGCAATATTCCTTTAAATATTTTGTAAGCAATATGAACAGGAATGGAAATAGGCAATTTTCGCGGGAATTTTTAGTATTTGTAATTGAGTGTAGCTTCCTCCCTGGCTTTTTGGCTTCTCATTGGGAGAGAAATCGAGCTGCAGCTGGGGATATTCCTGTAACAGCCCCGCTAGTGGCAGCAGCTGGACGGGAGGCGTGCGCGGGCTGTGTTGTTGGTTAGGAAACGTGCCGCTCCTGGGAATAACCCACGTGCTTGCTCCAGAGATCAGAAAGCAACCGCTCCAGTCGCTTGCTGAGGTTTTCCTCCAAGAAAACTCCCCTCCAGCTGCAAGAGAAGCACTATTTAACCAACACCCATCTAACAGACACACGGACCCCGTGCTGTCGGCTCCGTCCCGGGATGCTGGTGCTGTACCCGGAGCCATGCGGGAAACCTCTTGCAAAGCCCCGACCAAGGCTCGTTAACACAATGCGTATCTTTTAACGACCAGCTCACCCTGTCCCGCAATCACGGGCGCTGGCGCGCTCTCCATCGGCACGCGGAGAGTTTGCGACACCCTTTGTCTGTCTGTCTGTCTGTCCCCGTGCCAGACTGAGCCCTGGCCGGGACCCAGGAGGCGCAGAGGGTGCGAGAAGCCAGGGCAGACTTTGGTCCAGGGTTGTGCCGCTAACATCATTCCTACCATTTTGTTTTGATTTTTTTTAGAAGCTATTTTAACAAAAACCATGCTGCCTTGTGAAATCACATCCCAATATAGTTGCCATAAACACAGCGACTGGGAAAAAAAAAGCCGCCCTGGAGCCCTAAATCCCATCATTACCAGGAGAAAAGACCCTTGGAAGGTGCCTCCTCCCGGCCGGGCTCCCCGTGGGCACGCGGCTTCCCCACGCCGACAGCTCGTGGTTACGAGGTCGAACCCCGCCACGATGCCAAAGGGACCGGTGAAACCTCAGCGAGGGCAGTCGGTGCCCCAGACGCCGGTGGGGCGGGCTGGGGCCAGGGGGGGGATGCGTGGCTGGTGCCGGCGGTTATTCGGGCACTGCTAGCACATCCCTCGCCACCCGCTGCCCCGAATCGTGGCCGTGAAACTGGTGGCGCCTCGGGGACACGAATCCCTCGTGAGATGCTCCCCGCTGGGGTGATGGGACCATCCAGGGTGGTAGGAGGTCCCTTCCCAGCCGTCACGGGGAGGGCTGCATCTCCCCAAGTGGAAATACAAACCCAGGAGCCTCTTATCCCTCCATCCAGGATCCCGCCATCCCAGAGGCAAAGGTCAGGTCTCTACGGGGCCCTCCTGCACAACAGAGATTGTTGAAAAAAAGCCCATTTTTCAGTGTCTCCCTTCCCAACTGAGGCCTTTTTTTTTTTTTTAAATCTCTCCCTTCTCCTCCTATTTTGGTTGTTCTTATATTTTATTTTACAATAGTTTGAATAATACGTTCCTCATGTTGCAAACGCACTCGCTGCCTCCAGTGGGAATGGAAAATCATTGTTTCTTTTTATTTTCCCTTTTCTTTTTCTCTTTAATATGTTTATGTTATGGAAAATACCCCCAGATTGCAGACGCGCCGGCTGTCCCACTTTCTTGGAAAAAAAAAATTAAAAAATAAAGAATTAAAGCATTTTTAGAAAGACAAGAGCCGAGGAGGAGGAGGAGGAGAACACTGCGGTCGAAGGCTGTGCCTGGCACCCCGCAGACCGCTGTCGTGGCCAGCTTGGGTGTTGCTTTAGGCTGTCAGTGCATCTCGGCGTCACGATGGTCCATACAGCACCCGGTACATTGGGGCCGCATCCTGCCCTCTCAGAAGCGGCCGAGGTGGGATGCCGGTGCCCTGCGGGGGAGGTGGGTGCTCCCCGTTCCCCCCTTTCCCACACGCCCTTCTCTGCCAGGGGGTGCCCGGGAGGGAGCTGCCCCCCCGGGGATGCTTCTGCAAAGGGCTTCGTCGTCCCCACCGGCCGGGAAACCACATCCGCCGCCGGCGCGGCAGCTGCCTCGGTGAGGCCAGGATGGCAAAGGGAAGAGGCAGAAATGGGTGGAAACGCAGAGAAATTTTTCCGGAAAAGGCAGGGAGCGGCAGCAGGTCCAGAGGGCGGAGGAGGAGTTGTGTTTGCAACCAAAAAACCTGAAGCATCTGCGGTTTCAGCCGGCGCGAACGTCGGGGATGCTTCCCCATGCTCCCGCAAATGCCGATCGCCTGCATATAACCGGGGGCACCGTACCAGATTTGGGGCGCGTCTTCACTCATTTTTCCTCCCACCCAGCGCCGCCACCCCAGGGTGCTGCCATCAGCACCCCCCAGCCTGGTGCACCCGAATATCTCCTCTCTTACAACACAGGGCACATCCCCACCCTGAAAAGAAGCTCTTCTTTCGGCACCCCGTTCCCTCCGCCTTCCCCTGCAGCGGTGCATCACGAATCCTCGTTCAGCAAGACGGTCAGCCTCAGTTTTGGAGGGGTGTCAGCAGAAGCCGGCCGGCGGCGCGGGGGTCTCACCTCGCCCACGCTCGCCACAGGGTCGGCAGAGGTTATACCAGTGACAGGGCAAGGCTAATGTTTTTTTGTTAATGAAGTTAAAGGCTGCTGGGATCTCAGGGATGAAGGGGCCAGGAGTGCAGATTCAGCCCCAGCCTTTGCGCCAGCTCCATCCCCGCCACGTCAGGGATGAAGCACTGGAGCCAAGGAAAATGAAAGTGTGATGGGAAGCCCTGGGGGAGAGCTCAGCCCTCTGGATCCTGCATCGCTCGCACAGCTAATGGACATCACCCCCGCAGCAACACTTTCTTCCCACCCTGGAGATACCCAGGAGAAAAATCGGGTGCAAAGGCGCCCTGCAGCAGGAGGGAGAGGGGACACGCATCCTCAGGGCTGACCCCGAGCCCCCATCGCCGGCACCCTAATGCCACTGGAGACCTCCTGGCAGGTTTTTCAATGTTCTCCCCTCCGTTGCTCAGCCTCATTCGGGGAGTATTTACGGCGTGGCCCGTGGCTTGGGCTCATCGCTTCAGATGGGAAGTCACATTCTTGCTCCTAATGTCGACCATGTGTGGATCTGAGCCTGCAAACATACAGCTCATTCTTTGTTTCCCAAACCGTACGCGGCCAAAACAGTGGACCGCAAACACTGACGACATATCGGAGGAGATCAAGTCTAAGAAATCATCATGAATTAAAGTGCTCAGCAAAGGGGAACGCCACTGTCTCTCTACCCCTATTAGATCATAACAAGGTGATGAGAGACAATGGATTTATACTCGTTCACACACACACACAAATATATTTAAAAAAAAAAAAGACAAAAAAAAAAAAAAAAAGACATGCCACCAGTCAGCGGGGTTCCCTTGGAAAAGGCGAAGCCACTGACAGTCAATCAGGAGCCCGCGAGCTCCGAGCACACAAGCCTTCCCCAGGAGGGGAGGACGAATGGAGGCAAACCAGATTTCGTGGCCACGTGGCGCTGCGCGCCAGGCCCCCGGCACGTGGGCGAGCGCGTGTGCGCGGGGCTGGGGCGGCACTGGAACTCCCCACGCCCTCCGACCCTGGGGAGCTGGGGAGGAGGGGAGAGGGAGGGTTTGCGCAGTGGTAGGGGGGTGAAGGGACCCAGGGCGCTGGGTGAGAGCAGGCTCTGGCTGAGCTGTGACTGTAGGGGAGCTCCTGGGTGTGCAATGCTCACGGGTGTGCAAACATCTGCGGCTATTGCAGTCCTCATGGGTGTGCAAATGTCCACGGGGAGTGCAATGCTCACGGGTGTGCAGACATCTGCGGCTATTGCAGTGCTCATGGGCGTGCAAATGTCCATGGGGAGTGCAATGCTCATGGGTGTGCAAATGTCCACGGGGAGTGCAATGCTCACGGGTGTGCAGACATCTACGGGGGCATCCCTCCTCTCCCCAGCACACAGGCTCTGCCTTGCTTTTCCCACCTGCAGACACAGATAACGTATCCGGCTGCGGGCAGGCACGGTCCATGTGCTTGTGTCTCCCACCCCAGCACCCGATCACCGCAGACCCCCGGTGCGATGCACTGCCATCATGCTGGTGGGGAGCTTAGTTACCCGTATGTTAAAAAAAAAATAAAATAAAATCACCTTGGGTGGTAGAGGATGAGACAAAACCCCTGCCTTTAGGGAAACACGACAGCAAAGCTCGGTGACACCATTACACGTGCACGGTGTTACCCGGTGCCCGCTCACCCAGCCTCCACCGGAGGCATTGTCCAGAGCAGAGCATGGCAGGAGGAAGGAAAAAGCACTCGAGATACTGTCAGGGCTACAGTTTTCTGTGGTTAGGAAGAAACACAGAAATCCATTAAAAGGAAATTTGCTGAGCAGGAATCCTGCAGTGGCCAGTTATGGGAAGGGTGGAAAAAGAAACCTCTGCTTGGGGCAAGCCGGGGCCATCACCTCTGCCCTGACAGGCGAGGAAAGCCGCTGGTGTCTTGGGGGTGCAGCAAGGAGAGGCACTGTGCTGGGGCACGGCCGGAGCACCGGGGCGGCTTCCCCGTGCCCCGGGATGCGCCAGCCCCGGTGCGCGGCGGCAGCCCGAGACCACAGCCCCCAAAGCAGCAATTGCGAAACTCTGACTAATCCGTGCTTGTGGCAAATGGGGGAAAGGCACGGACGCAGTGACCTTCCAGAGAAGAAATGACATCCGCCCGCCGCACCAGGGCAGTCAGCATCGCCCGCTTTCAGAAGCCAAAGGTGACTGGCACCAGCTCTGTCACCGCAGGGTTTCCTCCTGCTCCTCCTCCAGCATCTGCTGGGGCAGGTCCAGGGCCAGAAGAAGTCAGTTTGTCCATCCGAGCTGCCACGTTTCGGGGACGGGGTGGGTCCCCCATGGGATCATGGCTTATTTCTTCCCCTACGGGGTGGACAATGTTCTCGGGGGGATTTCAGACTCCCCCCGACAAGGCTGCCCTGTGCTGGGCCACAACCCTTCTGCCTTCCCTGGGGGCAGAGCAGCTCCGCAGGGACCCTCCGAGTCCCCACGCTCCCCGCTGTAGGCAGAACCCTGCCTGTTCATCAGGCTAACGAGGCCATGAGGGGCTAGCAGGGACCCTCAGGCTCCCTGCGCCCGCATGGACCACCCGCTCCCTTTAGCAAAGCAGAGAAGAAGGTGCAGAGACAGGAGGAAATTTGCCACGATCAACTGGAGATGAGCCCAGGAGAAGCAGCGAAGCAGGGACTAAACCCCAGAGATCAGTCCCAGTTCCTTCAGAGCAGCACTGAGCACTGCACTACGGCCGAACAGGGCTGAGACCGTGCCTACATTCGTGCATTTGCAAAAGAAACAGTAAAATTCCCTCCTTGGATGCCAGGACCAAGGCTCGGTGCCCTTTGCCTCCCACGCAAGGGCATGAGGCCACCTGGGGAAGGCAGTGGGGCGAGGGCAGCTGCCCACGAGGACACCAACATGATGGAGAAAGAGGCAAAAAAAAAGTGATATAACACCGTTTCATTTTCACTGGGGAGTGTGGACGGACGGTGACAGTTCCCGCACGCTTTTAGATTTACAAAAATCAAGGAAAAAAGGTCAAACGTTGGCGACCTGAGCTAGGAAGAGGTGAACGAGCCCAGCATGGACACCCCGAGCAAAGGAGCCAGCCCGTGCCACCAGCAAGCCTTCGCAGGGCTCACCCCAAGGCAAGATAACTCCCAACCCTCAGTGGAAAGGTCTGAGAGCACCCGAGCTGCCAGCACCTCTCTCCTCCCTCAGCGGCCCCACGGACCATCGCACCCCGTGGCCGTCCCTGCAGGTTTCCACTGAAAACGCAGCGGTGGCTGTTGAGAAACCAGCCCCTGTGCCTGAGGCCTCCCCGTCCCGATAGCCATCAGTAACGAAGAACTAACTCGCGGATGTGACATTTGTGGTTTGATGACTTAGAGGCAACCGGCTGCCACCGCGACGGCAGCTTCGGAGGTCCTGGGAGGGCACGGCCGGACCCAGGAGCCGAGCCGCAGGGTGCTCGGATGGAGCAGAAAAAGACGTAGTTATTTTTTCCTTGCAAAAAAAAGGATAGAAAAGTGTTTCGCAGCCCTGCGAAGGAGCGCGGCCGCGGCTCGGTCCGGTCCCACGTGCTGTGCCGGCAACTCGGGCCAGCGCCGACCGCAGGGCTCGGCCATGGGGAACGGCAGGGGAGAGTCTCCCCTAGTTCAGCCGAGTTTATCTTACAACTTCTGGCTAGTTTCCAAGAGGACTGAGGAGACGCAAAGGCAGCCCCCGGGCCAAACCGCCGCTGACCGCCAAAAATGGGGTTTATATCCCCAAAACCGTCGACTGGAGGCAAATTTATTTCAGTCCCCGCCAGATATTTTACTCGGTTGTGAATCCGGCGCGGGCAAGCGGGGATTGGTGCCGCTCTCCCACGTGGGGCTCCTTCGCCCGCCCCGTTGGAAAGCCAAAAAATCCCTTTTCTATATATATATAAAAAAAAAAAAAAGGCGTTTCCAGACTAACTAGTGAATACCTTTGGGATTTTTCATTTCATTCCTTAAATATTTGCGCAAACAAACACCCATTTTCATGGATGTGCCCAGAAAAGCAAACAAAAACTATGAATGCGGTTGAATCCCCCAAAGCCATGAGGAATTTAAATGAACGTTCGTGAATGTTTTGCAGTACTCACCCAAATCTAGCCGGGCAGGAGAAGACACACTGAGGTCCTTAAAGAAAACAAGGATTTCTTGTCCTAATACTAAACAAATGTTTCACCATTTGGCCATATTCCATCCTTGGTGCAATCATTTAATTCTCCCCCATTTAATAAAAAATTATGTCTGAAACAAAGATGTTTATTGCTTTTATGAGTTCCTATTTGTATGGAAATTGCATACAAGACGTGATATTTCTGTTGCTCGCTCTCTTTTTATTTTTAAATGAGCAAGCCCAGTTAAACCCCAGCATTTCTTCATCTGGCTTGCGGAGGGAGAAGTATAGATTAAAAAGAACCATGCAAATGTTTTTTATAAACTTCTCTTATTTCCTTGCCATGGGACTGCCTTTAATTAGCTGCACGAAGTACAAAGGACACATTTATAATGCCACCAGCTCCGAGCGGAGGGCATTAAGATGAACGTGGCTATTTTGCCTATTTGCCCTGTGCTCCGGCATGGTGCGTCCGTGCTGGGGCTGGGGAAGCTGGTCCGGACTTACCCCCCCCCCCCCATCCCTGGCTCTTTCTGCTGCCTCTCCAACACCCTCTGCTCAGAAGGCGGCTCAAGGCCACGGAGGTACGGTGATGCAGCTTGACACCACCGATCCGCCTCAAAAGGACACGTAACCTTTTGTGTTCTCAAAAATAGGCCAAAAAGCTGCTCTGGAGTGATGCGTTTCTGGATGACCTGCTGCATTTTGCTCTTTGGGTAGGGATTTAGGACTACCCTCCCCTGATCTGCCTGGGTTCAGTGCGACGTGTCGAGCCGTTGCTCAGGACCCGGGTCCTTGCAGCCATGATCAGCTCAAGCTTTCGCTCCCGAATCGCGTCAGGAAGGGAAAAGGCAGAGGTTTGCAGAGCTCTGCCCGATGCATTAGCAAGCCCCCAGCTTCTTCCCCAAAAGGTCTTGGCACACGCCTGGGAGCCGCGGTCCCAGCAGCTCCAGCCCACGCCAGCCCGCCCGGTTCACCCCGAGCAGCCCAGCTGCAGAGGAGTTACGACAAGAGGATGGCAGTCGTGAAACGAAGGCAGGTTCAATTCTGGGGACACGAGATCCTGCCGGGAGCTGGGACCGAGCGGAGGAGAAATTTGGGGAGAAGTGACCCCCTCTCGCGCGCGGTTTGCTCGTCCCGAGGCAGCCGGGAGGGACGAGAGCGTCGTGTGTCCCGGGGTGTGCAGGGAGGGCGGGAAGAGCGGGTTGAACAAATTCATCGCCCAACAGAGTTATATATTTAGTAAAGCACCACATACAGTTGCCGTGTGTTTTCATATTTAGAATATTATAGATAATATATAAAATTGTAACATTGAATGCAACCCTAATCTCCCCCAGTTCTTCCCTCCTTGCAAACGAGTTTCTCTTTAGAAGCAATTTACATTTCTGCAGATTTTTGCTCCCCCTGCGCGGCACCTCGGGCTGCACCCGCCCAGCACCCGGCTGACAACCCAGACTGCAGCAAACACACCAAATCAATCCCAGCATTGCTCAGCCCCAACCCTTCCCAGCGCTGCAATCACACGGGAAAAGGGGGAGAAAAAAAAAAAAAATGGGAGCAAACCACCCACCAAACCCGGACAAACACAGCGGCGGCCTGGAGCATCGCAGAGCCAGCAGAGAACCCCGGCGGGTAGCGGCGAGGAGCGAGGTGCCAGCAAAGCCGCATCAGAGCCTGCTGCCGGTTTGCTTCTTTGCAAAAAAAAATTAAATAAAATAAATGCAAAACCCGACGACGTTTCCTGCCGCCGAGGAACGAAAGAGCCCGGTCTGTACTCACCGCGCAGGAAAGCAGAGGAGTAGGTGGCGAAGGAGTCGAAGATGCTGTTGGAAGCCATCCCCCTCGTCCCGTATCCCGGCTCCCCTGGAGGAGCCGTTGGCTGGCGGGAGGAGGAAGAGGAGGGATGGGAGAGGCGGCAGCGAGGGAGAGGAAGAGGAAAACCCCGCCGGCGGTGCAGGTAGCCTCTGGCTGGCTGGTGGTTCTGTGGTCGGCACAGCAGAGCCGCCGGCTCGGCATCCGCTGGGTGGGAGAGCGGCGTCACCTGATCCGTGGCGTCAATGGGCCGGTGATATTGCTGCGGCTTCAGGGTGCTGGGGTTGGGTTTGGGTTGTTTTTTTTGTTGTTTTTTTTTTTTTTAAATATATATATTTTTTTAATTAATAATTTTATGGTTTGTAGTTGGTGGTTCATGGGAGGCTCGCTCGGACTCGCGGCTGAGTGACAGACGGGAGCAGAGGAGACATTTCTCTTTAATTAATTATATTGTCGCCTTAGAAGAAACGAAGAAGAGAGACTGTAGATTCCTAATTGGGTGATTGAAGTAATAACCCATTTACATGCCGTGGTTTTCTCCTTTTAACTGCCTTTTCTCCCACATTCACCACTTGTCTGTATCCTAATTTTGCGCTGCACACGGCTTTCCGACTCCCAGCTGGGTCTGGGGACTGCGTGCCGAGACTGCTTCCATATGTGTAGATGGGTGGTTCTTCTTCATAGGGATTTTATGTGAATTAGTATTAAGCAAAAATATGAAGCACATGCGGCAGAATAAACAGTGCTGGCTGCGGAGGGGGGACCGGGGAAGGTGGAGAGGGCTGGCGAGGAGGAGGAAGAGGAGGAAGGCAGTGGGTACGGCTGACCTCCTGCTCTGCCTAAGTAACAGCAGATAATTTTTGTATATTTTTTTTAAGTAAGAAAACCAATCCAGTAATACAGGCCCAGCAAGTTTCCAGGAGCACCTAAAGATGCCATTTCTGCTGGACCACAGAAACGCCAGCACCCAACGGGTGCTCAGGCCCGGAATAGGAGCCGCCTTCGGACACTGCCTCGCCTGGGGCTGATGGGCTTTCTCCTAGAAAATTGCCATTATCACCCTCAGAGACGAGTTTTCCCTAAATGGGAAGAACTGTCAAATTGAAACATGAGATGATATTTGTCCTTTTCTTTTTTCTCCTCGTAAGAAAAAGCAAAGGGAGCTCTCCGGTGGAGTAAAACAAACGCAAACCACGCCTGAGTGACCGAAATTCGCAGGCAAATAGGACCCAAGGCAGAAGACACTGGCCATCAGGGCACACAAGTACGATTTCAAGGTATTTGGAGAGTCTGGTGTTCATCACGCCTTGCTGCTCACCGCTGTCCTTCTCCGTTGAGCTTTTCGTCCGATGGACATTGGCGGTGGGACGTATCGAGATGTTATCAGCTGAGATGTTACAGATTCCTGCAGCGCTGTTAGAGGCTGGGGAAAAAAAGAGAGCCGCTCATATTTACTGCGGCTGAAAACTGCTTGTTTGCTGCTTTTAAGCAAAGAGGGGGAAAAAAGTGGTTTCAGAGCGGTGAAGGGGGCAGAGGTTGTGCAAACGCTGGCACAAAAGGAAAGGGAAAAAACAACCCAGCCTGGAAAACACCCACTGCTGCACAGAGAGGGGTCTGTGGCACTGAACAGCATCACCTTGTCTCGCTTGCCAGACACCCACCGCAACCACAGCTCCAACCCCGGCGTGTGAGGCTACAGGCAGCGAAGTCGTTTCTACCAGAGAGGTGGCATCGCTCCCCTCCAGCTCCCCAGCAGCGGGGGAAGATGGTCCCCTGGCCCCCACCGTGGTCCGGAGGGGAGCGGGGCGGCTCAGCCCAGCAGCATCCCGCTTGCCACCCCTGCCTGCTTCAGGCTTACGAGCCCCTTGGACAATATGCAGGGATTTCAGGCTATTTGGGGATTTCATGGCTCCTTGCCTGCAGAAAAGGGGTGGGAGTCGCAGCCCTCACCTGGCTTAGGTCCCACTGAGGTTGATGGGGAGAAAAGTCAGGATGAAGGGCAAGAGAAGGGGAAGGTGCTTTTAAGGTATCTTCCCGCTCCCCACATTGTTAGGTGCCAGATGGGAGCTCTGATTCAGCTGCGCTGATTTACACGCTGACCAAACGGCCTTCAACAGCACTAATTGGGGGAGGCTCTGGATGGGGCTTTTCTTCTCCATCACCCTCCCACCGCCCCCTTTTCCCTAAATCATGGCTGCACCACCCCAGGGACATGGTCCTGAGCCCCTTCAGCACAGCCAGGGCTTCTGGTCCTGGTCATCATCCTCATGCGATCCACAAAATCAACCTTTATCCTAAAATTTCTCCTCCTGCCCCTTCAAATCAAGTTTTTTCCCTCATGTGGGGCTTTACATCGAAAAGCTCCCAGTTGCTCCTGCAGTCAGATGTAAGGGGCGTTACGGGGCTGCAGCCTGCTGGGTATTCCATACGTTATCTAAGCACGGTACCTATGTGGCGCTGGCAGCACGCATCAGGCAGATTAACGACCAGCCCAGGCAACGCACTTAATTACAGACATTTATTTGCATCTAGGTGGAAGTCACGGACATCCCCAACGATTTAGCGTTCGCCCGTACTCGGGGAGATCCAAAATTCCTCCCCAAAGCCCCACGATGCTCCAGAGCGATTTGAGGACCGAACCCACCTTAAATTCTTGCCCTTTTACATCCGTTTACACAAATGGGTCCTTTTTCCTTAGCTGTGTTCCCACGGGAGCTGCGAAATGGAGCCAGGATGAGGTGAAACACCTATCCCATAGAAAGTACAAGGGAATATAAACTGATCGAAGGAGCCTTTGGTTTTAGTCTGGCTTCTGGGATTAAAGACATGGTTCTATTTGTACGTGCAAACCACGGCTCGGGAATGGGCACGTTTTAAAAATAACTGATTAGAAGCTCTTATGCAATTAATCCACCGCTGGGATGGTCCCTCCTGTTCAGAGCCTGGTGCACAGTTCTCCCCTGCAGCCGCGGTGTGGGGTTGGCTTTCGGGTGGGTTTATTCCCTGCGTGTCCGGCGAGAGCTCCGTGCCAGCTAGAGGCAAGCGGGCACGTTGCAGAGGAGGAATGTTTCCTGCTAATAATAATATCGATAGAAAAAAAAATATCAGACACCCCAGCCCCAAACCTTCCCCCTTGCTCTCACCACCCCGAAGCTCTGGATTCGCTTTGTGGGCATTGCTGTGACTGAAAGGCAAACCTGAAAAGCCACCGAGCCTTAATGCTCCCCTGCAAACACAACCCCAGCCCCGAGCCAGCCCGGCTGCAGCTGCACGCTCCCAACCAAAGCGCAGGTACAGCAACCAGCATTTGCGCCCTCGCTGCCTGCACCCCAGCTGCCTGCACCCTGCTACTTGCACCCTCGCTGCCCGCGAGCCGCAGAACCACCCAGGCATTTCTGCTTTAGCAAACCCACCGGTTTTACCCCCAGCAAAGAGCTGCTTCTAAAAAAGATGTGACGGTCCCTGCAGCAAGCGGGTCGCTGTATGTGCAGCCGGCGCCGTGCGCTGGTGTGGCAGAGGGGCTTCGCAGCTCAGCCGCTTCCTCCGTGGCTCAGCCAAAACCGCGGCTGGGCGCAGCCTCCTGCCTCGCCCCGCGCCGCCAGCTCTCGCCTCGGGGAACGGGGTGGCCAAACTCAGCTCCCAAAGGTGCAGGCAGCGGGTCTGGCAGCGCCGTACACGCACACACGTGCACAGCTCCCCGTGCAGCCCAAGCGCTGGCACCCAGACACCAGGGAAATGCAAGAATTAAAGGCTTTAGCACCCACAGGTCTGATCCGTAGGGAAAGCTGCTGTAGTGCTCGGTGCTTCCCAAACAGCGTCACTATGTGCAAGCAAGGCGGGATGGGGCTTTCACTTCGTACGCGGGAAACTGAGGCACGGGGCGATGGGGACTAAAATGTCCGTTCATTTGGGGAGATGATTGAAAGCAAAGAAGTCATGCCCTTAACAGCGCACAGCCCGGCACGTCTGCGATCTGCTGTATCATTTCAGCATGCAGCATTTTAGCCAACCCGGCCACTAGCATCTCACCCAGCTGTCCCAAAACAGAGGGGCCGCTCGTGACCCTCTCTAACACCCCGGGCTGATGGCGGTGCCCAGCCAAGCCTGGCCGGGGCAGGACTCACTTGCCTGAGCCATGAGGCCACGGCGGCACATCCCTGCTCCACCGCCAATCCCGGCACCCAGCCCCGCACTGGCTCTGCCCGAAGCCGTGGGAAAGGAGGCATGTGATCGGCTCCATAAAAACAGCCACGACCCGGGAACAACTCACGGCTGTGTCTGAGCTTCACCCCGGCCCTTCCTCGCCGGCGCCAGGGCGCTCCAGGAATGCCCATGGCCGGTGCACAGCACCTGGCCGTGCAGAGCCGCGTGGGCACGCATGTGTGGTGAGCGGCACAATGCCGGCATTGTAACCCCGACGCCGGCGGAGCGATGCCTCCTGACCCAGGAGCAGGGACCGGCCACGGGATCTCTCCCATCACGGCTGCCTTGTTTTCCCTGTGCATCCCAGTGGGTGCAAGGGAAAGCACCCAAGCCTGGGAGCCGTGGGTGCCGCTGCGGTGATCCAGAGCCCTGGTGCTGAGCTGCTGGTGGTGCCGGAGCTGGGGACTGGTCGAAGCCAATGCGGCGGAGCTGATGATCTGGAGGAGCTGCCGTCCAGTGCTTGCGGGAGCAGCCAGGGAGGTACAGGCGGAGAGACTCTGCAGCGGGTCCAGGGGATTGTCCACAGAGGTGACCATGGCCCTGGGATGAGGGGGGAAAAAAAGGGATAAATGAAAAAGCAAATTTAGGAGGGGACCGAGCATCTGAGGCAACTCGGTGGTGCCTTTGGGCACAGACCCAGCGCCTGCCCGGACATCTCCAGAGCCCGGAGGGGTTTTGGGGACAGAGGTGTTGGCAAGGCAAGAGGGACGGGACGGGCTGGCCGTGCTCCTTCCTGCTCCCGTGGCCCCCGAGACTGCCAGGGAGGGGGTGCAATGCCAGCAGACCCGCGGGACGATGAGCAGCTCCTTGGAGTGGTTTGCAACACCCGTCCACGCACCGGCCGAGCCGTTGGCAACCCTCTGCCACTGCACCGCAGGCGCCCGGCGAGTCTCAGGATGTTTGATGGGGTGAGGGACATGCAGTCCCCCGGAGATAACAACCAAGCAGAGATATTTCAGCCGAGAGCGTGGGTGAACCTAAAGGGAGAATCCCGCACGGGCCGGGGTTGCACCATCGCCGGGTCACGCCGCAGTCACACGCCGGCAGAGCGCGGTCACACCAGTGCCCTTCGCCTGACCCTGGGGATCACAGGCAGGCGCCGGGGAGGGCTGGCAGCGTCCTGGGGGGTGACAGCCCCGTCCCACCGTACGCCCTGTCCTGGCGAGCGCCGGCCCCTGTCCGTCACCGGCATTAAGGGCGCTTGTTGCATTTCCAAGCGGGATGAGCAAAAATGTAGTGGGGCCAGCAGGTCCCCACGGGTGCAGCCACGGGGCCGAAGCCCCTTCACACCCAGCCCCGCAGAGGGAGAGAAAGTCTAAAAATCCCACAAACCTCAATTCAGCCACGGAGCACGAGGAAATTCGCTTTCCTTTTTGGGTTTAAATATGTCTACCCGTTCTGAAATACCCAGGGGATCATACAGCGATTGCCCACCCATTTTAACTGCCGCTCTTGCAAATGGCAAGGCAAAACCAAACAACAATTTATGGCAAAGAACGTGAATTTTTGTGTCTGGTCTGTGGTCTCGGAACGTACGTTCTCCAAGAAGAGTTTCCTGCAGAAGCCAAGGAAGCCGAGACGGTCGCTGGTGGGTTCTCACTTGACACGTCTCCCATCAGGGATCACCGCGCCAGAAGTCAATCCAAGTTTACCAGCATGGAGGAGACGAGGAGCAGCCCGAGGCCGATTCCCCACCGTGCTCAGTGCTATGGTCCCACCACGACTTGCACCAAGAGCAGAGGGGTCCTGCAGCAGAGGCCATGGAGGCAGGCTCCAGGCATTTCTTTTTAAGAGTGTATTTTGCAAGATTGGGCATTAATAAGGAAAAAATGTCATCTGGAGAGCTTGGGGGAAACTGCCGTCACCCTCCAGCTTCCTTGTTTCCCTCCCCAGGAGACAGGGTTGGATTTACTTTATTAAACAGAAGCAATAATTCACATTTCAAGGGGCACCTGCGAAGTAGAAGCGACCGGGCTGTGAGCAGGTAGGGAGGCTGGGGCTCAGCCAGGGCACGTTCTGGGGCAGCGATGAAGACGGGGGCTCCCAGGAGGGTCAGGATCCCGGCTTTGCCCCCCGTGAGGGAGCCGCTGCCCTTGGTAGAACGCGCTGGGTTTGCGTTTCACGATCGGCCACTGCTTCCCTCTCCGCTGGCGAGCAAGCAGCGCGCGAGAGCACACGTGGGCTGCAGCTCGTTATCGGGGAGCTTTTGAAGTGGTTAGAAAAATGAGTATTATCCCCACAGCCTGTGGGCAGAGGTGGATTTGGAGACATTTTCCACCTTGAAGAAATACACCAAAAAAAAAAAAAAGAAAAGAAAAGAAAAAGCAAACCGAGATGTGGAGGCGTCGCCACCCACGGGGGAGCTCAGCAGAGCCGTTGGGCTGACACGGCCTCGGTGGGTACCGAGCATCCATCCACGGGTGATGGAAACCCTCCCGCACGCCCCGCTCTGCTTGGAGAGAGGAGGGTTCATGTAAAATACCAAAATAATTAGCCTGGATTTCAGAAGAAAGGTGGAAATTGCAACCCCTGGACACTCAGTAAATCAAGGAGACAGTGGCGGGGGGACCCCTAACCATACATACATACCTACATATATATATATATATGTTTGCCCCAATGCCCCCCACGCTCCTGCTTTAAGGATCTGATCTATCGGGCTTGTCGTTCTTTCCAATTCTAAAATCCACGACCAAATCAAAAGGCAAAGATGTGCTGGGAAATTTTTTGATGTATGGTCACAAAATAGTAGAGAATACCGGTATATTAATATAGTCATGGAGTTGTGGAAGAGAGACCTTGAGGAGTCACCCAGCCCCTTCTTATAGTGCACATATATACACACACACTCATGCGTGTGTGTATATATATATATATTTGAATTTCCACAGAATTTGTAAGTGGTCCAATTGGAATTATTACCTGGCATTTATAGAGCGTTTCACAATGAAGGTGTCTCCATAAATAAGATTCACATCTTTTTTCATTAAAAACTTTTAGCTGAAATTGGCTCATTTAGAAAAAAAGCACAGGTTGTAGTTTGGCTGAGATTTGGTTTTTTCCACAAAAAACCCCATTCCCCCCCCCCCCCCATTTCTTTTGCTTTTAAGTAGAAAGTTTCACCTTTGTTTTTAAACTGAAAACTGGAGTTATTTTTGTTGGTCTGTTTAAGAAAGCCGATTAGCTATTGCTCAAGGCATTAAAAAAAATGAAGTCCCCCCTGAAGGAGGAGCCCCCCCGCCGGCGGCAGATGCCGTCCCTCGGCCCAGGGGCCGCTGCCTTCTCCATTTGCAACCTCAGTCCAAGACAGAGGCGTTGCAGAGCCCACGGCTCTCCAAGCCGGGGGGCGGGGGGGGGCGCAGATACAAATCTGGCTGTTTGAATAAACCCAAGAAATAAACCTTCCCACGAGCAAGGTGCTTTGGAGGGGAGGGCAGAGCTCTCTCCCTGCGGCTGCTCAGGGAAATCTCCTCCTTCCTACAGGCGCCTGCGTCAGCCCCCCCGTTTTCAGACTAATAATTGCTCCCGAGCATTTTTTTGTGATGGGAACAACCTGGGAGCAGAAACATCCCAGCGCATGAAAAAGGCACAGCCAGGAGAAGATGTTTTCCATTGGAAGGTGCCTCCCTGGGTGGGAAGGTGCCGAAGGCATCGGAAAAGCCAGACTCCTGCTCCTCACTTCAAGAAGCATCGTATTCAGGCTGGTTTTCCACCCCAAATCCAGGCACACCACAAGAACTGGTACACCACTGCGGGGAGAATATCCACCTGAGAGGGGGCTTGTAGCCCTCCGAGATACCCAACACGATGGATTTGGCATCGCCTTAGTTTAACTTGTCTCAGGGTTTCTCTTCTAAGGCCAGTAAAAGCAGTGCAGGACGCAGGCGGGCTGGGCTAAGCCACGATGATCACTTTGGATCTTACTTGCACATCACGCTTTTGGCTCACCAAAGGTGCTGTCAGCCAGATATCGCTGTTATTTTGCCTTCCAAAGTAATGCTTAACCCAACGACGTCAAGGGAGAAAGGCACAGCCATGGCTGGTGCAAAGAGCCGTGGGCAAGGAAAGCCCCTGCAGCTGCCCCGCACCAGTGGAGTGAGATGGTCTCTGCTTTAAGGTTGAAAAGCCGGGGGGGGTTGGAGGTTTTCGCCTGTCTGGCTTCCAAAGTACCAGCGGTGCGGCAAACCGGGGTGAACTTTTATTAGGGTGGTGGGTTGGGATTCAAGAAACTGGGGTCTGACACCCCGTCCAGCCGTGACCTCGAGCATCTGCTCTCAGAAACAAGATCCTCTTCAAATCCACCCTGCAGAAAGCATCCGTGAAAGCAACGTTGGATGGGGACTGGGATGGGGTCAAAGCCCTGAGTCCCGGGAGGGTTTGACCATGACCAGCTCCGAAATCCCAACACGAGCCTCCAACACAGCAACTGGCTCTGCCGGGTGTAGGAAAGGACCCTGATCCCTCCTGGGTGGGGGTAAAAGCTACTGTAATGTCAATAATACACATAATTTATTACCAGCTGGTCACCGATTCTCTCCTGCCATCCATATTGCAAGTACTATGTTTTATTTCAGAGGCAAAAATCTTTATTAGGATTACTACTGAGTTACTTGCTTTCCTCCAGAGAGAAGAGATTCAAACCAGAAGAGCTAATGGCTTAAAGACCAGGGGTGACTTTAAAAGGATTCAACCCGTGGTGTTCTGTTCCCATTCATGCAACACCCCTTTTGCTAAACAAAATAACATTGCCTGCGTTTCTTACTTTTTTTCTTTTTCTTGTCCTTTTTTTTCCCCCTCATAGGCAGCTGTTTCTCTTGATCACATCTGTAGCAAATCTGCACTTAATCCCCCACTGACAGTACAGAAGAGGGTGGAAAAATGGAAGGGCTGATCCCAGCGCCTGGGATGTGGCAGGGAGGGAGGGAAGGGCTGTAACGGGAGCAGGAGGCTCCGGCCGGGGCGAGCTCCCCGGAGTGATCCCCTCTCCGGACCCCGTCTCCCCCCCGTCCCATCCCATCCCATCCCATCCTCCCGTGGCTCTGTATCTGCAGAGCCGCGGGATCCAGCTCCACCTGCCTCGGGGAGCCCTGCGGCCCCGGTTGCAAACACAGAGAGATGCAGCTCGAGGTTTGGACTCATTGCTTTAATTTTATTTTCCTTTATTCCACCTTTGGCGGTCTGAGGCCTGGGGCACTTTGCTGCAGAGCAGGGCCATGCCAAAAGCGGGTCGGCAAGAGGTTCCCCTGCATCGCTTTGCCCCGAGCAAGGTGGGAGCTGATGTCTTGGAGAGGATGGAGAGCTGGTGCCCGGGAAAAGCATCCCCGGCGTGATCCACGCTGCACGCCAGCCTGCAGCCCTCCTGGGCGGGGAAGCGCGGGGCAGCCCCGCATCCCACCGCTTCGAGGTTATTGCTGTGTCACCACGGGCAGGTTTTGGTTTGAATGCGGCGCTTCGGGCTGGTGACGTGGCAGCGGCCGTGGGCGAGCAGGCAGCGGCGGGCAGGGGTTCCTGGGTGCTGTTTGATGGGCGGCTTCCGCAGAGACTCGTTCTCTTGGCACCAGAAAACAACGGTCAAACCTGCCTTTCCCTCCCCCTGATGCGAAGCAGCACTAATCCTGCTGAAGGTGATGGAGACCCCCCGACACGGGCAAGAGGCGACTCAAACCTGAGGAGCATCGTTCAACTGCAGAAAAAATAGAGGATCAAGCCTGGCTGCTCGGGGGATGCCAAAGCCGTCCCCGCTGGGGGGAAGAGCTGCAGTGGGTGCAGCCCCCGGTGGGTGCTGGGGCGGTGGGATTTCAGATCCTGCCAGGGATCTGCCCGGAGGAAGGAGCATCCCTGCGAGGGAGCAGCCGGGACGCGGCGATGCCTGGAGCGGAGACCTGTTTGCAGCAGGACGGGGGCACTTTGCCACTGTCTGCCAAATTCTGCCAAATTTCACCCTCTGTAAATATACATAAAGTAATTTGTGGCCTAAATTGTGATTATTAGTAGTAGTATTATTAGTATTATTCTTATTGTCGGCATCTCACCGTAGCCAGCACGGGGAAGGTTTAGCACTTAAGCTGCAGCATCCCAAAATGTGAGCACAGGTGATAACGCCCTGAGACCCCCCCAGCCCTTCCCTGTGCCGGCCCGGCCCCGCGAGACGTGGGGTTTCGCATCCGCACCACGGCGCGTGGGGCAAAGGGCCCTGCGAGGGGCTGGGGTCCCCGGGGAGGCCTGGGGGTCCCCGCGAAGGCCTGGGGGTCCCCAGCACCCACTGGAGGGCGGCGCTGGGGACACGTCCAAATTTTACCTTTCATGCCCAAAGCGCTTCGCAAAGAAGAAACAGTGACGGGGAGGGAGGCTCATGTGCAGGAGGGGGGGCACGTCCACCCCCGCCTCCCATCACTTGATTTCCCCACCGCCAGCTGCTTTCACAGAAACCCTCCAGCCCCCGGGTGCCCCCTCCGCCTCCCCCAGCACCACGGGCTTCTCAGAAGGGCCTGGCGCCCACCCCCCCCCCCCCGCGCGCTCGCCGCTCTCACTTACTGGAAAGAGGTGCGGAGAGGGCCCCTGGCACGCTCTTTCCTTTCTCACCGCTTTTTTTTCTTGCCTTTTTTTTTTTTTTTTGAAACTTTTTTTTCAAGCAAGAGCTCAGCGGCGTCATGAGTGAGCCCCGGACGGAAGCGGCACGGCGGGGCGCTTGTCACGAAGGCGGTGACAGGTGACGGGGACGGAGGCAGCGCTGCAGGCAGGATTTGGCAGGAGATGGCTGCAAAGCACCGGGGCTCAGCCGCCAGCCTGGGCAGGAAACCTCTGGGCAGCACCGCACGGTCCCCCGGGGCCTTCGGGGCACCCCTGAGGGTTTTGGGGTGAAGAGGTGGTGGGTTGACACTGGGAAAAATCCCCCCGTGGGGTGTTTTGGGGGTGATGGGGGTAAAGGGGAAGGTGTGCGGGAGAGGAAGAGGATGGGGGAAGCGATGCTCAAGCGCTGGCGTAGTCCAGCCACGGCTCGCGGCAGCTATTTAAAGAGCAGACCGTGGGAAACTTCTTCAGACCTGCGGTTTCTCTAAACGGAGGGACTTGTGTCTTCGCTGCCGTCGGGTGAGTCACAGTCAGAGCAAGAGAGAAAGGGGGGGGGGGGGGGGGGAGGAGAAACAAAAAACAAACAAAAACCAAAAAAAAAAAAGACCAGCCCCAGCCCCCAGCGATGGCAATTAGTGCCACTGCCTCGGAGGACCCGCAGCACAATTATCTCCCGCGCAGCAGATCAAGGTCAGATCTTTTAAGAGGAGGAAGCTCCAAAGAGGGCTTTTTTTTTTTTTTTCTCTCTTCAAACAGGAAAACTATTCCCTGCCTCAAAAAAACCAAAGAAAGAAACCCCAAACCTCTTATCTGAAATTGTATCGCACGGGGGGGACAGGAGAGACGCTAAGGGCTCCTCTGTCCTGGAGGGGACCCTCGAGGGGACCCTGGGCGGCTCAGGGACCTCGGGCAGCTGCAGAGGTCAAGCATCCCCAGCCCCATGCCCAGGGAGGGACCCCAGAGGTCCCGGCCACCAGCGCAGGGCTGGGTCACCTCCCCGAGCCGGGAGGGCCCCAGGTGTCCCCAAGAGAAGCCCATCTCTGCCCCTGACCCCGCGGGGAGCTGAGCAGGGTCGGGGAGGGGGAGAGGGATGCGCATCCAGGATTTCTGAAGGCCTTTTTCTCTTTCCTTTAGAAGTCGTACACTTCCCTGCAGAGGGTTTCAGCTGCTGCCTTAGCAATAAGGGAAACTGAGGCACAACCCAACGTGCGTTCCCAGTTCATTGTGGGTTAGCAGCATCTTTATAAACCTGGGGTGGCTCTCAGCTGGAGCAACTCGGGCTGTTGAAGTGATATTTTTCTGGGTGAAAAATACACCTTTCTGGCTCTCTCAATGCCATCATGTACGCGACGCGAGATCCTTTGAGCTCCGGAGCCCAGGAGGATCAAGCAGGTGGCTTCGACCAGCGAGGAGCCGCAGCAGGAGCTAGGAGGTGGCTTTCTCTGGGGACAGTGTCAGTGCGGAGACACCCATGGGGTCACGGGGACTTGAGCGAGTGCTGCTGACACGCACAGGGGGCACAGGCAGTGCCTGGGGGGGGGGGCTCACACCACCCCGCAGGCATCGCCGGGTCTCCTCCTGAAATGAAACCGCTCTGAGATTGAAGTTTTGAATTCTTGTAATTTGCTCTGAATCGTTTTGGAACGGCCTCTGCAGGTGACTCAACCTCGGGGACAAAACTAACAATATATCGCAAAGCCACATTTCATTCATGTTTGGAAGGTACCGGGGGCGGGGGGGGGGGGAAGGTCAGGGCACATGCAGCATCGTGCTGCTGACGGCGGCGATGGGTGATGGGCAATGGGTGACGGGTGACTCCAGCACCAAGCTGGGGCTGGGGCAGCAAACAGGCGCTGGCTTTTCCCCAGCTGCTCTGGGTGCGAGAACCCACCCAAAATACAGTTTTTCCCGGTTCCTGAGCAATTTTGAGAACCGCAGGAGAAAATATCGAGGGTCCAAACCCAACAAAGCAGATCAGAAAGGGGGGGAAAAAATATACAGCAAGGTTTGCATTTGGCTTGGGAGGAAATGCTTCATTTCAGGCACCAATTTTTCTAAGGTTTTAATTTAGAAAGCCACAACTTTTAGTGTTGAAGCTACTTCCTCCAGGCCATCCCGCCAGGCTAAAGGGAAATCCAAACCCTTCGCTGCAAGCCCTCGGGGCTCGACTTGCACATCCCCCTTGGCGCAGGCAGCCGAGCCACCCCGGGCTGCCATGGGGCTTCCAGGGGGGACACTGGGGACAGCAGCAGAGCGAGGTACGAGGAGCGGGTGCCGCGCGGGGACGGCAGCTCCGCTTGGAAGGATTTGAAACCTGGCGGCCGCAGACGCTGCTGAACTTCGCAGGAACCCTGCGGTGACACAAAGACACGGGCCAAGAGTTGCCTTATCTGTGACCCAGATAACTGATGTGAAACCAGCCCGGCGCGGGGGCTGGCTGGGACCTGGCTCACCCCGAACGGCGATCCAGCCCCCCCCCCCAGCTGCAGACACGGTCCCTGGAATAGAAAAGGGCTGCGGGAAGCCCCAGCCCTCGCTCGGGGCATCCCTTCAGGGTGACACCAGTGCCGGAGAACCAGACCAGTAGGGAGGTGGCTTTGCACCATTTCTGCCCCAAAACCACTGGGGGTTTTGCTCCGGGGACCATGCAGAGGGGGGGGTGGAGGGGGTGAAGGGGATGGGGAGCACCCCCAGAATGGGCCCAGGCTGCATGCAGGAGCCCGGGGCCAAGCATCCCCTCCCCGGGCACCCCCAGCTCTGTCACCCGCCATCCCTGCGGCCGGGAGGAAGCGGAGGAAGGCATTTTTTGCCCCCCCCCCCCCCCCCCAGCAGACAGAGCCGCTGCATGAAATCATGAAATCGCCTTTTTTCTCAGCGATGCAGCAGACACAACACGCAGCAGCTTCCGGTGCCGGGGGAACTGTGGTGCAGCGGCTCACGCACCCCCAGCCGCCCGCCGCGCTCCCCAAGCAGAAGTCTGCGCCGCGCTGGGGAAGTCACCGGTGGCCGATGGCCCCGGGGCGGTTTGCAGCCCCCAACGCGCCGGGGCGGCCGCGTGGGAGAGGATGCTGCTGGGGAGGCGGGGGGGGGGGGGGGGCCGGCGGGAGGGAAGGAGACATGGCTTCCAGTGACACCCCCCCCCCCCCCCCACCTGCAGCTCTCTGGGGCTTGAAGAAAAGCCAGTGTTGCAAACCCCAGTGGGGATTTTTCTTTCTAGCGAGGATTTATGCTGAATTACCGTCTCTCAGCACTTTGCTTCTCTCTTCCCCAGCGCACGGTGGGGGCCAGCGGTTGCAGGGAGGGGGATGCCAGCCCACTGCTTTGCCCTTGCCGGCCAGGTGGACGCGGTGCCGGATCCCTGTGGTACTTGGGGTGGCCCTTGCCGACCACCGCAGAGCCCCAAAACCGCAGGGCCAGGGTGTTGGACCAGCCTAGATGCAGAGAGGGAGGCACAAACCCCAGATCAGCACTGGCTTTGCAGGACAAAGCAAAAGGAAAACAACATCACAAAAGAAAAACAACACCCCAAAACAACAACAAAAAAACCCCCAAAAAGCAAAATAACAGGTTTTGATGGTTTCCAAAACCAAAAGGTGCTCCAAGCCTGGGCTCTCCACTCCTCCCATGCTCCCCAGGAGCATCCTGGTGCTGCATCCCCATCCCTGGAGCTCGTGGGGGATGGGGTCGGGGTGCTCAGGCTGGGCACCAGGGCTGCCTCTGCTGCCAGCGCCCCCCAGCCTCGCTGGGGCCGGCCATGCCATGACAGCAAGGACAAAACGGCAGCTCTCTCAGCCTAAAGCGCGGCAGATCCCTGGCACAAAGCACCAGGCCACCTCCCTGGCCGTCCCCGGTCCCCTTCTCCTTTCTTGGGATGGATCCCCGGTCGGGGCAACGTGGATCGGGGAGCGAGGAGGTTTTTACCCTCGGCACAAGCAGCCAGCCTGACCCAACCCCAAGCGACGGCTGCAGCTGCAGCAGCGCACAAACACCGTAGGAATAATTCACCAAGAATCTCATAAACACTTGCAACCGCAGCCAGTGCATTTCCTTGATTACCAGCCTGAAACTTTTCATTAGAAATTACTTATTAAACAGGGATCTAACCTTTCTCCCGGCTGACAGTGGATAACAAGTGTTTTAGTAAGTCATCAGGAGCGAGCAGCAGCTAATGCAAGCTGCATCCGCTGCATCCACAGGGCTCTGTACTTCATTAGCCATGGATTATTATGCCATTTACAATTAAACATTCAATGCTTTAAAATACGGCAGGACAAACAGTGGCGATCAGGCAGAAGGGGTCAGGGAAGGCTCCTGTAAATGATGTGTGCTGTGCAGCCAAAAAACCACCTTCCCGTGGTTTTGGCTACTGGGCGATTTGACCAATTCTCCAGTTTTTCCAGCTCTCCCTCAGCAGCCAAGTGGTCTCTGGGCAGGGAAGATGTAACGCCCGCGGGCTTCTCCAAAGACCATGGCCATGAACTCAGCGGCAAAATCCCCGCCGGGCGCTGCGGCAGCGAGCGGTGAGACGGCACAGAGCAAAACCCCAGCCTTCCTCGCCCGCCGCGCCCGGGGTCTTCAAAGACAAACCCCATGGAGCAGCCACTCTCGGGCAGCACCATTTCCATAACGTGGCCGTTTTACAGCAGCACCACAGTCCGGAGCAGCCTGATAGTTTCACTTGATTTTAACCCAAAAGAAATGTCTCATTTCTGATCGAATTGGAAGCATTTTTTCCAGGGGAAGACCAGCCTTCTCTGCCCCACCACAAAAAGACAAACTTTACGGATGAGCCGATGGCTCATCCCACTCCAGATTTTGCCAAGCCCCCTGTGCTGTTATTTTGACCTCGGTGCTTGTGCCCGTCCCAGGGATGCTGCCAAGGGTGAAGACAGCCCTTCACGAAACACAACATTTCCCTTGAAGTGGGTCCGTGCTGTCCTGGAAAGGACCCAGCCAGCTTCAGATTTTAGGCTGAAAGTTGCATCTGGACCAGCATTTGCAAACCCAAGACCCTGCCCGAGCGGCAGGCAGAGCAGCAACAGCCACACGGGCAGTCCCAGCACGTTCGAGAACAGCAGCAGCTTAAGAAGAAACAATTAGGAAGGAGAACGTGGATCGGCAACAGGCTGAGCTTTTCTCTTGCCCGGGAATAATCCCATAAATTTCATCTGAGTGAATTAAGTGCAAATTGATGCTCAACTTGTTACGCGGCTCCGATATTTCGGTCTTGTCAAGAAAGAGGATATATGAGAATAGAGGGGGTTTCATGACGCTTTTTAAGGCAGGGAAGGGAACGAATGCTTCCCTGGTGGAAACTGAGCCGCAGCACGTGAGCGCTCGCCGCGACGTGGAAACGAACCCAAACCAAACCCAAACCCGTCCCAGTGCGTCCTGGACCGGGGCAAAACCTCCCAAAGCAGCCGCTCGCCCTGAAGGAAGAAACCTCTAACGAAAAGACTAATTAACAGAAGACACTATCCCTACGCCGGTAATTTAAACCTGACGAGCGAGGAAAGAAAAACCACACTCCCATTATTTCAGCCTCGCTAAGTTTGGTCAGTTGGGTTGTGCTTTTTCATTAGGCGCTCTCTTGCAATAAGTAATTTTCCTTAGTGCCTCGAATCACTCTTGATACCGCTGTGGTGTGCCTGTGGCCAACGTGAAGTATGAGGAGGTCACAGCTGATGTGTCTTCGTTGGGCTGGGGTTTCATTAAATGTGAGTGACCACAGAATTTAACGGTGGAGCCCGGCAACGCTGCCCACTAATTGCTTTAGTGCGCTTCTGGTACCACAATTTCCCCTCCTCGGTATTGGGATTTGTCTACTTAATCCAATGCCCTTCGTCAGGATTGTAGGGAGATGTGGCCTCGTTATGTAAATACGGCTTTTCCTGAGTCTTTGGTATTTCTTCAGCGTTGAGAGGAGGGAGACAGCCCTGCGCAGGAAACATCTCAGTGCCAGGGGAGCATCAGTGCCTGGAGGACCTCCAGCTCCGTTCACCAGTGCTGTGAAGTGACCTGCTGGTGACACCGCTCGACAGCGCAACCCATCGCAAAGTGTCACTGAGCCCATTTCACAGATGGGAAAACTGAGGTGCTGGCAGGGAATTGCCCGAGGTCACCCCACAGCCTGACGCGCATCTGGGAAAAGGCAAAAGCCGTGAAAGCACACCAAAAATTGGGGCATCTCCTGGGTGCTCACAGCACTTGCAGAAAAGCAAACACCTTTAAGGTGAGCGGAGCTGAACACCCCGCGACGTCCCTCCGAAGCAGCAGGTAAACCAAACAAAACCCCATCGCAGCCCGGAAACGGGTGACCGAATCGGGGACCGAACCCAAACCCCTGCCCCGCGTCCCCAGCAGCTTCAGCCCCGCTAGAGGCTGCTCGGAGTCGTCTCTGTTGAGCGGCGTTATGCCTTGTTTTGCTTTAACTAAGTAAAATCCATCTGCTCTATTGTGCTATTTCTATTCCTAAATCTTGCATTACAGTGAAAGTCTTTTAAACCGTCTGCACAAGAGGACTCTATGCGGTTTCTAGGGCATTTTCTGTTTAACTTGCATTAAAGTGTACCAAAGAGTTACAAGTGCATTAGCGGTCCTGCTCCCAAATTGCTGTTATAACCTTTGCCCCCAGCCAATCAATCTTGCTGACACCCATTAAAATGAGCTCATGGTGCCGTTTTTATGGCCGGATTAAGTGGTATATCTGTAGCTCAGGCGGTTCGGTAAGGGCGTCACACTGCTAATGATTTCTTTATTGATCTTTAATGATTTCCTACATTAGTACAAGCAACATTAGCCTCAACAACATGCGCCGGGACAGATTGACTAAATAATTCACTGCAGCAAACTGTGATCACATAACTGCACATTCCTCCTTTGTGTTAAGAAACGGGGTGGAAAGTGCGTAATTATATTCTCTGATATAAGACAGAAAGCTGTTGCGTCCCCCCAGATTTCTCCCGGACATCCCCCCCAGCGCTGACCCACCGTGAGAAGAAACTTTCCCATCAGGGGCCAGTGATCTGCCCCAAATCACTCACCGGGAGAAGAAACGCATCGGCGTGGTCGAGGCTTCGCTCCGCTTCTGCCCGAGGAAATGCAGCGCTTGGGGGGGGGGCCGAGGGGGTCGGAGGAGTTGGGCTCTGGCGGGTCTCGGCATCGGGGCGCTGCCCGGGGACTGTTGGCTCAGAGGGGACATCACTCACGGAGGACGTAAGGAGCTGCCACTTCCCTGGCCGTACCCCTCCCCACAAGACACGCCACAGCTGGTGTTTAATGGGCGACTGGTGTTTAATCTTAAATATTAAGATCCCGAACGCCAGGGCTTGGTTTCCGTCCCGTGTGGGTACCCAGCAGTTTGGGGGAACATCATGCCGTGGCTGCCTGCGAGGGCAGGACCTGCCAGACCCCGCGGAGGCAGACCTGTCCCAGCTTGCTCCGCTTCACCTCCAAGCATGCCCGGAGCAGCAAATGAGATGAGAGGTGCAGAGGTCCTCAGCGGACTGAAATGAAGTTTTAAAATCTCTGGGACGAGTCTGACGTCCATTGCTACCTGGAGGATGCTTGGATGGATGGATGGAGGTCTCCCCGTGCCACCAGCGTGCCCAGGGTGGATGAGGTGGTTTAAAGGAAACCTCTCACCGAGCCCAGCTGTAGAGGAACACGCGGGGCCACGGCCAGCACGGGCATCCCTGCAGGCAGAGCACTCTGCCACGCGGGCGGTAGCAAGAATAGTGCCAGGGCCGCGGCAGAGCCCTGGCACCAGGGGATGAGTGGAGCTGCCGCGGTGCCAGGAGCTGCGCAGCACCAGCCGCGCTCCTCTCCGTCCACCTCCCAGCTGCCAAACGCTGGGGAAGCCCTTCAAAAGCTGATTTTGCAGCATCACTTCACTATTTCCTTGGTTCACCCTACCCGGGAGCTCCTTCCTTTGACGGCATGCTGAGGACCGAGGCCAGGATGGGGACAGCTGCTCCCTGCCAGCCACCGGCCACGAAACCAGCCCGCGTGGCTCAGGACGCATCGGGGGTCTCGGGTGCCGTGAGAAACCCATCTGCAACCTACAGCCTTCCTGCCGAGAGGTAACGGGGAAGCGCCGGTCCCGCTGCCGCACCATTTAATTGGGGAAAGCACTCAGTGGCGTGGGTCAAATTCTCCACGGGTGCTGGCGTGGAGCCAGGTGAGGCTGGGCATGCCACAGTCTTCATTAGCGTAACTGGTTGCAAACCACAGCTCTTGACCTGCAAATAGAAATGATTTCTTCATTAATGGAGATGTCAACAGTGGAGAACCTGTGGTTACTAATGACACAGCCATTTTCATCAAGTGTACAAACAAACTATTAAGAAAACAGAAAACCGGAGCCTTCTCCCCTCTCCCCTGACTCAACGCGGGGATTTTTCCCTTGAAATGCAAGGTGATGCTTCCGAGGTCCCGCAGCGAAGGCGCTCTCTCCTACAGAGAGGCCGAGTTGAGCATCACCACGACTTACTCGAGTTGGCTAGAAAACCCCTCCCTGATGTTACCACCAGCACGTCAACGATGGGAAAGGCCTCAGGATGGCACCTGCAGACGTCACGGCTTGGCGGTCCCATAGGACACGGCTAGAGGGACACAAGGTGGTCGACAGAGGCTGCTTTGAGGACCTTGGCTGTGACTAGCAAGGTGTCTTAACGATGTTCCTATCCCCACTGCCCCAGATAGGCGCCGGGGGGAACCGCCTGCGTGTGCCGCAGGGACTCTGGGCTTTCATGTGGCTTTTCTAAGCATCCTAAAAACTCACAGCTGACACCAGGTCCCAGCGTACCGGTGCTGGAGGAGCCGCCACAGCCTGTGCCCTCCCTGGCTGGCACTTGCCTGGCGCCGAGCCCGCAGGAGCTGATGGCTTCACTGGGTGATCTCAGTGACTAGGAAAAACGTCCCAGAAAAAGTGTTTTTTCAAGCCCTGGTACAGATGGGCCGTCTAAACAAATGAGGCTGCTTGGACGCGTCCAAATTAGATGCCAGAAAAAGACAGACCGTGGCTCTAAACAAATAAATAAACTAAAGCAAGAGCTCGTTTGCATCCCTCAGCCCTCAAACAAACCGCAGAGGATATTCTCAGCTGAAACGCAGCGACAGCGTCTAACACCTGGACCGAACCCTGCTGTCAGCTGCCGCTTCAAAACCCTCCCCAAAAAACTTACCGAGGGCCATTTCCACCTCTCCCGCCTGGATGCCGCGGCACGGAGGATGCGCTCGTTGCTCTAATTATTATTTGCAGGAGCGAAGCACTGCCGGCAGCGTTCGGTTTGCATCGTGCCAAGGTGAACCGCTGCAACCCGGTCCTGCAGACGGTGGAGCGGGATTTTGCTGAGATGCACCGGGGCGGTGATGCAAGAGCTGCCGTGGCCCCATAGCAGAGCATCACCTGAGCATCTTAACAGCAGTTCAGAAATGAGAGGCAGTTTCTGGCCTTGCGGTCACGGGCAAAGAGTGGAAAAAGGGAAGGGAAAAGGCTCAGCCGTGCTAAGGAGAACAGCCTCTGCTTATTTTACTTATTTTTCTTGGTGATTTTTTTTTTTTAATAAGGCCACCCTGGGTGGCTGAGCATGCAGGGTGGCAATGCTGCGGCCTGAGGAAGAGAAAGTGGGTTTTCTATGGAGCAGAAATAGAGCAAAAGGCAAGAAAACAAACAAACAAACCCCACTGAAACAGAGTACTCGGGCATGGGACAGGCTCAGACCGAATCTGGTACTGCCAGCAGAACAGCCCTCCACTCCGAAGAGATTCATATGGAGAGCTCGGAGCAGAGACATGGGGTGCAGAGACGGGGTGCAGCTCCAGCCCTCCCCGTGCAGACGTCCCTTGTCCCTCCGGAAGCCTTTTCCCGATGGCAAAACCCCCTGCGGATCAGAGAAAGCGGCTCCTCGGAGCCGGCTCTGCTCCTTTCCAGCCCGAAACACGTGCACAGCCCGGCCCCTGCCCGTGGTTTCTTGCAGCGGACGTCCCCGCAGACACGATTCGCGCCTCGGAGATGCCGTGAAATGGGCTGCTGACAAATCCCACCCCGGTGAACTTGTCAGCAGGAAGATGTAAAAGATCTCGTTAAAGGATCCAGCCATCAGCCAAGGTCTCCACTGGGAGGAATCAGCATCGCCCCCCTTGAAGTCAAAGAAAGCGACGTCCGATGTTACTCACTGAAGCTCTGAATTTATACCCGAGTTTGGGGGGGCCGGGAGCACTGCGGTGGGAAATGCCGCCTCCTTGAGTAACTTCTAGATTAGGGGCTTTTTTTTTGGGGGGGGAGAGGCATAAAGAATAAATAAATAAATAAAATATTGCATTTAATCATGCAATCTACAATCTACACACAAGCAAACCAAGCGCCGGGTAGGAGGGCGGCCTCGCTGCGCCGGAGGGAGGTGGTGGGTGGAGATGGATTGCAGTAAAAAAAGCAGTATTTTTGTTCTCACCCGTACCTATTATATTTATTTGGAATAAAACATACTCTGGAAAAAGAGCGTCCCCTTGGCGGAGCAGTCATAAACCATCACTCGGGGACAGCCTTCTGCCAAGGGATCGCCTCTCTCGTGGGCCAAGCAGAAACCCAATCCTGCAGGTTTTCAGCCCTTTAGACCCCAGGAAAACCCCACTGGTGTGCGGGCAGCACAGGCAGGCAGGATGGGCAGGCAGGGATCCGTGCCCTGGGAGGGAAAGGACGGTGCTGGCGGCTGCGGGAGCCCCGACCGCGCTTCCCATGTGGCTTCAGAGCCTTAAGCTGCTGCTGGCCGTGGCCGGCGGCTCCGATGGCGAAGCCACAAACGGCCCCGTCTCCCAGCCCCTAATGCCTATCGACCTGGGGCCCCGCAGGGTGCCGCCGCGGTTGGGGACATCGATCGCCGGTGCAGCAGCCAAGGCCGCGTGGGGTGGCACGGGGAGCGCAGCCCGGGCACCAGCGCCGCAGGCCGGGCACCAGCACCGCGCGGGAAAGCTGCGTGCCATCGCGCGTCCTACCGAAGGACTGCAGCAGTGGGTGCCACCCCATCCGCCGTCCCCGAGGGTGTGAAGGGGCCGGGCTCAGCTCACCCACAAATCCAGACCTGAGCCCTCGAGGAGCTCCCGGCCCCGTACGGGAGCATCCTCGGTGCATCCAGCTGGACCCTGTGCTGGGAAAAGCCCCGGCAGCGCTCACCACGTGTCCGCGGTGGCAGGACTGGGGTCCCCATCCCATGGGGCACCCAGTCCCACCGTGCACCCAGGTCCCACCAGCGGAGCGTGGGGCTTTGTCTCCCTCTAGTGCACATCGCTCCAGAGCAGCTCGGCGATGGGATGCGCCGGCTGGGGCACCCCTGGACGTGGCCAGAGCCCCAAGGCCGGTGGCTGGCACGCCGGCTGGCCGCTGCACCCGCGCTGGCTGCACCCCACAGCACCGGCCGGCAGCGCCGCTTCCCCGGAGCAAAGCGTAACGGCAGCAGCGTAACGGCAGCACTCACGGCATGTCCGGCTGGTCCTGAGGCAGGGGAACGCATCCGAGGGGAGGCTGCCATCCTCCTAGGACACAGTTTGGATACGGGACCCCAAGAAACCACCCGCCTGAAGCCGAACCTGGAGTTTGTCTCCTACAGTGACGCGACCGGGAGAGTTTTATCATGTCCCCACACACCTTCTGTATTGACTTTCCCAGTTTGTCCTGTTAAACAAATGTTCTGGCAGGGGTACAGGGTGACTTATTATCCTTGCATTACAATATCTAATCCACTGATATATCTATTATTCATTTATTTTTCTATTATTCATTTATTCACTGGGAATTTAGAGGCAACCAAAAAGGCACTCTTGGTCATTTTGCTATAAAAGCATTTTTGATCCTCCTCTCTGCCAACACGAACTTGTCTCTTTCGCTTAAAATACATTAATGACCCATTACAGGGATGGGATCTGATGCCCTGCTTATATATAGGAGCGTCTTCGGAGATTTTGAAATTGATATAAATAAACGGGGGCTGCTTGTTAATGCGCTCATTAAGCAAGGGGTGGGCTGGGATGAGGAACACAATATTTTCCACTCTGAGCTCCCCGGGGACTCTGCGATCGTAGATGTTAATGCCTAAAAACAAGCGACAAGCCGGGCTCTGCTGCCCTGCTCCAGCAGCCAGGAGGACCCAAACGGTGCCGGGGAGCACCGCGATCCCTTCAACCACCCCAAATCACCAGGGATCACTCACCAGGTGGTGGGGGGCATATCCAGCGCGTTTGGAGGATGAGGTGATCGCCCAAGGGAGCGGGAAGGTCCAATCCTGCCACTGACCCGTCCATCCGGAACCAGGAGGCCGTGGCGGTGCTGTGGCTCCGTCTGCCAACTTTCAGATGCATAATCGCAATTTTAACACAGGCACACAGGTAACCTTGCAAGAGATCCTGGCCAGAGGGGCAAAACTTTACTTACCGGGAAAAAAAAAAAAAAAAAAAGCCAAAATTCACAAGGTAAAATAAATTAACAACCACTGATGATTTAGCCAGTGCAGCTCTGCATCGGGTGCTGAGCACTGCACCATGCTGGAACCCTCCCTGGTTTTACTGGGGCCGGTACCTTACGCCAGGATCTCTGATGGGGGAGACATCACGGCTTTGCCGGGTGCAGACTGGTACCGGCGTCTCTGTCCCGCAGCCTCGAAGCCGTTAGCGAGCGGGGTCAAAGTCGCCCAGAACCTGTCTTCAGCACCTGGGGAAGCAGGCTGCAGCCATATGGGAAGGTGGAGGAGCACCTAATGAAGAACCAGCTGCAATACTATTCCAACGACAGGGTAATATTGTACGAAACATGATGGGGTACATCCGTCAGCCTGTTTGTGCTGGCTGAGAATTGCCTTTATTCACCAGCAAGGAGAGCGGGCAGAGCCCATCCTGTTCTGCAAGACATGCGCAGCCTGGGCCACCGCTTTCTGCCTCACCTTCAAGGATCTTGCGTCCCTCCAGGGTCCACGTCGCACCCTTTTCCCGGGAGCTAGAGACCCTTTCTGTTAATTAGGGGTTGGACGTGAAATGGCATCGCCTGCCACCGCGCCGATGCCCATCTGAGGAGGGCAGGGCTGGGTGCACGTCGTCACCTCTGCTTGGCACCAGGTTTGGAGTCGCAGGGACTTGCAGGGTCACCCAAGAAAAGCCAGTGGCAATGGGAGAGCAAAGAAAAGAATTAGACAAGGACTATCTCTGCCTCTGTGCCACCTCTCCCATTCTCTGTCCCCAGTGGCACAGGGACAAGAAGGTTCCTTCCCCCGGGCCAGGAGAAGTCACCAGGATCATTGAGCCGGGCCAAAGGCTGCCCTCAGCCCTGGAAAACCTCAGGAAAGTGAGTCAGTGCCCACCCGGCACCAACCCAGCCCTCGCCACTGTGCTGCTCCCGGGACAGGCTGGCTGCAGCCACAGCCACCGGGCTGTGCCGAACCCTGCACCCCGTTTGCTGGAGCAGGGAAAGCACCGGTGCAGGGACCGGGTCCCGGCAGCTCTCACAGCTGCATGATGGCCCCTTGCTTCTGTTTTCCTGTTCCCTGCAGCAGTCACCCTGCGGGGTGGCCTTTCCCCGCTTCTCCCTTTGCTCCTGGCCCGAGACAACGTCAGTCCCCAGCCCCGCAGGTGCCGCGACCTGATGGCTTTCCCACTCCCAGCAGCTCCTTTTGCACGGGCGAAGGGTGAGCACAGCTGGCAGGGCACCCTCTGCAAAGGCCTTCTCATCTCCCTTGCCCAGAGGAACCAGCCCCAAGCATCACCCGAGGCTGCTCAGCAGGGCAAGGGCACAACGGGGCCACCGTGAACCCAAACCCCATCCTCGACCACCAATGCGACTTCCCTCGCCTCCGCCGGCTGAGCACACAGCGTACAGGGTCACCGTCGCCCACCGCACAGCCGCCTCTCGGGGTTGCGCTTTGAGACAAAGCCAGACGAGGTGGTTTGCCGACATCCTACTTCTTCTTTAGTGTCTCGGCTCTTCTCCCACTTCCATAAGCAGCATCCTCTCTGCTTGTGGGGGGAATGGGCTCGGCAAGTGCCTCGACCCGCCGTCTGGTCCATCTTCCAGGAGAGCAAGTCACCTCTGAGCATCCCCCGTGTCTGGGAGGAGCCCCCCCAACCAAGAGAAAAAATGAAAGCAGGGAACAGGCTGGGAATGAGGGCTTGACCCAAACCCTGACGTCAGCTGGATATTTTCCGTCTCTTCCAAAGGGTGCTGGATCAGGTGTCCCCACGCAACTGCCATCGCCCAGTCACAAGCTCCAGCGGTACCACGCCATCAGCGGAGCCGAGAGCGGCTGAGAGTGCCGGGCTGGCAAACAGCCCAGGTTGCACGCCCTCCCCGGGGCCCGTGGGCTTTTGAGATGAAAAGAAGCAATAAAATCCCAACGAGAGAAGAAGTGGCTGGGTGAGAGTCGGGACGCGAGCAGCTCCCTCTCATCCCGGCTGTTAAATGGTTGTGGAACCCCTGCAAAGGGCAAGTCCTTCACGGCACAAAGGGCCCAATATGGATCGGGGACGGGTCTCAGGGCAGGCGCTTGACCCTAAAGGCTTCCCAGAGACACCGAGCTCTCCCCAGGCGCCGCACGCCGACCCCAGCCCAGCCCAAACCTGCTCTGCTCCGGCTGCACACGGAGCCGTGCAGAGCATCCCCACGGGCCACCCACGGTGTAGCTGGCGGCACAAACCCCCTTGGCGCTTCGATGGCAGCTCCCAGCAGTTGCAAACCCCAAAACACCCAATGTCTTTTCTTTACTCTATCCTCCAAATACCCATTTTTCATCCTCCTCTGAGGCCGCTGCAGGGCACAAAGGCTACCGTAGCGAACCCCCACGGCGGGCACGAAGCCTCTGGGCCACAGTCAGGGCCAGGCAGAAGATGTTAATTATTACATTAGTAAAACACATTAAAAACAAAACCAACAAAAAGCCCCACAAAACAAAACACCCTTAACCAAAAATGAAAACAACCCCAAACCCCACCAAACAAATGGCACCAGCATTATGGAAAAAATAAAGTTATTACTGGCTGCAAATGCTCAGGCTCCTGAGCAAGGTCTTTCATAGGTAATTTCTGTTGTAATTAACATCTCCGGGGTTAATGGATCCGAGTTTCAGGGGATAAAGAGCCGCATTGTTAACAGCCCGCGCTCCTGGCTGTGTCCGTCCAGGCTGGGGCTGGACCGACTGGGAAATCTCCGCTTTCATCTGCCATTAGCGTCAACCGAGCTGTTATACCCAGGAAATTAAAACTATTCACTGCAGTAAAGTTTTAACGTCCGTGGTTTTATTTGACGTCCCGTGACTTATGGGCTGGACTGGATCCCCCTGCTCTGATCTCTTGGATTTATGAGTTTGAAAAAGGCACAGAGCGACGGCCCCCGGCACCCAGCCGCTGGGCAGGGAGCGACACATGGCCCCGAGGTGCCCGTTTCGCTCCACTGGCTCCCGGCTCGGCAAACACGGGGCCGGAGGCAGCTCGGTTAGCAGCTCAGCAGCTCCGTGCTGCCTCTGTCCTCAGGAAACCTCCCCGCTGCCGGCTGCACGCTGGCCCGAGCGATGCTCGGGCTGTGATCTTTTTTTACATCCATCAGTGCCGCTGCGCAGTGCGGCCGGCGCAGAGCAGAGCATCACGGGGAGGCCCGGGAGAAGGAATGAGGATGCCCAGGGAGAGGGGACGAGTCCTCCAGCACCAGCTAGCACTGGAGGGGGGGACAGCCTGCTGCAGGAGAAAGGAAAACCTGTTGTGTAGCTAGCTCACCCCAGTCTCAAATGGTCCCATGTGTTTTATAGCCTCTGGTACCCTCCCGGCCACGGGTACCTCCCTGCAGATTTCCACGCTGGTCCATCCATCAGCAATTTGCGCGTTTGGGAATAGAGGGAGGAGGCAGGACCCAGCACCAGCCTCCACCGATGAGTTTTCACTGTGGGCAAAGCCAGCAAATCAATACTGCATCCGAAACTTTAGGGAGAATTACACTCGGTACCCGATCTGCCCCCCCCAGGGACAAAGAGCTTCGAGGTGTCAGAGGGGAACACGCGGTTCGGGAGAGCCGAAGCGGCTGCTCGGTGCCCCAGGCCGTGCCGGGAAAGCGGCTGCAGCGGGAGGCTGGAGCTACTGCAGTAGCATTCTGGATTTCAGCAGGCAAAGAAATGCTTAACGGATGGATTTTGCATCCATCCTTGTGGCTCCTAGAATATCTTAATAAGCCACAATGTGCCCTTAATCCCACAACAAAATCAAGTCAAAGAGCAATTAATATTCTGATACCTGTGGCTAGCTGAAGTGATATAGAGCTGAAGATTTCTTTTTCCATTTCACTCCAACTGTGGTTTTGTTTTTTTCCAGCCATTCTCTGGTCAGTGGTTTTAGGGGCACCAAGGTTCACTTTTGTGGGTAACCTCCACTGTTAGCTGTTGATTTAATTAACTCAGGCTCCTCTGCCTTCTTGACCATACCAACCCCAGCAGGGCTGGATTTCAAACACAAGCCATGAGTATTTCTTAGGGCTTAAAAAAAAGCCCTGAGAACTTAAAAAAGATGACTCTGAACGGCTGGGCTCTGCAGTTCCAGGGTAGCAATATTGGTTGCTTAGTCCCAAAACCCATTAGCAACAAGCATTTGTGACTTGTTTAGCCTAAACTTGAACCGAGTGTTAACGAACGTGTTCAACGGCTAAAAGTCAAGGCACGACCACAGGGATGCTGGCGGCATCTCCCAGAGGCAGCACTGAACGGCAGCTCCTGCTGCTTTGCAGAGACCTCTGATTGCACCCCAAAAAAAAGGGAAGATGAGAGTTTCTGGGCAAGCCAGGTAGAGAGACAACCCCGGAGCCCAGGGAAGGGACCCGCGCTGCCCCAGCACAGCCCCACAACTGCTGCCCCCATGGGCAGCATCTGCAGGTCCAAGTCCAGGTGGCATTTGGAGGAGGAAAAGCCTCCGAGTCCTCTGGAGGAGGGAAAATGGGAAAACAACTGTTACCTACAACAGCTTTTATCCACAAAGTCACCAATCTGGACCCCAGCAAGAAACACGGTCCCCAGTCTCCAGGGAGGGGTCGGCACCAAGAAACCCCCAGCAAGACCCGAGGACGTCCTCCATCCCCTGCTGAGCCTCCCTGACCTTCACCGGCAGCCGAAACCCCGGCCGAGTGATTGGCCCAGGCAGGTGCTGCCTTGTTTTTAGCAACCTTGTTGAAATTTAAATTGATTTGTTATTTATCCAACTGACAACAAAGAGAGAAAAAAAAGTCCTAACTCTGTGCGCTGGGGAGATTGGATTCCTGTATCACTGTCAGCTGCATTAACTTACTTCCTGGACCTAAATTCAATTAGGGCAGCATTCCCTAGCATTAATAAATCAATACCAATGCCATTTTGATATATTTTGAATGTCTTTCATTATATATTTCAGGGCAGGGATTAGTGCTGAATTCAAAGTTAATGGGACGTGACAAGGCAAATCAAGTTGGGGAGGTAAAGCCTTAGAGCCGTTAGCTGTAATTGCCTTCTGTTGCAAAAGCTTGCAGCGGCGAAACAAAGAGCTGCTGAACTTTTCTTGTCCGGGAGTAATCCCAGCCAGGGACTGTCTCTCTTTGCAAGGGGGAAGAAGAGTTAAACACCAGCAGAAAGTCTCCGGCTGGGTTTGTGCCCGCATTGCGATAGGGGTACGGCATCGAGTCCCTCCTGCACCAGCTTTTGGGATGGATTTGCACCTCGCGTCTCTCCCCGGGGCTGCTGAGGGCTCCGGCTACGCCAGCTGCAGCATCCTCGGCTACCCGCACCCTATGCTGGTTTTTAAATTAAAGGGTTGTGGGCAAATTGGACTGGTTTTGAGGCTCAGTTAAAAAGGGCGAGACAAAGCATTGGTGCTGCATTAGGGAATTTGTCCCCCAGCCCCTCTGAAGTGGTCTTTTGAAAATCAACATGAAAATCCAGCAGCCCGGGCACGAGCCCAGCCGTTGGGTCTGCACGCGCACCCTGGCCCGCTCATCTCAGCCCGGGCATTTTCCACAGCAACAGGGCAGTCAAACCGCAAGTAATTTCTACTGCGAAGACTCATTGCAAAGCAAAGGGGAGTTTGCAGAGGTGATGGAAAAGCCTTTACCTGGGGTGAGGAGAGTTTATGGGCATCAGGAAGAGCACGAGCAACAGGTAAGCAGAGCTGTGCTACTGGCACAGCTAAAGACGTGGTAGAGCATCTTCGATATTGGCATCCCTCAGCCTAAATATAAAAGGCAAAAATCCAGCTCCTCAGCTGGGATTAACCTCACCCACTCCCACAGACAACCTGGCCCTGGTTTTGGCTGCTCTGGGCGATAATCCCTCGATAGCCGCTGCGGCAAAGGTAAATCTCCGCATCTCCTCCTCGCTGCGCACGAGCCCGCTGCCTCTCAAATTGATCAGGACAGTCCTGATTGCAGATTAAGTGACCGGCTATCAGGGACTTGAATCCTGTCCATCAATCACTCAGTTTGGTCCCTTGCAAAACATTAGTGAAGTAATTTCTCAGAGCGACTCTTTCCGACAATAAACCAGGCACCTTGCAAAACGGAGCGTGCGACTGTTAAAGGTCTTAAAAGCATTTGCCAATTATGAATGGCCTGAAGGGAGCCATTCTTGCTGCACCTGGGGATGAATAAAGATGGAAAACAATAGTGTATCAATGCTATTGCAACTTTGCTGTATTAATCTTTTAAGAATTAAAATTGCCAGGCCCTTCAAAATGGGGATGGCACGAGATACCTCTGGATTTTGGTGCATTAGAAGTGGAACAACGTATAGTCTGAGAGTTGTCTGACCCGTCCCCAATGAGTTTGTTGTGGTTGTGTCCCTGAAAAGCTGATGTAGCCTGTACAGGGGACAGAGACACGCAGGGAAGGGCCCTCGCTCCTCCACCAAAAACCTTCCTCAACTCAAACTTCAAAGCATCAGAAAAGCCCAGTGTTTCCTCTGCCAAGCAAGCAAGCTCCCAAGTTGCACTATCCTGTCCATAAAATCAAAATATGCTATTAAGAGCAATTAAGAGTCAGGATTGCCCTTTGAAACCAGGTGTTTTCACTTTCAGGGGCACCATAAGCTGCAAGAATAGGGGATTTATATAGATTTTCCATAGCTGACTTGGAAAAAAAAATCAAATGGAAGGAGCCCACTAAAGCGTAGCCCCAAGAAGGCAGGTACAGTCGCATCCTTTTGCAATTCATTAGGTCCTTCCTCCTCCAGAGGCAGGTGCTGATCTCACCCGCGGGTCGGGCAAGGGAAGGAGGCATAAAAAAATGCCGCGTTGTTGATCAAAACCATTTAGCCCCGACAAAAAAACAAGTAGCTCTTTTTCCAAGTGGACTCCAAAGCCTCATAAAAAGGCACCGAAAGCAGAATGACCTTATAAACCTCATCCCCGAGTGCCTTTGGGGGCAGTTCAGCTCGGACCGCGCCATCCGACGAGGTACCCGAAATGGCTTTGCCCCTAAAAGACAGCGATTGCCACCCTCCAGATGATGCAAAAAGCCAAATCAGGCTTAACCCCAGCAGGGGATCCAGGTCCGGAGGCAGGATCCGGCCCTCCCAGCCAGCGCGGTTTCCCAAATGCCTCCGTCGGGGCTGGGCTGCCCTGAAGTCCTTTCGGCTGGTGGGGGTCTGGCTCGGCGAAAAGCCGAACGGAGACGTTTTGGCCACATCCGCGGCTTGCCAAATTAAACAGGGCATTTTCTGCCCACTTCTGAGCGACTATAACGTGGGTTTATAACTCCTGGAGGGTGTGGAAAGTCGGCTATCGCGGGCTTTTATTTAACTTGGCTGTGGAGACTAAAAAAAACAAAATAGACGTTCAATTAACACAAGCATCAGCGAGGATTTTTCCACCTCGGTCACAGGCAGCACACCCTCCTGGACGGGCTCCGCTCGTCGATTTGATGGTACTAACTAAATCTGGACAAAACAGACCCGAAATAAAATCCAGGCATTTCTAGCATCGCATCCCAGGCTCCCCGACGAGGAAAGCTGAGCGGGTGATGGGTGATGTGCCACCCTCGCCCGTCCTGCGAGGGCCACCCAACGGTGCCTGTGCATCGATGGGTTTTCCTCGCCCGTCCATGGTCTCCCTGAAGCGCTTCCCTCGAAGCCTGCCCGCACGCTTTCGGCCGTGCCCTCCTTTCAGTGGGCAGCTGAACTCCATCCTGCACAAGGCGACAGCCAAATCCTAGCCAGCAGCTCTGGGCAGCCGCCCCCCAACGCACAAAAGGGATTTCTTTTCCCCTCAACCTTCAACTTTTGTTTTTCAGGTTCAAAACCTTTCACATCCACAAAACAAGCAGCTCCCATCACTCGGCAGCCGGCGCCGCCTCTCTCCGTGCAGCCCCGTCCCGGTGCTACCTGCCTCTCCCCCACGTTCGTGCCAGGTGAGACACCAAAAGCAACCACCATCTGGGCTGGTTTCCCCTGACTTCCTCATCTCACCCGAGCGCTTAACCCACTCCAGGGAGAAGAAGAGGAATAATTAAGAATGGCTTTGCCCAGATGCATTGCACAACTTCTAAAAAAAAAGCAGAAGCCTCACTTGCAAAGAAACCTGCTTGGGGCAGCCCAGACGAGCCCCAAACCTCTCTGCCCGCAATCTTGAGCAATAATTTATCCCAGCCACAATGGGGATCTTCTCGCCCCACGCCGCAGCGAGCCGAGCGCAGCCCAGCCCCCAGGAAGGCTCGAGGTTTGGTTGTGCATCCAGCTGCTATAAGGTCTTATTAAGGGGGTCTTCATCCTGCAAACAGGGCACGGTGCTGTCAGCTCGCTCCTAACCCAGGGGAACGAAGGAGGAGATGCGGAACGGGGGTTGGAAAGCTGGAAGACCCCACATCTGCCAAAAGGATGTTTGATTCTTCCTATTTTTAATTAATTACAGATGTAAAGCGAATGGCAAAGAGAGCCGGGGCTGCAGAGCCCCAGAGCTGGTACAAAATCCCACGTACAAATGTGAAAATTAGACAAGGTTCAATGACGGGGGGGGGGGGGGGGGGGGGATAAAAAAAATGAAAATATTTCAAACATTCCAGAAATAACACAGGCAGTTCCTGAATTACCACCGCGTTAATGGAGACTGCTCCGCTGGCAAGTCACCGAAATCTGCCGTAATCCCACAAAAATCAATGCAGCAACAGCGCTGCCAGCCTGCCATAACGTCGGCATCTTCTCGGACTGCGGAGCAGCGTTTCTTCGAGGATGCTCAGCTGCAGCAGCAACGGGGGCCGCGATGGTGAGCACACACGCTCACCTCTCAGCCCGGCCCTACGGCCATCACCATCGTCACTTAAAATCAAGATAAGAGCGTTACTGCACCAAAGAACCGTCAGATCCAGGACCGAATACAGCAGGAAAAAAATCATGCAACCTGCAATCCGACCGCTAACTCGCCTTTTCTACCCCAAACAAAGCTCTTGCTTCCCTCCCTGGAGAAATTTTTGAGCCTCCCTTTCAGCAGGGTTAGGGCCCGTCAGAACGACGGCAGGACTCATTTCACAGACAAGCCCATCTCCCCTTACTTCTTGCCTTTACTTCAGACATGACCTTTTGATTTCTCGGGTAGAGTGTAAATTACATGTCGCCAGCATAAAATATTAAATCCAATTTATATTTAATTATTGATGTTATTATGTATTCCATAGTAATGGCAGCAGGAAAAAAAAAAAAAATCCACCCCACCATTAAATAGCTCGGTTGCATTAGCAGCTTCTTGAGGTTAGATATCTTCCTCCGTTCCTTCTTAACGGTAAGATTGATGGGTATGGGCAAGTTTGTAAATAGTCTTCCAGAAATATTTTATCTGATTATTGTACCTATAAAAGGGAGCGGGGAGGGGGGAGAAAAGGCCTTTTTAAACCGCTACTAATTATTTGCTCAGCTAAAGGGCAAACAGCTCGGCGAGCTGCGTGCATCTAATGCTCTCCAGCAACCCTACTGGAGGTCGGCAGCCCCAACAGCCCCCGTAGGCAGAGACGGGGCCATGGAAACCAGCCTGGGTTTAAGAAAAAAAAGGCGGTGGAGAACCACAGTGGTTTTTTTCCAGCTGAGATTTAACCAGTATGTTAAACATGAGTTTGACATTTTTACTAAAATATTAATCAATTCTGTTTTGACTTGATTAAGCTAATTTTCTCCCCATATATATTTAATGTCAAAGCCACCCAAGGTGCGCAGGGCTTCGTTGCTTTGGTTTTGCTCCCGTGGTCCTCACGTGGGATGAAAGGGATTTATGGACATCCAGCACGGACCAGGCTCCCAGCGGGGAAAAGCTCATCCCACCACCCCAAAGCGCTGCAAGGCTGAACCACCCAAATCACCTTCACCACCCACCACGGCAGCTTCACATTCGCCGTAAGGCAAGGATAATTCAATTTATTTCTGCGGTGCCCACGCCCCCCGCCAGTGTCCTCGGCTCCCCGCTCAGCACAATAAAAACAGCATTATCCCCCTCACTTAAAATTCAAATCAATAGACCAAATGGAGAGAATCCGACTCTGAAAAGCAAAGAGAAATAATTCATCTGGGGACCGACAGCAGGCCAATAAGTGCTCGAGTGTCACCGTGCTGGGTGACAAACTTCGGGACCGGCCAAGCTTCGGAGGCGAGGGGGAAAGTTTCTCCAGCCCAAGTACGTCACGGAGCTGCCCCCATAAAAGAGCCTTGTTCAAACAAATAAGCGGGTTCCTTGATATTCCGCCCCCCGCCGCATTCAGAGGTTTGGCAGAGCCAGGGGAGCAGCTCGGCACGGCCCTGTACGCCAGCTGCAGATGATGCTCCAGCGGGAGCTGCCGGGCTGAACCTGCACGTGTAGTGACATCCAAATGCTCTGCAAGTTTCTCTCTGTTTCCTGAGCTATCGTCTTAAAAGTCAAAACTGTCAAGTACGTTATGTCAGTGTTTCAAAATAAAGCGCTCCCACTTTTTGATGGGGAAGGCTTTTTTTTTTTTTTGGCGTAGAAATGCTTCCTTAGCAGCCTTGTAAAGCGGCCCAGAAGCCTTTTCCAGCCAGCCCAAAAGAAAACACTTTGAATTTTTTTCTTTCAGTTAGCTGAAAAGCTTTGCAGGTATTTCCAGTTTGCCAAATACAAGACTAGCTGCCGGCCACCCCATCCCAGCACTGTGCGGAGACACCCAAAAACTGCTGGGCCAGAGACCACAGGGGACGACCTGATTCCTCCTCCGCTCCCCAGCACCAGCCCCGGGCCAGGGCCAGGGCCAGGGCAGCCCAAATTTTGCTGCCTGCCAGCCCTTGCTTTTCCCAGGGCTCTGACACACGGGGACCCTGAGTGTATCATGAGATATTTCAGCATCACGACAGCTCCGAGGAGCAGCAACTGCTTTTCAAGACTCATGTTTGCCAAAGCAGCCCCGGCGGTTTGCAGCACAGGAGCAGCCAAAAGCCCCCTCCACCGGCTCTCCAGAGAGATGCTGGCGTGCAGCGCAGCCACAGTCCCGGGCAGCCATCACCTCCCCTCCCTCCCACCGACTGCAGCTGATTAATCCCTAATTGTCTCCACCCCGTCCCGCTGGAGCTGCCTTGCGGGGCAGCTCGGGTGCCAGGCATTTGACCCTGCCTCTTGGCACCCCCCAAATTGTGCCATAGCTCCAAACTGCGGGTCTGGGCTTCATTTCTGAATCCACAGGACCCCCAAAGGGACTTAAGAAGGGGCCAGAGTGCAGCACAGCACTGACTTTGCACCCTTCCTACCCTGCCATGATGCACGGGAAAGGAAAATTTGCCCCAAAGGGAGCAAGGGGCTGAAGCTGCCTCCTGCAAGCCCAGGGGATGTGCTGGCTCCTGGAGCACAGGAGCATCCACCCATGCGGGGCAGCTCCGCAAGGGCTGCAGGGTCCCAGCGCCGTGGTGGGGCTGGAACCAAGGGAGAAAACAAGAATATTGGTCTTTAAATTTATTTAAATGCTCGGGTCTGGGCTTTTCCCAGGTTTCTGGCAGGATGGAGCAGCTGGGAATTTCAATGCCGCAAGATCCCCGTGTGTCCCAGCGCCCGGACGCTCCCGGCGACGGCCCCTTCCCTTTCAGCAGCTCCTTGTTTCAAATATAAATTATCCCCCTCTCCCGGGGAGCTCAGCGAAGGCGACCCGTCCGGGGAGGCAGCTCTGCCTGCCCCAGGCTGGGCTGCGAGTGGCGGTGAGCGATAAGCGCATCCAGCCGCGGGAAGGCGAGCGATCGAGCATCTTCCTCCCACCCCGCGCCCTCGGCAGGGTCTGCCCAACTCCTTGCACAGCGCAGCCTGGATCCAACCCCTTCGCGCTTCTCATCACAAGTGTCCACTTGTTGCTCTTTTTTTTCCTTGCTTTAGCTTTTTCCCACCCCCCCCTCGGGGCCCAGCAGCAGGGCAGGCGAACCCTCCACTACACCATCACCCAGCCCCACTTTGGTGCCTCCCGTGCCGAAACCCTCCCATCCCGCTCGGCCAAGCGGTTCGTTATGTTATTTATTAAAGTAAGCTGTCATGCCCGGAAGATTTCTTTTCTTTGCCATATCTTTAGCAGTAAACGCCACTCGGAGAGCCCAGAAGGCCATCTCAGATCGAATCAGCTTCTGAACAGGCTTTTTTTGTTCCTTGTCCCCCTTGATTTCGACCCATCCCTCTTTTCCATTCCCAGGAAGGAAGCAAGTGCTGTGCTACGCCCGCGCTGCTCCCACTGCTACCCGGGCACCCTCAGCACCGCGGTGCCACCCGTGCACCGGCCCAGGCACCCAAATGTCTTAATTACCACCCCCCCTGCTAACAAGCATGGGCTTTTTATCCTATTCAATTACCCTCTGTGATGCCTAAATCAGTTCCAGTAGAGTCCTCTGCCTGGACCTCTGATCGGGCAGCATCGATTCCCTAATCACGTTTGGCCACGTCCTAATCTCTACATTTACTTTAATGGACATTTATATATATGAATAATAGCGCAGCCCGTCATGTTTCTCAGAAATGCTCAGAGAGCCCCCAGCAAGTGCCGCGCACGGGCGTCAGGGACCAGCACAGCCCCGCGTCACGGACCCGGAGGGATTTCTATGCCTAAAAATACACAGCCTGGATTATTTTTTAATTTTGTTTTTTTTTTTTCCTGAAGACCCAAATCCAAGCTGCATCAGTACATTTTACAGGCACACGCAGACAAACCCCCGCTCGCCTGTTGCCCGAGGACGGCGAGCCGCCTGCGGGGACGCAGAGGGACGGCCACTGCCAACGGCACCGCAGAGCAGCGGGCGCGAGCGCGGCGACAAACGCTGGCAGAGCCGCTGCGCCAAGCTGACGCCTCCTGCCAAGACGCCGCTTGTAAACAACAAGTGAAACAACTGTCGGGGAGGACTCGGCGTTCCTGCTCCCCTACACGGGCTCACCTCGGCCCCAGGTGGCCGGGAGTCCGAGAGAGGTGGTGGAGGGTGCACGGCTCCTTCCAGGAGCTCCGCTTTGGGAACCCGGCAAGGATGGGATCGAGCCGCCCGGTTTGGGGGAGCAGCCAGGGAAACGCTGCAGCTCGGAGGGAAGCAAAAGACAACCGGCCCCGGCTTGGGTTTCGAAGGGAGGAGAGTTGGCAAAGGGAGACGGATGGGGAGGCTTTAACGAGCAGAGCTAAACGCTCAGGGGGGACTCGTAGATCACGCTTGGGCTCAGCTCGGCCCCGCTGCAAGGAGTGAGCGCAGTCTGCATCCCGCTCACTCCGTACAAACCCATCTGGGCTCCGGAGGCTTCCCGGGATGAAGACGTTTCCCCCTCTCCCGCCTCCTCGGCTAATTTTACTCCGTCTGGCCAGAGCTCGCAGCCCCTGGTTCTCGTTACGCCCCCCGCCGCGCACCAGCACAGGCACGCAGCATTTTTGCAAAGTTACAGGGTAGCAGAAATATCCTTGTTTTGTTTTTCCTTTGGCCACTCTGTCGCGCTTCCAAAGTTGGGAAAAAATTACGAAGTAGCAAGAGGGGGGAAAAAAAAAAAACCTACAAATCCAACCAACACAGATTAGACAAATGCATAAATAACCTCTGTTCTTTGGGGGTTGATCGCGCTCCAGAGCGGAAGAAGGGGGAGGACAGAAGGAGGGAAGAAATTCAAAATCTAAAAAATTGGAGTTTGTCTATTAAAAAAAAAAAGCCCAAACCCGCACACGCGGTGACGCCAGCCCCGGCCAGCCCGTCATGCTCCATCCTGGCGGAGACGACCCGTTGGCTGTGGCTCCCCATCACCAGCCCCAACCCGGGGTCCCTGCCCCACAGCGGGGGCCTGCTTGGGGGAAAAAAATCCACATTTCCTTCTCCTTGCCGTTCCTGGCAGATCCGCCCCGGCACTCGCTTGGATGGGGCACGAGAGCGTCCCCACCTCGTGCCACCACGCTGAGCCCTGGACGGGGCAGCACAAGGGAGGGAGACGGGAACGAGCTGAGGGTGATTAAGGGCATCTGGGAGAGACTTAAAACGTCAGCAAGAAGGAGAGCAGTGAGGTCAAAGAAAAAGGGAAGGCGCTGGCATGGGCAGGAGGGGGTCTGGCCCCAAAAGGAGGGCAAATAGCGCTGGTCAGAATGGCTAACTACGTGCTTGGAGCTGTACACGGGACAGGGGGTGAGCTGGCAGCAGCAGCAAGCAGGACCAGGAGCCGTCACCGGCCCCCGCTAAGAGGGTGGGCTCTGCAGAGCCGCTGGGACCACGGCAGCCCAAATTTCTGCGCATGGCACATCCGAAAAGCCACAGCCCCAGGTGCCGAGCGGGAACCTGAATCTGAGCTGCAGCGGAGGGAACTGGGGCAACGCTCAAGCCCTCGAGGTTTTCATCGCAGCCCTTCCCCAAAGGGAAAAAACACGTGGGACGGAGGGTATAAAGCACAAAACACCATGTTTTCCCCCAGAATGTAAGAGTTGAAGCCATCACACCCCTGGCTGCTGGGTGGACGGGTGCAAGGTGGGCGCCGGGAGGAAATCGTCCCAGCGGCGGGTGAGGAAGCTGCGGGGCCGGGTCTGGATCCGGCACACGGTCCTGGTTAACACATGTCGCAAAACTGAAAGCCAAATGGAGAAGGAAACAGAAGGTGACAGTAAAGATACCGTGACTAACGGGATCTTCCAGGGCCAGTTAGAGGAACTGGCTTTGCCTTGAGGTGGTCGGGGATGTGCTCGAGAGCTACGGGCGGCCCTGCAGATACCATCGAAATGCCACCCAGGTGGTTATGAGAATGACAGATAAAGGCGGCCGAGCAGGAACAGATTTGCAGAAGTGACACCCTCCGGGGCTCAGCACCAGCCTTCAGCTGGGCTTGGTGGTTTCTCTGTTTATTCTCCCAGCAAACAGCTACGCCCCAGCTCCCACGCAGCCGGAGAAGCCTTCCCAAATCCAGCCCTGAACTAGCACCCTTTGAGGGTTTCCTAACCCCGACCGAGATTTCGAGGCAGGCGGAGTGTTGGTGCAGAGGTGCATGGCATCAGCATGCCCCTAAAGTCCCCTGTTGCCAAAAAACCACCTTTGGGTCCTGCAGTTAGATGCCTTTTTACCACATTCAAATGCCCAAACATTTTTGCATCAGTGCATTTTTTGCTTTCGTACGTTTATCCTCTTGCACAAAGGAGGAAGCGACCGCTCAAGGTACCTCCCAAAACAAGGGGAAGGCGTTTGCACCCCCCAGCAAAGACCAGTATCACCGAGCCCTCCCAGCACCCGTGGGTGCCCCCAGGCGAAGGATGCTCTGGGCAGCTCTCACAGGAGCATCTCCCATGGGATGACTGCAGAGGACTGAGACAGACCATGGCACCGAAAGGGAGCGGACCCGAGCTTGCATTTCCCCACGGGACCGAACATCCCCGTGCACGAGCATCGGCTCCCGGGTTTGATCCTCCACAAGAGCTGAGCAAACCCAGCTTGCTCACAGCCCCTCTCTGCTCCTTTCACCAAAGTTTCACCATATTAAGCAGCTGAACTGCATCATCCAAGGAGTGTCAAATTGGTTTTAAATGGTTCTAATTATAACCAGGAAGTTTTAAACTGTGTGGGTGGAAAGGAATGCAGCAGATTAATTTAATAGCAGTTACCACGGCACAATAGTCCTTCAATTAAGAGTTCTTTCTGGCTGGGTTTTTTTTTTTTTCTTTTCCCTGTTAATAATAAATGTCACAAATGAGAATAGACATATTACTTCATCAGATGCCTTGGCATATCTTGTCGCCGAAAGCCTTTTGTGCAGAAATAGTAGCTGAAAGGGTAATTTTATAGGTCTTAGCACTCACTTAACACTTTAGGGGCCAAAATCAGGCCTCGGAAGAAACCCAATAAGCTGCACCTGTTTACATCCCTGCAGAATCTGACTCCGCAACCACAAAAAAAAACAAACCCTCGTGGAGTAGCAGGGCTTTGCTATGGTGTGTCAGACACGGGAGCATCCTGCTGCCAGTCGCTAGAGAGAGCACGGGGCGCAGCGTGGGGCCGGGGAGCGGGGGGAGCTCAGCTTCGCACCCCCAAAATGCTCCCCCTCGGCTCCTTTTGGTTTTCCAGCCCCGTGAACCCGAGTCCTGCACTGGCCGTGGGGTGGCTTTGTGGTGCACGGGAGGGAGCGGGACTCCGCTCCGGCTCCCCGTGGTCAGGGAAGGGGCCGGCTTCCTCCCCTCTCCGGCTTTGAACAGCGTGGGAGTTCCTGAAATCCAGGTGTCGAGACAGGAAACAATGCATTTGCCAGCGCTGCTCTGCAAAGGGAGAGGCTGCGTGCGGGGCTCGGGGTGTCCCACGGGGAGCAGCCTGCACCCCGGCTCCTTCCCGGTGCTCGTTAGCAGACACGACGTGCAGCGACGTCCGTGCAGTGATATGCCCCAACGCACCACGTCACCGACTGCTCCGCGGTGAGCAGCAAAGCGCATCTCACATCTCCCTGGAAAAGAGACATTGTGGCCCTGTTTCTCGTCTTTGAACTCCCCTCATTAAAGCCATCAAACCCCAACCCTAATTGCTTCACACCTGAAATGCAGGCTGGGTTTCCAGCATCCCTCCCTGGAGCTGTGCAGCACTCCGGGGCGAGCTCCTGCATCCCCGGCCATCCTCCCCTGCCTTTGCAATCCGCTTTTTCCTCCCAGCTCTCGGCTGCGGCCAGGTGCAGAGTTTCTCTTTGCAGCTGGAAGTTTTCCCCAGATCCGGCTCCCAGCACCGTGGAGGGAAACCTGCCGGCCCTTGCCCTGCCTGAAATAGCCTTTACCGTTCTTTTTTTCTTCTTTGAAAGGTTTATTCTGGTGGGTAATGAGGGGGGAGACCGCTGGGATAGGGGAAAACCATGGAGCAACCCAACCCAGGCAGTTAATGACGAGGGAGGATACAGCGGCTGCGGCCAGGAGACAAAAATACTGGGAAGAGCGACCAGAAGCATCTTTAAAAAGAAAACCTGTGGCTGGCAGGAGGGGCAGGGAGGCTCGGGGGGCGCTCAGGAGACACCCCGACACCTCCGGGCTCCCCAGGGCACTGGGCAGAGGATGGGGGTGAGGAGGGCACAGCCCCTCCGCTGCCATGGATGCCCCATGGACCCCCAGCACCTCGGGGTTTGCACCCAGGGGCGGTGTACTGGGAGAACTGGGAGCCCTGGGCGGAGCTGGCCCCTGTCCCCCCGGCATCGCCGATGCACCGCAGCGTGGGGGTGAGGTGCCTGCTGCTTACCAGCACCGGCTGCCCTTTAATGTTTAATGATGGCTAAAGTGGGCTTCCCACGCAGGGGGGCTCGCCGCGGGGTTACAAGAAAGCGATGGTCAGACTGGGAGAGCTCGATCTCTGCAGTGGCAAAAATGCACAGGCCGGGAGACAGCAAGGCGGGGGTGAGAGGCATCCCAAATGTTCGATGGGGCCCACATGGGACAGGGACACGTCCCCTGGAGCCGTAGCAGCGTCACCCTCGCCCAGCGCTTCCCCGGCCCTGCTCAGCCCCGGCCCTCCTGCACTCACCACGAGGTCGGCGCTTGCTCACGGTGCCCAGCGAGCCCACGGGAGCTTCCCTGCACACCGCCAAGTGCTGGAAAACAGCGAAGACTGACTAATATTCCCCAAAATCCGTCTTCGTGATTTGTGTTCACGTTTGGCCGATGCAATATTGAACAGATGCCCGGAGGGACTTTGGTACTTAAAAACAACGCACAGGAGGTAAACAGGGAGATTTATTATTTTACTTTTGTGGTTTTGAGATAGTTTATGACACCAGCCTAATAACTCACAAACCAAAATCTTCATTGATCGGGGGAAACGTTACGTTATCTTCCCTCCATGCCCGGAGAGACTGGTCCCTCGCAGCCACCCTCTGCCCCGCTGCCTGCTGGAGACGGATCCATCCTGGCACATGCCTGGGGCACAGCCCCATGTCCCACGGCAGGGAGGGAAGCAAATCCCCAGTGTCCAGGGCAGCCTCTCGGGAACCCCGTGGTGCTGTGGACTCAGTATTACTCGTGCCAGGACCAACAGCAGGAGTGTTCCCTGCCACGCTGCCCAGCTCACAGCATCCCTCCCTCCAGTCTCCTTCTCCCCCTAATTGCAACAGCGGGACTACAGGTCCCATCCTTCCCCGTTACTGACAGCTAATTAATTGCCACTTGTCACATTCCCCCGGGGAAGCGTCCGCCCCCAGCGATCGATCCCTGCTGCTGCTGGGTTTTGGGAGCCTCGAAGGCATCCCTATCCCACAGGGACTGGTGGAGAACCAGCCTGGCACCTCCTGAAACGGCTGTGCACGGAGCGCAGCCCTGCGCCGCGGCACCGGGGCGGCCATGCCGGCGGGCGATGCTCGAGGGCAGCACATCGGCCAAGCCGTTTCCCAGCCAGAGCCCGGCGAGGGGAGAAACGCAGAGGCGAGCGCCCCGGGCCGCTCTCCTGCTGTCTCACACCGGCATATTTCTGTGATATATACTGTAAGTCTGCTTCATTTGAAATTCACGGTTAATGACTGAGGTGCTCTCATCCAGGAAACTCCGCGAGGTTCCGGCTTTTAAGGGAAAAGATGTAACAGGGCAGGAGTTGACAAGCGCTGCAGAGAGCTGCCCCGCTCTCCAGGCACTTAAGAAGTCTCCAAAAGAAACATCAACTCCCCCGGGAAGGCTGTGATTTATCGGCCCTTAGGGCTGCGAATCCCAAACCATTCCACCCCACGTCCCCCAGCCCATCGTCCCAATCTGAGCTACGATCCCGGACCGATGGGGTGTAACATGGACAGGGAAGGCTTGGGCAAAGCTCACCCGCAGCCCCTCATTTGGCCGGCACCGGGGACACCCAGCGGGACCCTCCGCGCGGTCCCGGAGGGAAAACGGGGTGGATTTTCCATTTTGCCTACCCGCTCGCTGCTAGCATTAAAGGCAAACCATTGCCATCATTTGAACTATATGATCAGGAGCCTAATTCAATACAATCAGGCTCATTCTTTGAGGGTTGAGCATTTAGCTGAAACCCTAAGCCAGCCCTGCAGTAATTTGGTTGGGGAGGAATTGATTTTGACCATCAGCACTTTCTCATTTTCAATAGAGTACGAACGTAACCAGGTTAATTTCTGTTAAGCGCATTACCCAGGTACTTTTTGCTCTCCAGCCCAATGATTATGTGTCTGATCTGAAAGATTATAATTGCAACCCAACAGGACACAAACAGTAGCCTGTGATTGAAAGGAACCGGACTGAAAGAAAACCAGCTTCTCTTCTACCTAAAAAACAATCTTCATGTTTCCCCTCTCTCCAAATTTCTTCATGGTTAATGACTGCACGCAATAAAGCGGTACATTAGATCTGTCCAATAACTAAATATGCTCTGATTAATCTTATCTTCCAATACACTAGTGTGTCGCCCATCTCGCTGGATTAATGCAGTTACTGCAAGTTTCATTCAGTCCTAGGCAAGTTTTAGGTCTGGTTTTCTTCTTCTTTACCCAAACCAGCGCTTCTGCTTGCAAAGGGCTTCCCAGCGTGGTCAATCCCAGCACCCCGCCGATCCCAGCCCCGGGGCTCCCGGCCACGTGAGCATCCCGGGCGCTGCCTCTTCTCCTGCCCCCAGTTTTCATCTCGGTGACAAAGGAGATTTGGCCACGGGTCTGAGGTTCCCAGATGTCGGCACACCACCGGGATGGCACTGCAGTGAGCCGGCCCAGCGGGAGCACGGCGAACCAACCCCGTATGTGCCACCCATGCTCACCCCTGTGGTTTCCCCCAAAATCAGAGGTGGGGAAGGGTCCCCACGCCGCTGCCCGGCTGAGGATGTCCATCCCCCCGCCGCCACCACCCATCCCAAGGGCTGGGACCGGGATGAGCGCAGGCTTGCCTTGTCTCCAGCCCTGCCTGTACATTATTTCTCCTGATCATCATAACTTTCTTCCGCTTCTAAAGCACCTTTCATCACGAAACAGGATGGAGCGCGGCAGCTGTTGAACAGCATGGAGCTGCGCTGCACAGGCAGGGACGGGCAGGAAGTGGAAGCGGCTCCTGCAGCTGCTGGGACCGCGCAGGAGAGCTGTACTCACGCCACCGCATGCCGGGGCCTTATCACATCCCCCAGCACGCTCACGGCTCCCTTCTGACACGCGAGAAGCCCATGTGGCAGGTTGCATGTGACGGCACCGATGTGACACGCGGCGGCTGGGGAGGGGCGAGCTCCCCTGCGGGACCAGGGGGAGAAGAGCTGTCCTTGGCCGCAGCAGAGCATCGCGCCTTCCTGCCCTCTCCAGCAGCACCTACACCCAGCGCAAGGACCCGCGGCGCTGCAGGTCTGGCCGGCGGCAGTGCAGGTCCAAGTTGTGGCATCGCGGGTCTGGATTGTGGCATTGCACGCTCAAGCCACAGCATTGCACTCCCGAACCACGGCATTGCACATCTGAGCTACGGCATTGCACACCTGAACCATGGCATTGCACATCTGAGCTACGGCATTGCACACCTGAACCATGGCATTGCACATCTGAGCTACGGCATTGCACACCTGAACCACGGCATTGCATATCTGAGCTACAGCATTGCACACCCAAACCACGGCATTGCACACCCGAGCCATGGCACTGCACACCCGAGCCATGGCACTGCGTGTTCAAACCACGGCATTGCACGTCCAAACCACAGCACTGCACACCCGAGCCATGGCACTGCGTGTTCAAACCACGGCACTGCACACTCAAACCACAGCACTGCACACTCAAACCACGGCATTGCACAACCACGCTTTGGTGTCGCAGGTCCGGCCACGGCGCCGCACACCCGCCTCAAGCCGCTGCTGCCGCCAAGCCGGGTGCTGCAGCGGATCAGCCCCGGCGGGTGGGAGATGGAGGCTGTGCCGTGGGGCAGAGGCAGCGAGGGCGGACCTTTAGGGAAGAGACGCTGATGGATGCCCCGGCTCAGGGCGAGGGACCGGCCGTCCCGGTGTCCCGGCTGTTGTGTTTAAGCGCTACCCGCGCAGAGCGAGCCGGGCGCGCTGCAGACCTCGCTTCAGCTCCAGCTTGGGATTATCCTCCCTATCCACCCTCCCTCGTGGGTGGGAAATGTCCCCAGGGCTGGGGCTCGCTACCTGCGGCGCTGGCGTGCGGGGGCTTGGCTCACGTCCTGGGGAGCGCGCTGTGGCCTCTGTCACGCCAGAGCCACAATTATTTTTCTGAGAAATGACACAAGCCCCTCCCTTCCCCGCTGCCCCGACTGTCTGAGCAGCCCGAGGAGCTTCACGCTGTGAGGACGCCCGGGTGCCTTCGCAGGGACACTTGGCTGCGTGCCCTGCGGACCCCTGATAAAAATGTCACGTTTGCTGCGGTGGATGGGAGATAACCGACGCTGCTCCCCCACCACCCCTCGACCAGGATCTTCCCCTTTGAAAAGGACAAATATAACTGAGATGAGTCAGTTCCTCCGAGCTCCCATCCCCTGTACAATATGTAACTGGAATTTTTCATTTCGGCACTGCAGGGGAGGCATAACTGGAGAAGACAATGGAGTCAGCTACGACCCAAAAAAGCAGTGCCAATTCTGTGCGCATGAGAAATAAAAACATTTTTTAATCTAAAAATAAATTAACTCTAAGTGACAGCAAGAGCAGATCTGCATGTACTCACTGTCAGCCCGCACAGGACCAGTCCCTGCTCCTTGGCGCGAGGCGGGTTTGGGTGAATTCCCTGCTCTTTTGGGCCAGGTTGGGATTCGCAGCAGTACCACCGAGCCAGGGAGGCACTCGGCACCTGCACCAGGAACTGGGCTCCCTGAGTTGGCATCGGACCCAGAAGCAAATCCACAGAAGCCAGGGAAACCTCTTGGGTTTATTTTATAACTGCATTACGGCAGTGAGAAGGGAAAAGAGGCTCCACCAAGCTCAGGGCTTGGCTGGGCCAAGAAACTGCACAAACCTATAAAAACCATCCAGCTTCCCGTGATTAAATAAAAGGGTAGCGAGTACGCAAGCGGCCGATGGCCTCATTCTGCAGCTGCGCTGCGGCCACCCCCATGTCACGGAGCAGAGCAGATATCTGGGGCAGCCTCTGCCCAGAGCCCACCCCCCTCCCCTGCCGCTCGCCCCTCTGCTTGCTCCTAACTTGCGTTCGGAGGAGGCAAGGAGTGACCGAGTGCTCGGGTGTCACAGGAGATTGTCTGGATGCTCCAGAAAATAAAAGGCGGGACACGGCCAGGGTTGCTGCTGCAGTGGCGGTAAGATGTTTCTCTCAGCTTCCCTTTGCTCCCGTCGTGCACTGATCACCTTCGCCAAAAACCCTTTCCATGGGGCCACCTACACAGGCGGTGGCCTGCCGCCGCAAAGGGCTCACAGCCAGCGAGGGCAGGACCTAAGGGACAACCGCAGGGCGGAGGGGCCGGGAGCTCCAGACGGAGCAGAGAGATACGGGTAAAGCCGTGGCCCGAGCGCGTAACTCCGTTTTTGACAGCACACTGCCCAATTTACCGCGCAACGACATCAACCGCTTCGCTGGCTGCTTCTTTCAGAAACCTCCCCTCTTCCAGCACCAGTGGTCCCTGTCCCCAGTGTGGTGGCAGCTCGCTCCACGCGCATGGCGATCTGACGCCTCCCAGCCAAGCCATGAGGGTACGGACAAGGCAGGTGAGGGGGGACACCCAAAAACCAAACCATGTCGGGACAATCCTCTCCTTTTTCTTAAGACATTATTAACAGGGCTATATAAAAGCCTTCTGCCTCCCATTCTTTGCCCGTCTGCTCAGTTTTACAGCACTGGCTTCACTAGGTTGGGGTTTCTTTTTTTTTTTCCTCTGACTCGACTCCTTGCTGGGTGACACTGTATTTGATATTTTTAATCACTCAGCATGCATCAGAATTTGGCAGCGGAAGAAAGTGAAGTTAAAAGAGAACAGAGATAGTTCGCGTTTGCCAGGGCTGCCTGCCATTGCCACAACCCCTCATCGCTTGTGCTGCATTTCCCTCTGCTGGAAAGTCACGAGCCGCAGCTGACAAGGTCAATTTAAAAAACATATCGTCGGCCGGCAGTTATTGACCTTCTGGGATTTGGATCGTTTCTTCAAAGAAAAACAAAAGTCCTGAACCCTTCTACCTTTACTGTACAAATATAAGGACATTACACATGCACACATATAGATGCATTTGTATGTGTATATCAATATTACTGACAAATCCTTATAAATCATCTACATCTGGCTTTGTAAGGCTGCAATATCCTGGCCACTGCAGCAATATTACGGAGATTTTGACTTTCTTTTCTCAGAAGTTGCAGCAAAACCTTTATCACTTTGTTTTTCTGTGGGAGCTGCAACTTTCTCCCTGAGCAAACCTGTTGTGGGTAACCCGAGTGGTTCCCGGAGGGGCCGACTGGACGGACGGCACAGACAGAGGGATGCTGTCTCTTGGTTTCTCATCCTACGCCAGGCTCTACCCTGGACCTCGCCGGTGCTTCCAGGTGAGCTGAGGCACAGCAGAGTTCGTCTCGTTCACGTGCTGCTTCCTTACTCTCACGATAAAGTTTGCACCACCCCACTGATTCCTTGGTAGAAGAAAAAAAGGTTGATTAACAGCATTTACTAAACCATGGAGTCACTTCAAGCCCGCAGCAGGTTGCCTGCCCGGACATTAGTGTCTGGAATACAGGGGTAGTTTAAAGATTGCTTTCCAGACGGCTCCGAGATGCGGTTGCGAGGCTTTAAATCTGCCTCCAAAGATAAAAAAGGAGAGTCATCGCTTTTCATCTGCTTCTCCTCCTTTCGTAACAGAAATTAAGCCCGTAAAGCCCAAACCACACGTCCAGAACGCTGACTCCAGGGTGCCGGAGAGCAACAGCGACCGGGGCTGCCGGCGAGGCCGGGGCCGCCTCAGAACAGCCCCTCGGGACCCCGGGCTCGTTTTAAATCGGGCAGCGGAAAGGGGAGACGACGACTGGAGGCCATCGCGGCAAACCCGGCTACCAGATGCTGGCGGGGAGCAGAGCTCGGACCCTCTCCAGCTCTAAGGGGGGGGGGGGGAAAGCCCCGCAGGCGCCGAAGCGAAGAGCACCGAGGGGCGGTTTGATGGCGGCAGGGGAGGCCGCGGCCTCGGCCTCGGCTGTGGGGGAGCCCCGGGCCCCGCTCCGGCCGCGGCCGCCTCAGGAGGTGAGGGGACGGCAGCGGAAAGGAGCGGCAGCACCTCCCGCCCGCTGGGGGGCGCCCGGACGCGGCGGCATCTCGCCGGCCAGGAAGTGGGCGAGGCCGGAAGCGGAAGTGTTTGTCGTTGCGCGATGGCGGCGGCGGTGTCGGCGCTGGGGGGTTTGGGGGTTCCCGATCCCGATGGCGGGGTGAGGCGGCGGCGGCGGCGGCGGGGGGGGGGGCGGAGAGGAGGCGGCGGCGGGTTTTCCGACTCCTTCCCAGTGCCGGTGGCTGAGCGTGGGTTGTTTCAGGGCTCCTCGGGCTCGGAGGACGAGGCGAGGCCTGGCACGGCGGCGGCGGCGGCGGCGCAGAAGCGGGAGGAGCGGCTGCGCAAGTTCCGCGAGCTCCACATGAAGCGGGTACGCGGCGGCGGCCGGAGCGGGACGGGTTCCTGCCAGCGGTGCCGCCGATGCGCGGGGAAGCGGAGCGGAAGAGGCGGCGGGGGTTGCCCGGCCCAGCTCGGGCGAAGGCCGGCGGCGGCCCGGTGGTCCCGGGGAGGTTGTGCCGCCGGTTCGCTGCTCCCATCGCATCGGCGATTTCCCCGTCCCGCTTAACCCCCCCAACCCGGCACACACGGGCGATGGTTTCTTTAGCCCTTCGCCAAACGCAGCGTTTTACGCGGCGGGATCGGGAACCGGCGGCCCAGCCCCCTCCCGGGACGGGCGCCTGCGGTCCTCGGGGCGCTCCGGGGTTTGGGGGGGTTTTTTGTTTCTGTGGTCGGGCGTTGCCGCGCGTCTGTGGAGTTCAGTAACAACCTGTTTTGTTCCTAGAACGAGGCTCGCAAGCTGAACCACCAAGAAGTGGTGGAAGAAGATAAAAGACTGAAATTGCCAGCCAACTGGGAAGCCAAAAAAGCTCGGCTGGAGTGGGAGCTGAAGGTGGAGGAAAAAAAGAAGGTAAACACACACCTACAGCTTCCCGTAACCCTGCTGGGCCTCAGGCCAAGTGCCCGCAGCGATGCCGAGCCCCGCTTCCCGGTGGCCAGGCGGCTTTGGGAGCTTACACAGATGTTACCTCCCAAAAATCCATCTCCTGATTAGACTCCCGATTATCTGAATTACTGTCCTGCGCTAGAGGTTGACTGGACCGGTCTACGTAGTTAGAACTAAGTTTGATGCTTGGCCACTGTCTTCTTGTTAAAACTAAAGTGTTCTCTGTGCTGCGTCAGGAATGTGCGGCGAGAGGAGAAGACTACGAGCGAGTTAAACTGCTAGAGATCAGTGCCGAGGATGCCGAGAGATGGGAAAGGAAAAAGAAGAGGAAAAATCCAGATCTGGGATTTTCAGGTAACGGCTTAACTACGTAGTTGTCTGCGTTCGCAGTGAACACCGTAGTTAGCATTTCGGCGGCAAACCGGACCGTGCAATAAAAGCCTTCACCTTGACACTAACTCGTTTTCTCCCAAAGATTACGCGGCTGCTCAGCTGCGCCAGTACCAGAGGCTGACCCGGCAGATCAAACCTGACCTGGAGCAGTACGAGAAGCTGAAAGAGCAGTAGTGAGTTCCGAGTTCGGTCACCCGATACCGTCTGCGGTATTTCTACACGATTTGGCAAACGCTAAAGACTTTAAAACTCCTCCTTTCAGCACGCACATATTCTCGCATGCACTGTGCTATTAATTAGCCTTTTAACACGATGTTAAGCCGCACGGCCTCCCTGATAATCTACTCGGCAACCCCTGCTTCAGTAGGGAAGAGGCCCGGTGGTGTCATCGGTGAGGTCACTTTCTTCAAACTCAGCGTTACCGAGTTTGAAGAAGTATTTTGTCAGTTAGGTTGCATTGAAGCGCAGGAGAGGATTGCTCTCATTTCTCAGAGTAGGTTCTGGGGTTTTTAAGCAGCCTGGCGTGGCTCGGGAACAGGCTGACCGACAGCTGAGAACCTGCCGGGTTCGCATCCAGGGGGAGTTAGAATTTCAGTGGGTTTCTGCCCTTTCGTAGGCGTGTGCTAGCCCCTCTCGAAATAATTGGGCGCGCTTGCTTTTAGTATCAGCACGTTCTCCCCTGAATCCTCGAGTCCCCCAGTTTGAGCTCAGTGCTTTGAAGTGCTAGGTTAAGAGTCATACAGAAGCAGGGAAATCTCAAAGCCGTCGATAGTTGTGTAAACTGCTGCCCCTCTGTTACTCTTGTCCAGCGGTGAAGCGCTTTATCCCACATCTGACAGCCTCCTCCATGGAACTCACGTGCCGTCTAAGGAAGGGGTTGATAGGATGGTCGCGGATCTTGAAAAACAGTAAGTAAACACGGTGATAAAATGCAGAAGTGGGCGACACAGAGCAGCTTTGTGTAATCAAATCCACAGGGTTCACCCCCCGGTCTTCAAACACTGCCCTTTGTCTCACAGAATTGAAAAGCGTGAAAAATACAGTCGAAGACGGCCTTACAACGACGACGCCGACATCGACTACATCAACGAGAGAAACGCCAAGTTCAATAAGAAGGCGGAGAGGTTCTACGGGAAGTACACAGCCGAGATCAAACAGAACTTGGAGAGAGGAACAGCCGTCTGAACCCTCCTCTCGGGCAAAGCCCTGCTACGCGTCTGTTCGAGTTTGGTATAGGGATTTTGCAGGCAATTTTAAGTTGTATCAAAAAAAATGCTTTGTAGACCTCTAGAATCAATAGTGTCTTTAATGTAATGGAAGTAATTTGCGTAACTTCAGCTGTATATAGTGCTTACTTGCAGAAGTAACCAGCTTGTGCAATTTCATGTTCTAAATAAACACAAAATTTACCGCTCAGTTTAGAATAAAGCTTGTCTTCATCCTGCAGTAGCTGAAGACTGGGAAAGTCCCCGGAAACACTCGATTAGCAAGAAAGTGAAAGAATGCTTGAAGGAACACAGGGGACCTCTGTGTCAAAGAGAACTACCCCCACAACAGCTTGTTGACTTGCACACTCTTCTCCCTCGAGTAGAGGTCTTGGTGAGCCACGGAGCGGAGGGCACTGTACCGCTCGATTCTGGAGCGGCGTAACCCGTACCGTTGGTATCGTGAAGCCTCCTCCTTCGCCATTCGCTTACTGCCTTGCGCAGCAAGCCTTTAAAGGCTGCTTTTCAAGCAACCTAAATCAAAACACAAGCCAAGTTCAGCAGTGGAGGTCAGAAGTTGCTCAGGCGCAACACCTTGACAGTGAGAATGGCGATGGCTTCACAAGCAGCAGCCAGGAGCACCATCACCACAAGCTAGCCCTCTGCAAGTGGAAATCTGGGGAAGTTACTCCGGAGGCCCTGAACTAGCCCCAGCCTGGGCAGGAACAATTCCAGTGTAAAGGTCCACTTTCAGAACAATGCAAAAATTCTCTTCTCCTGCACTTGGCGAGAACAGATGGGTCAGCGAGAGCTAAACCTGGAAGTAACCGCTTACAGGACAGAGTCAACTTACTACCGGACGCAGGTCTAACACTTGACACATTGAGAAGCCAGTGCAAAACTAAAGTTTATTGACTTGAAGTAAACAGTTACACAATGTAAATCAAGTGTTCAAAATAACAGCTACTGAACTATTATTTAGAAAAAGTTACCCACCTGTAAGTTCTAGTCCATTAAAGCAATACAAAAATATTTACAAATATACACAAGATTCCCATCTGTGGCTTCTGGATCTCTGTGCTCTAGATCTGAAAGAGAAACCTAAGATTCCAAAATTAAGATCTCAAAATAAATACTCAGTATTAACAAGTCTTCAACCTGACCAGAAAATTTCAGACCTCACTACTGAAGTTTGCATAATGCTGCAGTCAGAGACGGCAAGAAAAATACGCTAGCGTGCCCGGAACGGTACGCTTTTAGGTGAGAAGTTTAAAAATGTTTTCTTCTCCTCCTTCTTGACAGGAACCCATTGCCCATAGGGACTTCCCTTTCTGTCCTCTTCTCTTCCTGGAGAAATTGCCGGTTCTTTGACAACATGGCTTGCTGGCTTCTGTAGTACTGGTTTTGCCATTGTATTCTGGAAAAAGAAATTTCCTCTCAAAATGCTGGAACGAGAAGGAATGTACTAAGACCTGCCAACTTCAAGGGGTTTATCTGTGCCGGTAAGAAACGTTTTCTTTCAGGTCACGGGAGACCTGATGCCTACTGTGCATCAACTACGCACGCTTAACTGACACAGGATTCAGGGAAGTTGCTTTTTCCTTAGTTCTGCATTATTTAAATATATCCAAACATGTAACTTGAAATAAGTTCCAGTGTAAACCAGTTCTGGACTACACTTTTGAGTCTGTAGTACGCTATAAGCATTGAAAGGTAAACATCTACTTTAAACACACTGCTGTAGTGTGTTTACAGCGCTCTACTGCTGAAGTACTGACCTAACTCCTCCAGGAAAGTCATTATCGAACCATTACATTCAACTTGTTACTATTAATAAGATCTTTAATCTGGCAACCAACGCTGGGAAAAGCCTAACACAGGCGGGATGAAGTACTGGACTTCCATCTCAGGAAATCACACTTACATTAGGACTGAAAGAAATGCTTCTCTGTATGGTCGCTCTCTCCATTCCGCCCTTGGTCACGTCTTCTGCTAGTCTTCCGGGTTGCTAGAAAAGAGCACAGACAGCTTAAGTGGGAGGATACGTTATTCCGTGCCAGTTAAGGCAGTTACTAGAGAGTATGAACTTTCTGGTAGAGTCGTTTCTGATATTTACATCAAAAGTAGCTGTAAGCTACTAAATATGCAAATAGATCAATGTTGAACTCCGTTTGAAAAACATTCAATGTTTTTATCAATGTCATTGTGCCAATTCACACGTGACCTCATATCCATGCCCGTGACCTCATATCCATGCCCCAGTTACAGTTTTAAAAAGGATTCAAGCATGGACTGCCACACGATGAAGTGCAGTGGTAGAGTTAAGTTGCATTAAGTTCTGCATATCGATCCTGCAGAGCTTTGGATAACGACAATAAACTTATCTGCAAGTGATGCAGGCCTCTTCTTCTGTACTCTCTCAACATCTGGAATATATTGCATATATTATGAAAGGGATGCCTGTACCATTTGTCTAAAACCCTTAGTAAATTTACTTCCATTTGAAATAGCGGTATCTGATCAATGTAACAGTTACTGCAGTTTTTGTATTTACCACGAATCAGGCTAAGACACCGTAACAACAGAGCCAAACTAAAATTCAAATTCAGTTTAAGCTGCTCAAGTTTCTCCCTCCCTTAAATTCACAGCAGCTATAGCCCACAAGTCCCTTAATTACCAACAGATTTTCTTCATCATGTCTGGAACCATAGTCATGATTTCTATAAGACAGAAATAAAGTATGTAAAATGCATTGTGTGCTTGGGTATGTAATTTCTGGGATACAAGTTTGTTGCATATGAAAAGCTTTTAACAGTTAAAAAGGGTAGAAAGATTTAACCTTTAAAAAAACCTCACACTGCTCACTAGGTTTGGTAAGGAGACTCCTTGTTTTAGGTCAGAAACACATAAACTAGTCTAAGTAATGGGCAAGAAGAACAACTCAGAAGAACAAACTACATTCACCTCTCCTTCCCAGCCTATCACTGCTGGAAAGCCTGCGTGTACTCAGTGGATCCACCACCTCTTACGAGTCCACAGTACTTTCAGCTTAACACAGTCTACAGCGTTTTTAGCATTCTGGTAAAACTGAAGTTTTTGTTCAAGGGTTTGAATTCATCATCGCAAACTCCACCGTTAAAAACTGTAACGCATCCATGCAGACGACAAGTTTTAAGTGTTTACCTTTTCATTGAGAATACTCCAGTTCATACTTACCTCAGCCGACTCTCCAGGTTCTTCATGCTCTTGTTTTTCATTTTTTATCTCTTTGGAAGGAGTAAGGATCTTCAAGCTTGCTGGCAAGACTATGTTATCTGTTCCCAGAGCTTTCGCAGCATTAGCTTTTGCTATTTCCAGTAGTTCCCTCTTGTCTACAAGAGGAAAAAAAAGTGTCATTCTCTTATGTTTAAATCAACATGTACCTACTCACACAAGCCTAAAACGTGCAGGTTTAGTATCACTGCATGTATGTAAGCATCAACTGTGACAATTTCTCCTCAGAACTTGGGAGCTCTAGCTTCAGTTGAAGTGCAAAGAATATGCTCTGAACTGCCTAACTTTTTGTTTAATACATTTTTATAACCACACAGATTTTCTTCCACATTGCCATTATCAGTTATGCTCTATCAAGCAAGTAAACAGATGAGAATTTGACTGGTTAAAGTAAATTGTATGTTTTGAGGTTCTCACACAATAAGAGTCTCAAGAAAAGTACCTTTTTCACTCAAATGGAGAGGTGACCTACTACGAGATCTTGTTCGTGACCTGCTTCTCCAGCTCCTGTAAGCCTCAGGGTATATTGTTCGCCCAAATCCATAGTATCTTCGGCCTCTTGAACGTGATCTGCTTCTCGAATAGGACCTTCTATAGTATGATCTTCCACGAGACCATGACCTACTGCGTGACCTATACCTCGGAGGAGAGCATTGGTACCTCCTGTAGTGCCTGGCATGGTACCTTCCTCGGTACCTCATGTAGCCGCGTGATCTGGACCGGCTTCTGGAATATGAACGAGAGTATCTTCTGTACCTTCGGGAACCATTTCTTCTAGCCCATGACCTCGATCTGGACCTGGACCGACTCCAACTCCTGGAGGAAGCTGAAGAGGAACTACTTGAACTGGACTGTGAACTGCAAGAGGATCTGCTAGACGACCTTGTTGATGACCTATCACAACTCCTCTTGGATCTCAAAGACGACTCTCTTTTCTTCGGTGAGCTGAGGGTTAAATCATCCATGAAATCTGTCATATCATCAGTTTTCCTAACCACCATTTTCTCCATGCAGGTACTTTCAGAAGCTGGTTCTGTTTTTATTGTTGTTCTGCAATACCCGGTCTCTGTTCCTGTTGTGGGTCAGAGGGGGGAAGCTAATCATTTATATGCATCAAATCATTTATACAGCAACAACAAACATGATGACACACAGGCAAAAAGTCCAAGGACAATTCAACACACCAACAATTCCCATCCAGTTTATCAGCATGTTTTGCACATGACAATTTTAAGTTTCATCATTTTCTCTCCTGTAGTCAGTCTTGTATGTGAAATAAAAAAAGGCTTCCATTTCAACCATGAGTAGTTCTGTGTGGAATTTTGAAGAGAGGTTTGTTTGTGTGGGGTTTAAGTTAAATACCCTTCGTTTGCTAGGTAAGCACACACCTTTTGTGAAAAGGATATGAGTTAATACTTTTTTTCCTCCAAACAGAATTTGCAAGGTATTTTATCTTCAGTCTATTCTAAGTGCAGCCTATTGCATCTACAATGCAAAATAACCATTTGCCTTCCAGATCAGTACAAATTGAATAGTTTTCTTCTGCAGTTCTATAGAGGTTAAGTTTTACTGTTTTCCTCCAACAGGGTGGAGGGGGAGGAAGTACCTTCAGGGTACAAAGCAGCCACTTCAAGATCTTGACTGTACCATATTACAAAACTACCTGCACAAAGCTCCACACATCCCAGCAGCGTATGCAGCAAGCTACTATTAAAAACATTCTACGTAACTAGTGAGAAATACAGTTAACGATTCACTGGATATGACTTGTAGAGGATGTAACAACTTGTTAAGGTTATGTATTAATAATTAAAATGGCTGTCCCTCTAGTGGCAGCCATTTTATATCTACAAAGGTTACTGTATTCTAGGGTGTAACTATCTTATCACCAATACTTAAACCCTGAGTTACGTCACCACTTTATGGTTTAAGGAAGCTTGCTTTATCACAAGATTTCTATCCAGTGCTCATGTAAACCGAAGTTACCAAGTAAGTCTTAAAACCTTACTGAAATCGATGAAGGGTACAAAGTTCTACACAAGTTTGTAAGAAGCATTCCCCTTGCTACTACTGAAGCTAAAGTTTCACTACTTCGCTTCTAAACAAGGGTCAAGGTCACAAGCACTATACAAGGCACAGCTAAGACGAAGCAGCTGATTAAATCTGACCTCAAACGCCACCCCCACCTCCCACCGCTAAGCTACCTAGACATCACCGTTTCCAACAACGTACAGATCGAGCGCATCTCACGTACTCTCACACAACTGGCCTTCACCTGGCAAACCACGCAGAAAACACGGTCCCCTCCACCCACGCGTTAGCGGGCTGAATTCGCGGGGACGAGATTCGCGTCAGAGGCTGTTTACGAGCACTTACCGCTGGGAGCCGCCGGACACCCCCGGTGCTGGTTGCCGTGAGCCACCAGGGCGCTCCTGTAATAAAGAAAAACGTGAATAACGTGTGTCCCCCACCCCGCAACGGCAACCCTCCAACACGTTCACCGTAAGACGAGTAACGGCCTCTCCCCGCCCCGAATAACCGCCTTTTGCGAGCGCGCTCCAGCCCTCCCCCGCCAGCGGCTCCGAGGAGCTGCCCCGGCCGTGCCCCGCCAGCCGCCCCACCAACTCACCGGCTCCAGCCAGCCGGGCTTCCCCCGCACGGATCCTGCTCCAGTGGCGACGCCCGAGGAGACAGCCCCGCTTCGTGAGTCACCCCCATAGCGATCGGCCAGGCTCCTTCCACCCAGGAAACAAGCCGCGATACAGGCCCGGCAGGACGCAGCCCTCACAGCAGCCGCCGCTCGCTCCCGCCACCCAGCAGCGACTGAGGGCGGCCGAGAACCTTCCAGAACTACCCCCTCCCCTTACGTAACGGGGAACCAGGGCGCATGCGCAGAGGGCCAGAGGCTTCCCCGCGCATGCGCACTGACCGCCATCGCCTCCCCCTCCCACCCACCCCCTCCCCGTACTGCAGCCCATGCGCAGAAGGACCCGTTTAGGACGCCCGCCGGCACCCAGTGCGCCTGCGCGCCCCCCTCCCCGTCTCGTGACTCTGCCGGAGCACATCAGCTGAGCGCCGCGCGTGCGCGGTGGGCGCGGCTCGGCGGCTGGCTGGCGGCGGTTGGGGCTGCTGCGCGCGCGCCGGTGAGCCGCCGGCCAACGGTCGTTCCCCGCCCTCAGGTGAGCGGAGACGCGGCGTGAGGCGCCGCTTCGGGGCAGGGTGGGATGCTTGGCCGGCGCCTTCTCCCTCTCCCGGATGGCCGCGGCCCCGCCGGATGTCCCCGGCCTCGGGCGCGGGAGGGCGGCGGGGCCCCCTCCGAGGGCTGGGTGCGCTGACCGGCGGTGTCTTCGCCTCAGCTCTGAGGCCGGCGCCTCTCCGGCGGTTTCCCGGGTGGGTGCCGGTGGCCGGGCTCCGTCGGCTGCTCTGCTCAGTCGCCCCTGGGGAAGGGGCCCCGGCTGTGGGATTTTCGGGTGGCGCGTGGCAGTTTTAACCTGCCTCGCACGATGCGCATTGCTGCGTGCCAGCCCTTGATGCGTGATGGGTTTCCTCTTGGAAAGTAACGTCCCTTTTTCTTCTCCAGTTCTTCAGAGCGCTGAAAAATGTCAGGTTTTCTTGAGAGCTTGAGGTGCTCGGAGTGTGTTGACTGGGGAGAGAAACGAAACACGATCGCTTCTGTTGCTGCGGGAGTGCTGGTGCGTACAGCTTCTCTTAGGCTGCTTTCGGGCTTTTTAGATGGAGTTAGCTGTCGATGAGCTAAAAATTATTAGCTGTTTGGAAGTAAAAGGAAGAACGGGGATATGTTGTCCTTGTATGTAGCAGCAGAGTTAACGACAAAATCTGTTTTGGGTGCTTGCATCCACGTGTTATTTAAGTTTTGCAGCTTCTACCCATGTAATAACTATTGGGAGTAGGTAAATCTCTGGCTTTGCCTTTAACCTTGTTCCTGAGTTGATGGCAAAACTAGTTATGCTATCAGTTGACTGTGGGTTGGAGACTGTAAGAATGATTTTATATATTAACGTTACTTTTTCTAGAGTAATCTTATATATTGTTAGAAGGCTTGTGTCCGTATTTTAAGCTATTGTGCTTTTTCTTCTTTTTAAATAGTTTTTTACAGGTTGGTGGATAATCATAGATGCAGCTGTAAAATACCCTAAAGTGGAAGACTTCAACCATTCATACCATGCCTGTGGGGTTATAGCCACTATTGCATTCCTAATGTAAGTGTAATTTCTCAATCAGAGCTACACACTCCTAGAACTTATTTTATGCAATTAATAAAAGAACGCGTGGCCTTTAAATGGAGAGGTAACTAAGAATAACAAAGCGAGTTACTATCTGAGTATCTCTAATATCTTTCTTATATTTGTTGATATTTATAGTAAGGAACCACTTAAAAAAATTGTGTCTTATTAGACACGCTTAAGTCTTATTAGTCTTTGGAGAAATGCTTTTTAAGTTTTAGCCTTGTCCCTCTTTTAAAAAAAACCAAAACCACCAAACCCCACAACATCATCCTTTTTATATAGGTTTCTGAGAAGTTTCTCCTATTGTTTTGTAAACACTTACTTCTTGCTTTACCTATGTTTACCCAGTTCTATCCTGTTTTGCTCGTACAGGATCAATGCGGTGTCTAATGGACAAGTGCGGGGTGACAGTTACAGCGAAGGCTGTCTAGGACAAACAGGTACGGCGGTGTAGGCTATTGTATAGCGATAGATCTGTGAAGCCATTAAGTCTTGCAAGAGCTGTACCAGGGTGCACGCTGTGTATCTGTGCCTAGCTCTGGGGTGTGACAGAAGGTGCTCTGAAACAAAAGCGTGCGGAAAGTCACAAGTGCCTGTACTCGGACACAGGCACAAAACATCCCTACGTCTTTTTCAAGGTGCTCGGATCTGGCTGTTCATCGGTTTTATGATGGCTTTTGGATCTCTGATTGCTTCCATGTGGATCCTTTTTGGAGGCTACGTTGTTAAAGGTAAGATACGGCATGGGATGTGACCTGATCAGTTTTTGGAAGTTCAAAGTATTTTAAATGACTATTGAATTTTAGCACTTATTTTTAGATAGTTTTAGGCAGGCCCAGTTTTAATATTTTGGTTCCCTACGCACCACTATTCCATACTATCTACTATTATTGGGGTGGATTTTATCTATTTCTAAGTCACAAACTTCCAACTGGCCTCATTAGAAACACAGGTCTTGGTCAGCTGGGAGCTGTGCTGATAGAATTACACTGCTGCAGTTACATGGGAATAATTCCCTGGGTGAACACTTATTCCCAGAATAAAAATTGCTGATTTTGTGCAAATTGCTCCCAAAGCCTGTATACTAAATTAGCGAAAGGGAAAAAAATAATTCAAATTGCCTGTTTAAATTCATACCTTAACACGTACCACAGTGACTTTTTGTGAAGGCAAGTCTTGAGAAAGACATGAAAACTGCAGTGTATTTGTCTTTGTTTTTCCAAAGGAAGTTAGGCCGCTCAGGTAAATGTAAAGATATTACTTGTACCTGGAGCTGAAGTGAATTTCAGACTCGTCAGGGCACACTGGTGGCTTCGTTTAATTTACATTCTCGTCAGCTTTGGCCTTGCTCAATTCACAGGGGATTTTCAAGGAAGCCTAGGTGCATTGGTTGCGTAGTAGTGCTAACGTGCACTCCCATTTTGTACATTGTCATTACATATGAATATATATGTATACATACTTACACACACGTGCATTCCAAACAGGATGTGCAATCCCATGTGATAATTACAGTCTTCACGAGCATTGCATTTGAGAGGCACGTTTTTGGTTAGAGAACAGGCGAGGCTTCTTTTATTTGGGAAGCTAAATGATTTGGGGGGGGGGGGCACAAAAGCCATTGAATTAACTTTCCAGTGGGGTGAGGCTTACGCTTGTCTTCTGTGTCACACAACTGAGCAAGAGAGATTGGAGGGGACCGCCTTGTTGGAGAATGAAAGGGGTTTATGAGCTGCATAGTGCTGTCTTCATTCCACGCGAGAACATTGTTATGTAGTAGCAACAGCGCTAAATGTTTGTTGTCACTTCACCCCCTGTCTAGTCGGGAATCCCACATTGTAACGGACCCCTCTGTCTAACTCGGCTCCTTACCGCTGCTCCACAGTGCGTAGACTCCAGATGTTCGTGTTGAAATGACACTGGTTATCTCCGCTATCGTAGCGCAGCGTAGTGTTTCTGAAATGGCAGAGATGGGATATTCTTGAACGTGACTTCCAAAAAAATTATGGAGATTTTTTTTCTTTTGTTAGAAAAACCAGTAGTATACCCAGGAATAGCTGTGTTTTTCCAGAATGCATTCATCTTTTTTGGGTAAGACTATCTTCTTTTGTTCATTTCTTACCTAATTTGTTTTTAGTGATTAAAACTGAAACGTGCTGTAATCTGTTTTTTCTTAAGCCCTGTTTTGTAACTAGACACGGGTCGATAAACTGCTGGTAAAGGCAGTAGATCTCTGGGATCTGTCTGCACAGGTTTCCTTGCAGGACCAGGAATTGGATTTACAAACACTACAACTTGCTCCCTGAAATCATGTATTTAAAATACTAGGTATTTGATTGGCTCCATTAGGTACTCATGTCCCTTTATTCTCTTTTAAACAGAGGACTGGTCTTCAAATTTGGTCGCACGGAAGACTTGTGGCAATGAACACGCCTGTGGAAGTGCATTGGCCATGCTGGTTTTTTAACTGCACACTCCCAAAATTTTGTAAAGCCATTTTGTAAACGGTGACCTTCAATTGTGTCTAAAGATGAAACAAGGAAAACTTAAATCATAGCAGTAAAAATTCTGGTTCTATTCTGTTTAGTTTTTTTACTCTTGTATGTTGATTTAAATGTTGTAACGTTTTTGACAAACGTAAAATTGCTACCAGTAACCATGGAAGTCACTTTTATGATACGATGTTTGCTACAAGTAAATAGTATAGTGGAAAATGGATGTATTTAACCAGCTGTTTCTATGATGTTATTTACAATCCAAGGCTTCCTAAAAATGCTTTAAAACAACTTTTTAACATATATTTATTAAATATTTCCTATATCTGGACAATATAACCATTTCTTCAATTTCAGAACTTACTGGTGTGTGGCTTTTCTTGTGTCATATAGAACTATGCTGCTTTGGGGATTTTTTTCCCCTCCTCCCTGAATATTTAATTTATCCTATGACGATAATGAGGAAGTCTCTGGTGAGTAACAACTTACTGTTGCTGTGACATTGTAGAGGCACAAGTATAAATTAGGTAGTGGCTCTAGATGGAAGTAGCTCATCCACAAAACTTGCTGTGAACTGTTTTCTAACCGCTGTAAAACAAAGGAAGAGTCCTCTCCGGATCAGAGTTCTGTCTTCAGGAAGCCTACTCTTCAGACCAGGGACAGTCACTGCCGGGGAGAATTTTGATCCTGCAGCATACTCACTTGAAAGGTGAGATAGCTCTTCCTGTATCTGCCCCTTCCTCTGCGTTCACCTAGGCTCGTTGCTCAAGAAATCAATGATAAAGGACCCGTGGGGAAAAGGGAGGGAATAAAATACTATTCCTTAAAAGCGCTCCTGCTAGAAAACAGCAGAAGCCGTTTGCGTTGCAGCAGTTAGGTGTGGTTGGTTGCTGGGAGGTTGGCAAGTGAAGTGCACGAGTTGAGCCTGGGTTACCCCCTCACGCAGGCAGCGGTGTGCTAACCGTGAGGTAACGCAAATGTGTACGTGTGTATCCAGGCTGAGTGTCACTGTCAGCTGGCAGAAGCCGTGGGCAGCTGATAAACTCGGCAGATCACTGGCTCTTTTGTGACCTGGAAATAAGAAAAACTGGCCCTTCCTCGGTGTCAAGTAATGAAAAATTACGTGAAACCTGTCTCATGCTCCTTCAACCGTAGTGATCTACTTTGCTTAATCCCTAATGAATGAATTGAGGTCAGCATCAAAGAACTCATGCTTTGTCTTCAACGTTACGTTCTTCCTTATTACTTCATTTTTAAGCAAGTGTGCTGAATAAATAAAAAACAATCCAATTGTGACTTTTTTATTAGGTAAGCATTTTTGAAAGAGTTTTTCTGTGTCAACTATTTCGAAACGAAGAAACACTGAGGATTGCAATCCATTTAAAAACAAGGGTTCGTTTGCACAGAATCCTCTGCCCGATCCGGCCCCAGCTCGTGCACCAAAGCCCCCTGCTCGTCTCAGACTAAAACAGCTCGACATAAGACACTTTGGAAATTGGGTCTGGCGTTGGCACCAGGGACTATTCCCCGGTCTCTCCAGTTGTCCGCACCCTTAGGGCAGCCAGAGCCTTTTGGGCAGCTGAGCTCGCGGTGGTGCAGACTGTCGCTGCGCAGACAGGCTGTTCCGAGGTTTGCTGCCGAATCTTAAGTAATACCATTGATTTCCGGGGCGCCATCCACAAGCAGAACAATTTAACTTCTTGCCATTTGAACTTCCAAATAGCTAGCCCGAGCCAAGTAATTAGGATTTTTCTTTAAGCAGTCAGGTAACTCAAAGAGTTCAGTCTGGCAAGACACAGAGTTCCGGCCCTGATCCAGCTCACTCATCAAATCCTTGCTTAACAAGGCCTTCACCAGAGTTAGTTTAGCTTAAAAACAAGTACTTTAATGCTTTGCTAGATAAGAATAAGTACGTACTCCTTGAAAAATTATACTTTAAAACATATATTTTGGCTTTTAAACTTGGGAGCTAAAAATAGTTTAAAGTTTCCAAGCGTTTTGATTGATAAGCCGTTACAGCAATGAATGCAGCCAACTTTTTTGTACGTATCCTACAGAAACATACTTAAGGTAAGACCAACAAAGCAGAAAAGCAAAATGCATTATAAGTTTGCATCTGTAAATTCACACCCTGTATCTTTCAAGAATAACTAGAACAGTTTTTTTACTAATGCTTTGCGTGTCCCTTGGGATGGCTTTTTTGCGCGTGAGAATTGACGCTTAAGTGCTCTTTCAACCCATCATAGCTATTCGTTTTCTCTGGTGACAAATAGGAAAAGCTTATCTTGGTCAAATCTGTCATCTGGGTTCCTCCATTCAAAATCCAACAGCCAAACGGGGAAACTGTGAAGACAAACATTCTGGCATCAGAACATTTTATGCATCGAATCATCATACGAAAAAGGCAATGGGAAACCTTAGTAGAAGGTTATTTTCATCCATCTCTTTTTTTCTGTAATTCAGAGCATCACATTCAGCACCTAAAGGTGCCCAAGGCCTGTGTTCGTGCATCAGACTGAATAGCCGCTCTGCAGCCACGAAGGCCAGGAGGCTTGGTCTGTTTTCATAAAAAGCACCTTCCGTTCCGCTCACTGGCTTCTAAAAATCCCTCTCTCAGATGCTGCTCAAGTCTCCTCGGGGACTGTGTACGAAGCACGGAGGCCAGGGCTGTCAATCCCAGAGGATGTCTGAGCACCTAAGATTACGTGTTACACCAAACGATCGTCATTTCAGACTTAGCCCTGCGCCCACCAGCGGCTCTGACGATCCTAGCTGAAGACTGCGTGCATTTATAATGTTCGGGCTCTCAATCAACTGTGGGAACAGTTCATCCGTTTCAAACGGGGCACCCAAAACGTACTGTGAAATGGAATTATCCCCCTTTTTTTTTGTAATTCGAATACCCGGAGTTCTTCATCAAGGTCAACAAGGTGCTATATATACTCCCACACTGTTAATTTTACATTGAAACTTACCTCCCAATAAAACTGGTCTTCGAAGTACTTTGATACAGGGATGGTCTTAAACAGCTTGAGGTTTAAGATTAAACCTATTTGTAAAGACACATATATCCAATATAAATACAGACGTCAGGGAAAGGGGAAGATTGTGTGTAACTGGAGGTTTCTTAGTAACGCGCATCCAAATGTAACATAGATCAAAATACCAATTCAGAACTAAATGCTTCAGCAGAGCCCCTTGACTCAGGTTGACCTTAAATACAAAGAGAAGCTTGCCAGGATCAAGGCTTGTGTTATTAAAAATTACTTACTTTAGGTAAAACCCCATTAAACAGCCTGCCAGATTCTAAAAATACATCAAAAATCATTAACTTCTTGCATGAAAAATGCCTGTGTATTTAAAGCAGTCGGGCTTATCAGCACTGTTAGCTTGGGATTTCGGATGGAAACATCTAGATTTGTAAACAATTGCTAAAACGCTGAATGTTTGATTATTTTAGCTGAATGTTTTTTAAAAATCTGCTTGATTAGCTCAACTTCTTAATTACACTTAAGGTAGTGCAAAGGTTTCAGATCAATTAAAGCACAAAAAAAATCAGAGTATATTTCACAGCAATCTTCATCTGCCATTTCTCTTTTATTCCAGACAGAATTAACAGCTATAGAAAAACTGCAGCTGCCGTAAACCTGACAGAATGTCACATGAGAAACACATGAGCCCTGGTGATCCCAAACCACTAGTGATCAAAGGCCTAGTGCTTGGCTGATGCAAGCGAGCTACTGCCGTTAGTGAAACTTTGCAGATTTATACCAACTGGCCTAAAAGGTGAGAAGCTCTAGATAGCATTTTTCTGTCACTAAGACAATCCCCAAATGTAAAACTATTTTCATCCTCGCACATCTCCAGTCTGAAATTTGAAGGCAGCTGTTAAGCATCTGTTAAAATAAACTTCACCGATGAAAGAACGGTGCTACTGGGCTATTTACGTTGAATACATAAATATTCTTCAAAAGACTGGCTTTGAAGAGCCCCTGGCATTCACGTTTCCCATGGCTGCTTCTACAAATAATTTACCCGTAGAAACACACTTCAGAGCCCCAGTTAAACCGGCCTCTTTCTGCGAAGGGTTGCACTGACACGATAGCAGGTGCAATGAGATGACATACCCCTTGCCCCGAGGAAATGAGGAAGATATTACTGAAACGTGTTTTTCAATACTGACCTGTAATGAAACCCGTTATCAAGGCAACACTGATGGTCAGGCAGAAGGCGCCGACGTGAATCATGAACAAATAACCCAGTCTGAAAAGCAAAACAAGTGTTTCACCTTTTACAGTTGCTGAATTTAGCAATAAGACTGTGAATGAATCTGTATCTACACAGCATTTTACATCAAAACCTCTCATAAAAAATCTGTTCTTCTTGAATCTCTCTGCAGCTGCAGTTAGATGTTTTAAGAGATCCTATCAGAAGCCTAATACAGACTTCAGAGCGACATGTTTTGCCCTTATAAACCATCATTGCGGTACTAAAACTTCATTAAATTTGTTTGTTTCAATAAGAATATGACGAGAAGCGTAAGGCCCTTACGCTGCACTGTGATTCATTCCTGCGTAAAGGAATGAATTTCCTGAGCAAATCAGGGCACTTCTTGTATGACACGGCATGAGCTTGATCTGCAAAAATGAGATGCCAGGGCCAGATCAAAACAACCTACGGAGAATATCCTTAACCGAGCCCTTCAGCTTTTGCAGGGCATCTCCCCAAGTATACTTTCCAGATCAGTGTCCAGACTGTCTTTAGTCCAAACTGGCATTCTTGCCCCTGACTCAGAGTTAAAGCCTCATTCGAAGAGAAATGCTGATTTCTGCCCCCCGCTGTGTTAGCATACAAAGCTCCCCAAAACACATCACAAAAGCCAAAATGAGTCTTGGAAGGACGCACGTCCCCAGCCTTCATCTCCTGAGTCTGCTGTATTTAGTAACAAATAAAAAGAGAGACAGAAAGCAGGACCAAAAGCTAATATTAAAGTTTGGATCCAATGTCTGCTCAACTCTGAAAGTCTTTTTTACTGACTTTTTTGGACTTCAGAGATTATCTTGGGTTATCTTGTATAAAACGATTTATCTGTGGTGACGTTCAGGCTTTCTGTATGTCTGAGAACTCTTCTCAAGGCATACTACAATAATGATGAGCTAAGCTTGTTACTTAATAGCAAGAATTTATGTACCTTGGTAAATTAGTCCAGTTTTTTATTACTAAGAGAACGACCTGGGCAAGAGCTCCAAGCACACCAGGCAAGCCAAAAGTGAAATGAACTCCAGAGGAATCATGAATCTTGAGAGCAGGATACAAGCATCTCTGGGAAGAAGAAAAGGTTTAATTGATACACAGAAACACAAGTTGATAATAGCATATTGTCTATCGCAGACCTAGAAAATGAACTTTGGTCTTAAAAGTTGCAATCCTGCGCTCTGCTCAAAAGACTTCAGGTTTCCTAGCTTTAATCTCTTTGAAAGAGAGGTTTCCGTTGAGGGATCCTACATCAGAAAAGAAGTTTATACAGCTTATACAAAAACAATTTCAGGTTTTGAGTAATACCTGTAAACAGCAAGATCCTAATATGGTTATCACACTGGCAAGCAGACCCAAAATCATTGCAATCCAAGGATACTCGATACTGCGTTCTGCATAACCAACAGCGACCCCACCAGCTAGTACTGCACTGTGGATATGAGTCTGTAAAATAAAACAACAAAAACACGGAGTGAGAATTCAGTCATCGCTTATAGCAGCCCGATATCATAGACTGCTATTCTCATGCAAGTGCAATCTCTTTAGGGTGAATTTGGGCCTCTGTATACTGTAAATTACAATCTGAGAACATAATTTCTAAGTTACAGCTTCAGTGTTCTGCTTGGGAGGCTAATGATGACTGTCAGGCTGAAAACCTGGACTTGTTTTTACTTAATAGCTATTATACTTTCGGTGTATTACTGAGAGCAACAGAAAAAGATCTTCTCCGTGCAGTGATTTTCTCTCATGTCTTACCATTCTGAATTTTCCATCCTTTGTGGTCAGAACAGACAACACGAAGGCAGTTACAGCACTCACTGCAAGGGCAAAGTAGGTGTTGTAGATTGCTTTGCTCTTGTTCACAGCTAGTACAGAATTGAAGCTTGGCCAGAATACCCAGAGAAAGAGAGTACCTTGGAGACAAAGACAAGCAGCTATCGTTACCTGCTCTAAAACACAGTGAATCCATCACCGGCTGTCTCTGGAGAGCTCCGGCCCACATTCTGCGTTCACTGTAATTCCCACATGGTAAACAAAGGATAACACTTCACAGTGCAGACAGCCCCGAGAGTTACCTGCTACACCAACACCTTCCCAGAAACACACCACGGCAATGTCAAACATACAGCCAAAGCACAGCTCTACTGGCATCTGGCTGGTCCTTCGCAGAGTTGAAGGTAGGATGCTCTTTTCAAGGACACAAACTTGTAACATCAGCTTTGTCCTATCGTCCCCTTAAACGCAGGTTCAGATACAAGTGGGAACAATTCCACTGTTGATTTCCAAACAGTCGGCATCCTGCCTGTTCTGCGCAGGCACCGGGGGCTTGCTCCTCAGCCAAAATTTCTGCTCCTTTTCATGGAACTGTGGAATAATTGTTCAAAACCAGCTGCAAGAGAGAATGAAAGCAAGCCAAGGAGGAAGAGAAAACAGCTCACATGGTGCAAATCACTATAAAGAAACCCAAAGTGCACTTTGGAATGTCTTTTACCTTGGCTGCCAGTATGACTGGTACTGGTTGTCTTGCCTCCTGGCAGGGTTTGAAGAGAAAAAGAGGATGAACTGGATCATAAGAACAGAATCCTCTCTACGTCTACTAGCATTACTCCAGAGGAGGGCTAAAGACCAATAGCTTGAGCTGAGGTGATCATGCTCCCCCAACTCAGCTATACACAGCTTAACTTCCTTGCTATTTGTGAGAGTTATCTGCCGAATAGCTACTCCCTAGTACATGGGTCCAAAAGAACAATTCACTTTCCTCCTGTAAGATCACTGTACAGCGTCACACTTTCATGCCCACATAGGCTTCGCTAACAATAGGAATGAAAACAGGTTCTTCTGCTTCTATGGCCTGGGCCCTAATTGTCAGCATTTAGGAATCTCAGCCTCTATAAAACAAGTTCACTGCTTGGCAGGATACGTCTTTCCTATGGTCATATGGATGCACATGCATAGATCAAATTCCAACCAGCAGAGGGAAGTAGGTGGCCTCACGCGAAGTCAAGCTGGACCACACAGTTGCAATCTGTGCCTCTGCTCCCTGCGTTGCTCATAGCTCCAAGTGCACGGATGACGACACAAACAAGCAACAGTTTATTTCGCCTTGTCCAGTCAACTTCCATAGCTAATGTTCTGTTCTCCATGCCACAGAGGTGCCAGACCCCTGTGCAATTCACCTGACAGTAAAATTTGAAGTGTTCTTGTGCAAGTCAATTAAGAAGTGACAAACGCATTGTCACTATAAAGCACAATGGTTAAATCCAGCTTCTAGCAACCCTGCCAGCTACTGCTTTTGTACAAGCTTATCTTGGCTCCTTGAAATCCAATTGCCATTGCTAATTTTCACCCTTTCAGCGCACCAAGGAGGTGATAACCATGCCTCTCAGACAGGATATTTGGCCCATGAACCTTGGCTTCCCAGCAAAGTGGCATTATCTAGCCAGGTGTCGTGCCAAAACCAGCACACCAGATCATGTTCCTAGCTCATGTTTTCTGCAAGTGGAGTGCTATTTCTATCAAGGATATCCCTTGAGAAACCGGCTTCTTCACAAGTTCAGTGCTTGCAGTCTATCCAGACAGTCTGGACACGTTTCTTCTGTTTTGTTTTTTATTAGCAGTGCTCCCAATTTGTAGATAATTCTACAGCTCTAATCTTGGCATTGCAAACCTCCCTGCCAGATGCTGGATGCAGGTTGTTTTCAGTCAGTGCTCTGAGTTCACTCTTAAAAGACATTTGTGAGGCTCACTACAGCATATTTACTACAGCAACTAACGTGCTAAGTAAAAAGCATTTGTAATTTTATCCCAAACTCAAACGCAATATTTTCGGAGAGTCGCAGCCCTCAGAAACAGGATACAAAAAGGAACTATGAGGAATTTGCCTGCTCAGTTGCTCCGTTCTACCCACGTTACCTCAGGAATTATTCAAGACATGGCAACATAATTACTTCAGATAGCAAGCACTTGGTTGTAGCAAGCTGCACAAAAATTATAATGAAGGCGTAACAGCGTCTTGATGAGTTCGATTAAAATACCAATCTCCTCGAATTCTCCAGCAAAGCAAGAACTCCAGGGACTCAAAAGAGGAGCATTTAAATTTCTCTTTCCCTAAACCGGGCTAAGACTGACCAAGAATCAGACTCTGTGGGCCTTCACAGAAAGATCTTAGTTCGGCTGGTGGCAGTTACGGAACAGAACTCATAAAAAAGAAACCAAATTGCTTCTTTAAGAAAAAGAATGGAACTCCCACACATTCAGCCTATCATCACTCAGATCCTTTCTCATGTGCCTGTCTCTATCATATTCCCCACTCCTCATCAGGCTTTTATCTTTTCATTTACATTACTAGGCAGGGACTGCCTTTTTATATCTCCATACACCACCTTGCAAAACAAAACTGAGCCTTGGCCCCAGCCGGGAACTGTAACCACTACTGAAATAGAAGTAATGACCTTAACTTTAGTGCATACGTCCCTTACCAACGTGCCTATACAAGCCCAAACGGGACAACTTAGCTGGGAGAGGGAACGGTTAACCTGGCATAGCCTTTATGCCGAGGCTGGCGAAAGCAAACTAAGCCACAGCCGTTGCAGGAGCGGCTTATATGCCTGGTAGGAAACATGCTGAGACTCACCAACTCATTGTCAGAAACCATGAACCACAGCAGCAGCAGTTTTCTATGCTTGGCTGCATTCAGACCTGCACTTCGGATGCAAAAGCTTCAGTGTGCTGTGGCCAGCCCCCAAAAACATTCCTTATGTTCTCACTGCAACCCCGTCTTCCAGCTGAGACGTTAAAGCAAATGTCTTACCCAACATTGACAATAAATCTGACTTCGGGGTACTCGCATTCTTCTCAGACCTTGGTGATGGCTCAGAGAAACGTGAGGAGACCGCCAGACCAAAGTAGGCTCCAAACAGGTGAACATGCATCATGCTGGTATCGTCTGGAACCTGTATCAATAGAATAATCAAATTCGTGGTTTATTTCAGGCCACAGGAAGCCTTTGATGCAGTTCCTGATATAGTTGCTCACGTAACCTCCCTATAAGCAATTTATTTTCACAGTCCCTCAGTTTATGCATGAGTTATTTATGCGAGATTAACTTAATCTGAATTCAGTGCAGCTCATAAACACACAATTCATATACAGAGAATTTGGGGTACGCTTACGTTGTACGTTAAATGCAGGTCTGACTCCGCTGTCCAGCCTGGGCTGGTATACCATTCACACTGGAAATCTTCCCGACTGAACTGACACAGGGAGGGGATAAACTTTAAAGGCAGTTAGTGCCTTAGCATAGGTCAAGGCTTTCATTCATGTGTTGGGGATGGTCAGGGCATGGGCAAAGCCAAATGCACTACATCCCAATCCATCAGATCAGCTCACCCTTTAAGGCCAAGAATATAGATATAGCCAATTATATAGATATAGAGTATGCAGGGTTTGGAGTTCAATGTCCTTAAGTATAGCCCCAAAGTCAGACTTCATCTCTTAACGAAAACATAGCCACGATCTAACTGAGATGAGATAAAACACACTGATGTTCCTGTCAGCAGAGCACTAACAAACCACCAAAAGGCAACATTCCAAAGTCCCAGTGAAATTTTTCCCCATGTGCCTGGAAACCATACTACAGTACCTGCAGGAATGTCTTGTTGATCCATCTGTTCATATTGAAAACTATTATCTCCACAACTGTCATCAGAATTAATTGCACAGGATTAGTCTTCCCAAGAACAGCTCCAGTGGAGATGACCACAGCAGTCGTACTCACAGTAGCCTTTGTTATTCTGCAATAAAAGAAAGAAAAAAATAATTCTGTATCAGGACCACGCCAGGGCCAATAAAGAAAGAATGACAGACAGTAAAATGTACTTAAAAACCCAAAGCCTTCTAAAATGTCTGCAAATATGACCATGCTAATTCACAAATAGGTCCATGTAACAAGGCATTATCTTCCACAAAGAGCAATCAGCAGTTCTATATTATTCCAACTCTAACACAAACTAATTACCTTTTCAGACCACCTTTGTTTTCCCTTTGAAGAAGGAAAAGTAATAAACCTTCTGTCAGCACGGAGCACTGGACACCAAGTACGATGATCAGGAGGTTGAATCCAGTGCTGCTAAACCCGTATCTTTTCAGAAACGTCAGGAAAAAGCCAAATCCAAAAACCACCATGTGACTGACGTCTTGAAAAGCTGCATGACAGAAAAGACCAAGACAGCAGTGAAGTTATTAATGCAGACTGGATTTCTGGTTAACAAAATAAATAAATATCACAATTAACTAAGAAGCCTTCAGATAAAAATTCAGGTGCCATTATTATTTAGTACTTGTAAAGAACTCCAGAGCTTGCTTTCCAACCCATAAGTAATCAGAAAAACAATACCCTTGACCCTGAATTTATTTTTGCAAAGTGATCACAATGGATGCTATAGGATGGGGGTTGAGGGGTCAAAGAGCACGACAGAAATTAAGTACGTTTAGCAATGAAATTTGGACATTCATTTTTCCCGAGGTGAATTTAAAGAGACTTTTCAAGGAGAGTTGCTGGGAATTAGTGCCGATTCATTCCTTGAGGGCATTAGGGAAGAAATGAGTTACAGAGAAACCTGTATGATGGCCTCATCTGGGTAGAAAGAACAGAAATAGCAGTAGAAAAAGTTTAGTATGGAAACCAGGACCACTGCTGCTGCACCATCGAGCTATAAAACAGGGAGGGTAACACAAGAATGTCATGAGGATTAATCAACTCATATTTGCACAACACTGTAGATAACGTTACACACTATGGCCGTAGCATAATCTGCTAATACATTCCTTTGATCAATGCACAACAGACTTCTCCAGAATATATTGGACCCGTAATTCCACTGTATTAACTTCATTTATTTACATCAAGCATTCAAATGGAAAATACTGCCATCCTGGATTCCCACTTTGTAACGCAGCAACGCCCTCGCCTGCCAAGACCTCACAGAGGTAGGCACTTAACACAGAGCAGCGCTTGCCCTCAGAAGTTTGTTACGTTCGTAGGAGTCAAGATTACCACAAACAGACCAGCAATGCAATTTAGTATCACTCATGTCTTCGTTCACTGTCATTGCTTTGACATAAATAAATACACACCATACATGGCAAGGCAGGGTACTTATAGGGCAGTAAAAACATTCTGCTTCTCACTAACAAATACCCAAACCTGCTGAATCCCACCTCTATTGCACTGCGAAATAAAAGCAGGCATTAACCCTTCCTTTCACAGCAAGGCTACCGGTCTTACCTGGGTAGGAGATGCTTGATCTGGAGGCACCATCATCTGAGAACAAAAAGTAAAAGAGGACGATGAAAACAGCTTCCAGAAAAAAGATTAGCCACGGCACGTTGTTTCGGAAGTTGCGGTAATTTGAAGGCATTGTGCACTACGCTACATTAAGCACAAACACATTAATTTTTTTTTCTATAAAACTGTTCCAGTAACCTCAAACCGATAGAAAAGGAGGTGTGGGGGGGCAGGAATAAAAACTCGGAGAGATAAAAAGCCCAAGAGGCGTCAGCAAAGAACAGTTCCTTATCTGTGACACGTCAGGAGCCCAAACTTACCAGCCCAAACTTACCGCAACTGACATGGACTGAACTAAAAAGGACTCACGAACACAGCCATATCAAGCTGTCAATACTGTAATGCTCCAGGATACCATCCATGCAGCACTGCAGCTGCTCTTGAGCCTTACGTATCGGCTAAATGGCAAGTAAAGAAGAACATGGACTCATAGGAGTAGGATGTTGAAGTTTATGCAAACCCATTATTTATTTACACTGCCCGTACCCATCCTAGACCCAAGTCCCTTCACACAAAGGTCGGGGAAGGTCCTGTTGAGATTCTCAGTGTGATTCTCGGCTCGGTTAGGCTATAGCTCTACACCCGTGTCCCACGACAAAACCTTCTCATACACGATGAATCCAACCCAACGCCAGAGAATCAAGAATCTCTGGACATGTAAAGGAGATGTAGCACTTCCTATGCTACTTGTAAGATGGGTCTGTTGTTTACAGTATGGCTATGTGTCATGGTTTAACCCCAGCTGGCAACTAAGCCCCACCCAGCCGCTCGCTCACTCACCCCCCGGTGGGATGGGGGAGAGAATCGGAAGGGTAAAAGTGAGAAAACTCGTGGGTTGAGATAAAAACAGTTTAATAATTGAAATAATAATAATAATAATAATAATAATAATAATAATAATGATATCATCATCATCATCATCATCATCAAAGCAAGTGATGCACAATGCAGTTGCTCACCACCCACTGACCGATGCCCAGCCAGTCCCCGAGCAGCGGCCCCCCCGGGCAGCTTTCCCCCAGTTTCTACACTGAGCATGACGTCGTATGGTGTGGAATATCCCTTTGGCCAGTTGGGGTCAGCTGTCCTGGCTGTGCCCCCTCCCAGCTTCTCGCTGGCAGGGCATGGGAAGCTGAAAAGTCCTTGAGCAGTGTAAGCACTGCTCAGCAACAACTAAAACATCGGTGTGTTATCAACATTGTTCTCATACTAAATCCAAAACACAGCACTGTACCAGGAAGAAAATTAACTCTATCCCTGCCGAAACCAGGACACAGCACAAGTCCAAAACAGAGCCCCATACCAGCTACTGGGAAGAAAATTAACTCTATCCCAGCCGAAACCAGCACACTATGGAACCAGGTACAGCGAACGCTCTGGAGGACCTTGGTAATCCCCAGGCCAGGAAGTTGCAGGCAGACAGCACCATTCAGAGTGCTGCAGGCTTTTCACCGAGAACCAAACCACAGACCTACACCCCCCTGATTCTTTCTTTAATTAATTCAGACCTAGCCTTCATCCAGAAGTGTATCAACTTCTATTACCACATTGTGGCTATAAGGTACCCGTTGTCTTATGGATTCCGAGCCTTTTGGTAAGGCACAGGCTTTTTTTAGTTGTTGTGGTTGATTTTTAAATGAGGAGGCACTAGAGTGAGCATTTTGGGCACATGAGCAGGGCTATACGGTGGAAGCTAACTATGTTCAGTATATCCCTATGCACAGACATCATAATTTGTTAGATAAGATTATTTGGTCGTTGAGGACAATTTATGAATCCGTAATATGAACATTACTATCTTCTCATATTCACTGTGCTTTTGGTAAACTGAACGCTTCTTTCTTCAGGTAGTCCAGGAGATTAAAGTAGTGTAATTGTGCCTCAGACTTTCTACTTTGAGGCCATTTCAGAGTGCTGTGCTTGCATGCTGGGGTTTGAGCTAGTAACAATGCACACAAATGGGCAGAAAGCCACCTACTGGTGACAGAAATATGTATCAGACAAACACATAGGCAGAAAAATTCCAGTTCCCTTATATTTTAGGACATTCCTCCTGCAAACCCAGGCCACGTGGCACAATAGTAGTTTTCAAGCCATCTGTGAAAGGTTTGCATTTGTGGTGACAACTTGCACCTTCCTCACATGCAGTATCAAATTGCTTTACCAGCTTTTACTTAGGCCTAATAAAACCATAAGTATCCTTACCCCCTTTTCAGAAACTCCCAAACAACGTTGAAAGGACTTTCCCAGACGTGCAGAGCGCTGCCCTGACTTCAGAAAAATCCCGACGCAGAAAGATCTACATTCAGCTCCTTTTCATGGGAATTCTGTGATCACGTGGGTAATTCAGACAGAACCAGAATGCCTGGTGAGCTTTCTCTAGACAAGAAAAAAGGTAACAGCTGAAACAGCAACCTAGAAATTGATTTAGCTAACCGATGCATTGTCTTTGTGCGGTTTATAAATCCAGTATATCTAATTAGCTTTCATCTGTTTCCTGCAAGACAAACCCTTAGGACTCATACCCAGGATGAGAATGATCCAGAACTCCTTCCACCGTTTCGCCATGGTCAAATGAACACAATTAGCTCTTTTGACATTCGTTACCAAATCCCCCGTCAGCATTAACACTCAGGGAAAATGCACCAAAGGCTAGGAACGCACCCATGTTTTTTCCCTCAGGATGACATGCCACGCTGTAAATGCTGATGCTCGGATTTCCAGCTTAAACTCCCTCCCAAACAGAAAGGCCTGAGCTCGGTGATCTCTGACAGGGTGAAATACAACATAACCCACAAATTAGAGCTCCACTACCAGCAAAACGTCCCCATCGACTCAGCCAAGGGGACCAGAGGCCCCACGTTCCTTCCCCCGTGCCAGTTTTTAGGCCGTATCGCGACCCACACTCCTCAGGCTCAGCCCAGCACCACGTGACCCTCGTTCAGGGAGGCCCGTTATCCCCCCGAGAGGCCTGGCAGGCCCGTGGCATCCAGCCCAGCTCCGGGCGAGGCCGGAGAAGACAAGGCAGCGCGGGGTGCCCCGGCCACCACCCCCCTCCAGTCAGACAGAGGGCGGGCGTTGGGGCCGGGCCGGGCCGGGCCGCGTTGGCGGCCTCCCTCAGGCTCGGGGGCCGCCATTGGTTTCCTCACGGTTTCCACGGCCCAAAGGGGGCCAACAGGCCTTGGGGCGGGGGGGCTCTGCCGAGCGGCCCCCGGGCTGGGGAGGCCCAAAGCCCGGGCCCTGGGCCCTGAACCGGCGGCGGCGCGGGGAGGGGGCGGTGCCCGGCCGTGACTAGGCAGCCCCGGGCGGTGGCCGCGGCGGCGGCGGGACCGCCCCGCCCCTCGCCTCCCATTGGCTGAGCACCCGCCCCTCCCAACAGGCCTCCCTTAGGGACTAGCTTCCCATTGGCCGAAGGCTGGCTTTCCCTCGTGGCCTCTGATTGGCCCATCTCCAGCCACCGTCCGTCTTTGGGCGGATCGGGGAAAGAGAGGCCGAGTCGCCCCGTGTCTTCGCCCCCCCTCCCCGCCCCCCCCCGCCCCCCCCCCCCCCCCCCGGCTTCCTGCTCCACGATTGGACCAATCGCTTGTCACTCTGTTGTATGCGTCCTTTATTGGCTGGAGGAGTCCATCAGTCACTTTGAGGGTATTTTTTCCTCCGGTAAGCCGTCAGGACAGGGCTGCGCTGTGGGTGAAGCACAGGGCGCGACGAGCTGCCTCCTCTTTACCGTTGCACCCCGAGACTTATCTTTCCCAACAGCCTATTTGCCAGCGAGGTTGTCAATCAAGTGTGAGGGGCGGTACTTCAGCCCTACGGTGACAGAGGAAATTGAGCCCTCCTTCTTCCGTTTCCGAATGGATAGCTGAGCTGTCCTTTTATTTTTATTTGTCTCTTCCATTGGGCAGCCTTGCTGTCGATCACAATACGGGGCGGGAACCAGCCCAGAAGGACAGTAGGCGGGAGAAGAACAAAAGCTACTCAGGGATTGGCCCACAAGCCGTCAATTCACAAATCCCTCTCTTTGACGGGCTCTCGCGGCCGTCAATCAAGGGCGTGGGCGGGCCACCCGGTAGCGTGGGGCGGGACCAACTTTGCGATACCGCGATGGGCCTCCTCGGCCGTCCGTCTGCCTTTCCCCGCTGCCGATTGGACGAGCGTGCCGTCATTCCGGCGGGGTCAGCCGCTTGATTGGGCAGCGCTGGGAGAGGCGGGGCGCTGCGCGGCGGCTGCGCGGGGGGACGCGGCGGGGAGGGACGGACCAGGAATTATTTTTATTTCTTTGTTTCCCGGGGTAAAAAAAAAAAAAAAAAAAAAAAAAAAAGCCCCGCGCGAGGGAACCCCCCGCGGGGGCGGATGGTGCTGCCGTGACCGGGGCGGGTCGGGGCAGCGCGGGGCCGGGACGCGCGGCGGGGCCCGCCGGGCCGGGCTGGGCTGGGCTGGGCTGGGCCGGGCCGGAGGCGGCCGGGAGGATGAAGCGGCGGAGCGCGGACTGCAGCAAGCTGCGGCGGCCGCTCAAGCGGAACCGCATCACCGAGGGCATCTACGGCAGGTACCGAGCGGCCGCCGGGGGGGGGGATGGTGGTGGTGGTGGTGGTAGTGGTGGGGGGGGACGCGCCGACCCGGTCCCCTCGCACCCCCGTCCCCTCAGCGGCTCCCCGCCGCCCCGCCCCCCCCGCCCCTGTCAGCGGGGGCCGCGTGCGACATGGCGCCCCGTCTCCCCTCAGGCGCTGCCCCGCCCCGCGGCCTGGTCGCGCCGCCGCTAGGCCGCGCCGGCCCCTCCGTCGCCCCCTCGCCCGCTGCCGGCTCCGGCGAGGCGTCGGGGCCGGGGGAGAGCGCGGGGCGTGGGTGGAGCTGCTGGCCAAGGTCCTGTCGGCGCTGCCTGGAGGAAGCAGCGAGGAGCCGGTGGGAGCCTCCCCCCGCCATCCCCGGGCTTCGCACCGTGCGGTGGGGCGGGGGGGGACACCTTCGCCGCCCTGTCTCCCGGGGGAGGTTTCCCGACCGGGTTCTCGCGGCTGGGCTTTCCCAGAGGTGCTAAACCTGTGAACCGCATGCTGCAGTGGTTCGACAACGGCAGCGTGGTAGAGCAGGCTAACATCTGGGCTGCCGGCTTTCGGCAGGCGGCAGCCTCTCGCGCTAAGGTTAAAAAACTTGGTTTTCACGTGGCGGCGAAGGCATCTGTGCTGTGGCCTCTGCAGTGGGAGCAGACGAGAGCGATAGGTGTAGCAGCGAGGGATGCGAGCAAGAACTTGTGTGGGTAACGCCTGGAGCGGGGATGGATGGCCTTGTGGTGGTGGAAACACAGTGGGTATCTGACTCGCCTCTGGCCTACGAAATAGGAAAGGAAACTGTAGTGAAATGAGATCCACGTTCTTAGGCACGGGATGTACCTCACCCATGTCTTGCATGCTTTCCAGGTGTTTACATGCAGAGCGCACCAAAACACAGATTCCGAAGCATTTGCTTGTTGTGAGCATATTCTGAAGATTGTTTTAGAGCTCTGCCTTCCTGAGTATCTAAGTATACCAAATTTTGTATGAAATACAATAGATATGTATTTCTGAATAAAGAGGAGTTTGTTTTAGTAGGGGCTGGAAAGCTGGCTTTTGAAAGTTATAGTAAGCATAATGTCCCATTTCTGTTTCTAGTTCAGTTGAGGTTTACATATGCAGTGGCTGGAAGCTGGAGCAAACTTATACAATGCAGATGTTGGCTTTGCATAAGGGAAACAGTTGATAGTGAGCTCTGACTGTAATAAAATTGTGACAATATACTGCTTATCCTAGTTGTAGTGAATCTCTGCTTGAGACTAGAGGGCATCTTGTTGCTTTAGACTCCCAGGTTTTGAGAAAACGGTGCTTGGAATGTTAAAGAAAAAAACATCCATAGATGTTAGAAGTTAATATTAAAGATGACTAGTCTTAGGAAAATAACTCAAATGTAAGCAATTCATTATATAATTAGCTAATTTTCAAAAGTCATTCAAAATCACATGCTCTCCATTACCTTTGAGGTGACTGGCTGGAAAGGTAGGGTGAGAGAAGGAAGGAAAACCAGAAAAAGATGAGAAGAACACCAGATGATGAGTGTGTTCAGCATGTGGAGCCGTTGTAGTTGCGTGAACAGTTAACAGAGACATCTGGCTTCTTGTACTAACTTCTCCTGGAATGCTTTAGTTCAAAAATAGGATTTTTAGCCTTTGTTTCACATGGCATTTTGATAAACAGAAGAAGTCAGTGACTTCGAAGTATTGTCCCACAGAAGGAAAAGAGAAGCTAGTGTGAAGGCTTGCCTCTTTGGAAATCTAACCAGGGAGAGGTACTTCTACATGGATTGTAGCTCTTTCTCTTGTTTCTTTTGCTCTCCTCCTTCTCCTTCCTCCCCTCCTTTTCTTTCCCCCCATAATTCAGAGAGATTACATACAGGTAGCTTCTCATGTAACTATAGATTTCTAAATTCTTGTAATTACTATAGTTATTTGCTCAACTTATCTTAATTGTCACTACCAGCTTACACAAACGCAGTAAATACAGTTATCAGTAGGTAGCATCATAGTGTTTTAAGCAAAGCAGCTAGGCTGAACAAACAGCATGATTGAGATACTTAACTCTTGTAGGATTTTTGTTTGCTTTTTAAATTAAGACCAATCTTCCCATCCTTGTTCCCTCTCCCGTCTTTCAATGCAGAGCTAGGCACAGCTGTCACTGGTAGACACACGTGAGCGTAGTTGAGAGCTGCAAAGCTGAAGAGTTTTGAGCAGATGAAGCAACGAAGGAATTGTCCCGCAGTAAAACTCTGGTGGCAGGGTTCTCTACGTGTGTAAATCTGAAGCTAATTATAAGGAGCGATAGAAAAATAATTTCTAGTCACAGAACAGAGTTAGAAATGTAAAATCCTGGGTTGCATTCAAAAATGTGAATATCCTGTCTCCCTGAATGTTAATGTTTTGCCAACTTCTGCAGTATCCTTTTTAACAAGTTTATCTAAGGGTTCGCAACCTTTCTTATTTGAAATTTTACAACTGTAGTTCTTTAAAGTACTTTCCCCAACATTCACTACCTAAATTAAATGGACTGTTTGGCCTCAGCCCTTGATAAACACTTTCAAAGTTATTCCTGACCAGTCTTCCCCCCTGCCCTTTCCCCACCAAATTTTCCACAGCTGCCCTCCCTATTCTTCTTTAGACTGCTTTTTCCATTCAGCTGTTTTTCCTTCCTTCTGCTTTCTGCCTTTTTTACCCCTTTTTTTCCCCTTCCAGTTTAGTTTTTACTCCCCATCTACAGCTCTAAGGTACTTCAGGCTGTGTGCAAGCGCTGGGTAACATGGCGCGCCAGCACTGCCATTAGCAGCTTTGCTCCTGTGTACCGCGACTGAAGCCTTGAATGCCAGTGGTGCAGTATCACAGCTTCGAGTGAATATTGCTACCTGTACTCTGAAAAACCTGATGAATCCCAATCTAATATTATGTGCAAGCACAATAAAGACTTGTGCTATTTAGAAGTATTACAGTATCTGTGGAAAGAACATTATTATAATCAAAACATAACTGTGCTTTCAATAGATCTCCAAAACCAACAAACTAATGGTAAGAATCGTGAGATCTCTTGTTATTTCCACAGTTGTCCTGGTTTTGGCTGGGATAGAGTTAATTTTCTTCCTAGTAGCTGGTACAGTGCTGTGTTTTGGATTTAGGATGAGAATAATGTGATGACACAGGGACGTTTTAGTTATTGCTGAGCAGTGCTTACACAGAGTCGAGGCCTTTTCTGCTCCTCATCCCACCCCACCAGCGAGCAGGCTGGGGGGCACAAGAAGTTGGGAGGGGACACGGCTGGGACAGCTGACCCCAGCTGACCAAATGGGTATTCCACACCATAAGATGTTGTGCTCAGTATATAAACTGGGGGAAAATCTGGCGGGGGGACCGCTGCTCGGGAACAGGCTGGGCATCGGTCAGCGGGTGGTGAGCAATTGCTTTGTGCGTCACTTGTTTTGTGTATTCTTTTGTCATTATTATTATTTTCCCTTTTGTGTCCTATTAAATTGTCTTTGTCTCAACCCACGAGTTTTACCTTTTTTTCTGATTCTCTCCCCCACTCACTGGGGGGGAGTGAGCGAACGGTTGTGTGGTGTTTAGCTGCCTGCTGGCTTAAACCACAACAGCAGTGTATGTTCAAAACTTTGCCTTTTCACTTTTTAAGCTATCCATTGCCATTGTTTTACAATGCTTGAGTGATTAACAACTTATACCTTTGACACTGTGCATGCATTAAAACCTTAATGGTTAATTAAAGTATTCATTGCAGCTTGCCATCAGTTAAGCAATTAAAGTTTACTTGTTACTGCTTGTTTCCAAGTCTTCCCAGTCCTCATCCTTGATCTACTTAAAATCCTTCAGGTTTATTGCTGATACTGCTTGTTTTGGCTCTACTGAGTCATATTGGCACTTGGTACCAATTTTGTAGCTGGTTAAGTTTCAAGATGAATTCCACATGTTATTGGCTTAACTTAGTGCTGTCACATCGGCTGACTTATGCTATGTATCATGGATTTCCTGACAACAGTCCTTAAACACTGTATGTTCCTTTAGAATGAGGATTTTTTTAGCCCCATATATATATATATATATTGCCCTTTATCACAGGAATTACCCGGGCTGGCAGCCAAGTGAACGCCTGGGAGGATGTGTATGTGTCTGCAATCTCCAGGTGGTTACTGAGATACCCACTGATGGCATAAAGGCAGTCGGTGCCCCTGGGCATCTCCTACTGGGCGGCATTTCTTGATACCACGATCCCTTTGCTAAGGTACTCATGTGGTTCTGTATGCCACCTACCTTCTGATACGGCTTATTTCCAAGGACTTGATTTTTGACTCTGACAGCCAAATAAACTGTAAGGAAAAACAGTTCATTACTAACTCCAGGAATGTGGCCTTTTCTTAAGGCTTTTTCTTTCTTTTTTTTTTTTTTTTTTTAAATCCATAATGGTTCTTCCTACTGATTTATTCTGGCACTTTTTTTATAAGCTTCCTATACAGGGAAAAACATTTTCTTCTCAACGTGCCCTGGAGGTCTGTAACAAACCAGCAGTGCTACCTTTTATGACTTTAACTTAAATTCAGGTCTCAGATCTAATTTAGCTTACATTTAAATGTGTTCTACTGTGTCAACCCCAGTGGTACATGTAATATTGCTTTCCTCTGCCAATGACTTTCATTCCCTGCACACTGCAGTTCCTCTAGCTTTATTTTATGTGTTCTGGACTCGGGTGTTTTCAGCTGAGTTACCATAGTGGGCTAACAGTTTCTCTTGTTTCAGTACTACAATACTGATTGCTGATTACATGCCTGTGGCTCAGCAGTCTATTACACTTGCTTCCAGAATTACTGTAAAAGTTTTCTATTTTGTCTTCCTTTACTTACATTTCCATAGTTCGGTGATTGATATATGCTATGCCATATCAAGACACTGAGTAAGTAGTCAGGGAGGTTTCCTGGCATTCTTCACGTCTCTCTTCCTTTTCAAAAATTTAGTTGGCAGGTATTTCACATAATAGTTTCTGATATGCATACCACATCCCAGCAGTCATGTTTTCTCTCTTGCACACTTGCTGTGCTCATTCTGTACTACTTTTTTTGTCCACTAATAGTAATCTTACATATATATATATATATTTGTGCATTTACATATTTAAAGCTTTTTTGTTTGAAAATCTCCAGTGATATTCAGTCAGCATCCCCAGTGCTCTGTCTGGCATTGGATGGGTACCCTTGAGGTGGTGGTGGTTGACTATTTGGTAATTTCACACACATGCTAAACTTCACCTTTCTAAAGCCTGCCTCTGCGTCTGGTGCCCTGCCAGCCTCAAGATGCCTTCCACTCCATTGTCTTGCGTCAGGCTGCAAAATGAAACATGCCATCAATTCTGCTAAGATTCACTTTCCAGCCTTTGGGACTTGCTCATAATAATGGGATGGAATAGAGGCTTAATTTGCTACCAGTGTGGATTTGGGGCACATAATTGTTTTTTTTTTCTAGTGATTTTTTTTTTTTAAATATTTTTACCTTACGGCAGGCACACTGTCTGTTTCTGTGGGGCAGTAAAAAGAGAACAAAGAACAGGAGGGGAAAAAAAAAAGGAAATGGCATCTGGCACTTGAGGGGGGGAGGAAGAATAAGGAGGAAAATTATTTGTTTGAAAATTCAAAGGGGGAGCACAGCCACTGTTGGGTTATGAATAAATCTTTACATTCAGTATACAATAGCAATCAGTTGACCTTTCACAGAATTTGCAGCACTGTAATCACTGCTCCTTCCCGTTCGGTACCCTGCTCTTCTCATGAACGTGTCCATCCTTCCCCCTTGTCTTGTATTACCCTACAAGCTTAGATACCATATGCTAGTTTTATAGGGAAAGCCCTGTCCTCCTTAAACCTCTTTCAGATCACTGAAGTCAGATTTTTTTGACATGTGTCAGAAAATTGGATAACCCAGATTTTAGGTATTTATCTGCAACAATCTTCCCCTGTATTGAGAACAAACTTGGAATTATAATTGGCATCATGGAATATGTTTCAGCCTTTCTAATATAAGGGCTACAGAGGTTAGAAAGCACTTCTGCCTAGTGAATATTATCTCTAAGTGAGGATACTGACGCAGCAGCTATCAAAATTGGAGAAATGTGTGGATGTGCCCAGAAAGATCAATGACTATCAGAGGTTCACAGACACCAAATGGCTGGTGCTGGATTCCAAAGGAGCACCGGCTGTCTCGGCTGTAGGATGAGCGTGTTGGAGGGGAGGCGCAGTGGGGACAGAGACAAGATAACAATAGAAACGCGCTGAAGGGAAGAACGGTGTCTGGAAGGAATCAAGGGATTGAAGAGCAAAGATGAAGTAAAGGTGGCTAGTACAAAGCAGAGAAATGGATGAGGGCTATTGCTAAATTTCGTTAGTCATTTCATTCACGTGATCTTATTTGAAAGGTCTGTCGTACGAAACAAAACAGCAGAAGAGTGATTAGCCTGTCCAAACCAGAGGTCCGTTAGCCTGTTTTTCTTTGGGGTTTAATTCTTGCTGGACACTTTTCAGCTATCACTAATTTAAGTGTTCACTGAAGAGGTGTCTGTTCACTAAGCACTTGTAAATTAACTGATGAACTGTGTGCTTGCCAGGAACAGCAAATCTCGGTGTGCAGCATACCTTTATGGAAGAAGAGAAGCCGAGATTTGTGTTCCTTTCTTCCACCTACAAAGACTCATTGCCATCTGCAGACTGCAGTGTGCTGCAAAGGCACCCGAGCTGGTTGTAACCCAGCTGCGTATGTAACTCTGGCAGCGTGGAAGCTCAGCACAGTTTGTAAAAACGGCCCATTTCCAGGAGGGAGCTGATGTCTTTAGGCTGCTACCAATGCCAATTTTTAAAGCTGGGGTAGAGTGTTTAGTTACAGTCTCTGACTCTGCAGTCCTGCATGCTTTAATGGGGGGGGGCAGGGGGTCCTGATGTAAAAAAAAATGGAGTATAGTACCTTTAAAATGTTTTCTGTAAGTGTGTGTATGCATGTGGACTCATGCAGCTGAATACATATGTAGAATATATTACACAACAGTGAACTTTGTTGCTGAGGCCAACATAAGTGGATGAAGTCTTTTATAAAAGGAAATAACTTTCTTGTGTCTTAGTCTTGTACTCATTAAATTCTAAATTGCTTTTGAGTCCTTCAGATGACTGAGAAGTAGGCTCTTTAATATTGTTGGGAAAACCTTATTACAAATGTTGTATTGTTACAATTCCACTTTAAAAGGTGGTAAATGTCACCATGACCTTCGGATTGATATGAACTTAATATTAGAAATCACTTTAATGGCTGTATTACAAAACTCTTATTCAGCAAATGCTTTAACTTAGAGTGGCACTTAGCAGTTGAAAAGCATTAGTTCTGATAACCCTAATTTGCTAGGAAAGATGTAGTCTCTTCATGTATTTCAGTGGCACAAAAAATAAACAATAGCCATAACTTTAACCCAGGAAAAAGTGCCTACACAGCACAACTGCTTTTCCAGCTAAACAGGCAGAATAATGATTGCCTAGGTGTGATGCCTTTAGATATTTTCTCAAATCTTAAGAGCCGCACATGTACAGTTCAACAGCATGGTCAAAACGAACACAGTGGTGACTGCGTACCCAAATGTCTGTCACCTTTTATGTCTAAGTATTCTCTGAATGCAGCTGCTTTTTACAGATTTCTGTTGAAGATTTAAACTTTAAATAAACAGAGAACAGCAGCATATGCGAGCATAATCTGCCAGGACAGATGTGTCCGTTTAAGGTTTTTTGGTGGGTTTTGTTTGGTTTTTGTTGTGGGGTTTTTTTAATACTCATGCTGTAGTTTCATTCTTCTCCAAGAGTAGTTTTTGACTAAGTGACTGGGGATAGTTCTGTAAAAACTGAAAAAAGCAGTACATTAACTTTTCCAACTGTGTGTGTGTCATTAATTTTGTTTCCATTAAATTAAAGTGCTTCCTCTAGCCTCTTTATTTGCATTTTTTTTTTCAGTCCCATTAGGTTAAACTCCAGATACAGAATAGTCAAAAAGATGGGTGGGGGGAGGCTGAGGTGGGTTTAACATAGGAATAGTTGCTTATTTGTCTCAGACTCCAAAAATGTATTTTCTGTGAAGTCTTTCTTTAGTCTGTGCTGATTTAAAGCACGTACTCGTGCGAGTACATTTGAGAGCGTTTATGTAAGCAGTTCCACTGAAGCAGTTCCTTTCAGGGGGTCTAGTCGCAGTGAAAACCTTGGCATTGGACTTTTAGGGGAGAGCCTGGTAACATACAGTAAGTGAAAAAGCTAAGCAAAAACTCTTCCACTGGGGGAAGCTGTAGGGCCAGGACAGTTGATAAGGGTCACTTTCAGGCATATGCAATTAATCGTTGATTCACGAGAGATCAAAGTGTTTTCCCAGCGGTGTGGTTTGGAAGCTGACCTCGTGTGACAAGTGTAACGTGAGTGATAATTGCACGAGTAGTTCTGTTGCTTCTAAGCCTCTGCTGGTACGTAACACTTTTCATGGAAGCTTTCTATTTTGTATCTTCTCTGAAGCTCTGAACAACTTCCTAAAAAAGCCGCATGTCCATGAACAGTGCAGAAACTTGACCCTACCTGGCACTGTGCATGCAAACTCTTGGCAACTTATCAGTAAACATTCCAGGGCAAAGTTCCACTGGTTTTGTGGGCAGTATGATAGAGGAGGAAAAATAAGTTACTAAAAGGAAAAATTGCCCTTGATTTAAAAAATAAAAATATATTTTAAAAACCCCACCTTTGTTATAACCCAATACAGTGCAACAAGGTAGTTGCTTTTGGGGGTACTAGAGTGGCATACTAGATCTCTGGGTGCTGGGTTTTGGGGGAAAAGGGTTTTTGCCTCCTCCTTTTTAGCAGAACGGATTGGGCTGATCCCTTAAGTGCTCCTGTGTTAGTTAGGTATGATCTCAAAATATTTTGAGCTCTGTAGCCAAGAAGGATCATCAATGGTTCAAAACGCAGGACTAAGAATAAGAGAATGTGGGTTTGAAATAATTAAAAAAATAGAAGTTAAGACTGTCTGGTCTCAAGTCTCATGTGCCTCCATTTTTCTGTTGTGGGTTTTTTTTTTTAATGGATGCATTTACTTTAATGTGGATGTTTTCAAATATAAGTCTGACAACTCGGTATCAAAACAGCCTTCCTAATTGCTATAGTTATAGGCTTAAAATATATCTCAATTCATTGGTGTTGCAATTTGTCTGTGTTAAACGCGGAAAAGGAGTGAACATCTGCAGTCTGTTGAGGAGAGGGAACACAGACATTCCTGAGCTCCAAGTACAAGAGTGCAAACTAGAAGAGAAGCATTTCAGCTGTGACAGCGTACCTGTTGGCAAGGCTTCACTTTGTAAAAATACACTGCAAAGCTAAAGGGAGATTGTCGCTGAATGTCTTGTAAGAGCAGTGAGCCTTCTGTTTCTTTGCTGCTTTAAAAACAAATGCAGTTGAATATAATTAACTTCATTAGACCAGGCCTGATTTTAATGTAATAATAAAAAAATGTTGTAAAATTATTTTGGATGAAGTTTTCTTACCTGTATTATAGTTGTCTATAGTTTTTATTCCTGAACTTTTAATTAAAAAAAAAAAAAGTAAGTCTCTATTAGAAATACTGACCTGAAATTACCTTTCTCTTTTTTTTTTTTTTTTTTTTTTTTTTAACAGTACTTTTCTGTATCTGAAGTTCCTGGTAGTGTGGGCCCTAGTACTGTTGGCAGATTTTGTCCTGGAGTTCAGATTTGAGTATCTGTGGCCATTCTGGCTCTTCATCAGGAGTGTTTACGATTCCTTCAGATACCAGGGTTTGGTAAGTATGACACAAAATTACTGTCCCTTTGAAGGGAAATCCTGCAATGTTTCAGGGCATATTCCATGTTGTACAACTAACTTAATGGTGCTGATGATAATTTTCACGAGAGGAGGAATTTTCAAGTGACTAGGTGACCTGGCCTCAAGTCTCTTCTCTCTGCCTGCCTATTTTATCTGTGGCAAGTGGAAGTGAAATATATAGCTATCAAATTTTCACAATAGGAAAATATTGCTTGAATTCCTGAGATTAGTGAATTGGTTTAGATCCCTATATAACAGGGTTTTCTTTAAAATAAAATGGAAGCCCTTGCCTGTTTAGATATTTACTACTCTTACAGAGAGTAAATGATGCTGCTGGTTGTTTGGGGTTTTTGTTTCGTTTGGTTTTTTTTTTCCCAGAAGGAGAATATAGTTGATATAATACTGTATCAACAGTGTAAGTGAAAATCTTCAAACAAAATATATAAGGAATAAATATAGCTGTTTGGAGACTTGTTGGAAGAGTGGATGGGCACAGATTCTCAAGTTGCATCCGTTCTCCCTTAATTGGCTAAGTTTCTGCTTTCATTGGTCAGACTGCTCCATTTCTTTGCCCTGATTATAAACAGCACTAGTGTTTCTATGTTGAAATCATTGTGGTGTCACCATTAATAAATAAACTGGTAATATTTGCTGGAATAAACCAAAACACTCTTCTTTCCCCCCACCCCTCCTTTCTTTTAGGCCTTTTCAGTATTTTTTGTTTGTGTAGCATTCACATCAAATATAATATGTCTGCTCTTCATACCAATACAATGGCTGTTTTTTGCTGCCAGCACGTATGTTTGGGTACAGTATGTCTGGCACACAGGTGGGTCACTTTTTTTATTTACAACTTACTGATTTGAATATCTATCTTACAGCTTTTAGTAGCATGCAGAAACCCTCTTCTATTTGTTACCACGTTTGTTTTAATGCACTTTTGTTATAGTTGAAAAATGTTCTTTTGCTTTCATTAGTATGCTGATTTGCACTTGATACATGTCTGGGTGGATCCTGTAGTAACCATTAAAGCTCGACCAATGGAACTGAAGGTGTATAAACAGGAGTTCTAGAGCAGTGGAAAAAAAAAAAGTATTTTCCTGATTTCAAAACACTTCTGCAGCTATTCAACAAATGCAGAGCACATAGGAAAAGTTTGGGAAACAGTGTTACATTCTTCCTACTACTTGATTAGTGTGCTGTTAATTTTGGATATTGTCATAGTTTAAATTCGTATTAGTCAAATCTTTGTGTCAACTGGATTCAGTTTCTGAGCAAAAAGGCTGGTAATACCAGTGGCTGCCCCAACAGTTTGAGATGTGTGGAGAAATCTTCTCCCTGCCCACCCCCCCTTTTTTTTTATCCTTAGTTGTTTGGGGGTTTTTTAATAAATCCTTGGATTCTGGGGTTTTGGGGCAGCAGTTGGATTGGGGGAGGTGGTTTAGTTTGCATGAGCACCAACACTTGACATGGGTTATGTATATGTCTTTCCCTCAATCAAAAAAATTTAGGAATAGAACTTGATTTTTTTTTTTTTTTCCTTTTTTTTAGAGGTAACTTTTCCCTACCCAAGTCCTTGGGATTTGGGGCTTTTGTAATATTTCATGTTAGACTTGTCGTCAGATCACAAGAATTTGCAGGATAGCGTGGATCATTTCTCAGCGTACTGGTGAAAGCAGTCATCTTTCTGACAAGTTAGTCATTTATAATAATGACAATGTGGGAGCTAATGGAAGATACTGTGAACCAGTTGCTGCCCAATTTAAAATACGTAAAAAATCTGGAGTTATTTTTAGGGTTGTATTAAGATGTTAAAGTGTTATCTGAAGTTGTTCTCAGAGTTGATGTTTAGAAACCCTAAAGGAAAAAACATGATGGGCCAGTTTTAACTGTAGCTATTGAGCTTGTTTAATATTTTAATTCACTGCAACCTTAGGGATTCTTCTTTTTAAATGCTCATCTAAGTCGATGGGCACTTGCTCTTTTTTTTAGGAAGTTATGATCTTTTTAGGTGGTATGTCTACCTAGCTGAAATGTTGAGTCCCTTTAAGCTGACAGTTTCTGCTATAGGTTTCTCATTTATGCAGAGCACAGCTATTCAAGAGAGACCAAAGTAGAGACCACAGTAAATAACATCAGGGCCTCAGAGTAATGCTCTTTTTAGTTTCGAATTTAAGACCTGTTTCCAAATCAGCACACAATATGTTGATGTCAGTATGTGATCAAGAACTTTGTGTATTTTTATGAAGCTTGTGGCATGGAACTGGAATTGATTTGTGGAAATTTACAGTGGCTATATTGCATGCAACAGTGGCGTTTTCCATTGGCCAAGAGGATTAAGACCTTAGTTTTGCTTGGCTACTATTTTACATTCTCACCAGTAGTGCTGGAGAGAGAAATCAATACAGCATCCTAAATGTTCCCCTGATGGAGAGTTTTGAGTTGCAGACTGTTTTCTGCATTACTGTATATGGAGTAACCAGTACTGTGCTTACTCACTCCTGTTTTCTCAGCTGATTTGCTCACTGCTGCTACTAAGACATACCTAACTTGGAGTGAAAAAGTAGTCCAAGCTTACCGCTTCTGACTCAAAGATCATCAGCTGTAACATTACCTCATCTTCTGCAGTTTCTTCCATTTGTGTTCTTTTTCTGTAGAGGGTTTTGTGCCAAGCTATTTCATTAGCTGTGCATCTGTTATTTTTCACTGGTGCCGTGTAAAAGTAATAAAGCAAGATAAAGAGACAAAAGTTTAGAGCTGGTTTAGAATAAAGACATCCTAGATACTTTATTCTCAAAAAACCCTCTTACAATTCCCTATGTGTCTGTCTGAAAATTTCCCTTGACTTTTGGAATGTTTTAAAAATAACTTGAAAATATTTGCTGCTTGTAATATATTACTAAGGTCTTTCTCTCTTTTTCTCTTCTCTCAATAGAGAGGGGTGTGTGCTTACCAACAGTATCACTGTGGATACTTTTCGTTTATATTGAAGCAGCCATTAGATTTAAAGATTTAAAAAACTTCCATGTAGACCTTTGTCGTCCATTTGCAGCACACTGGTAAGTGGTGTTTTTTTTTTTCTCCTTTTCTTATTAACCTTTTTTTCACCAGGGAAATTAGTATTCAGGGCTTTTTATTTTGGTTCAGGGTTTCGCTGCTGTTGTAGTTTAACCCGGCAGGCAGCTAAACACCACACAGCCGTTCTCTCACTCCCCCCCCCCAGTGGGATGGGGGAGAGAATTGGAAAAAAAAAAAAAGTAAAATTCATGGGTTGAGATAAAGACAGTTTAATAGGACAGAAAAGGAAGGGAAAATAATAATAATGATAAAAGAATATACAAAATAAGCGATGCACAATACAGTTGCTCACCACCTGCTGACCGATGCCCAGCCAGTTCCCGAGCAGCGGTTGCCGTGCCCGGGCCAACTCCCCCCAGTTTCTATACTGAGCATGACGTCGTATGGTGTGGAATATCCCTTTGGCCAGTTGGGGTCAGCTGTCCTGGCTGTGCCCCCTCCCAGCTTCTCGCTGGCAGGGCATGGGAAGCTGAAAAGTCCTTGACCAGTGTAAGCACTGCTCAGCAACAACTAAAACATCGGTGTGTTATCAACATTGTTCTCATGCTAAATCCAAAACACAGCACTGTACCAGCTACTGGGAAGAAAATTAACTATCCCAGCTGAAACCAGGACACCTGTTCAGTTGTCCCCTTGCACATCTGCCATTAAATATTCCATGAGAAATGTACACTAGACATTAACCAAGTGCAACCTTTCTGAAGATACAGTGCTTGTGAGCCGTAGGGAATTTGTAGCATGGATATTCCTAGCATTTCTTGAAAATTCTTGTCATCAATTTACAAATTTTGTATTTACATAATGAATAGATGGTAAAAGTAGGAAAAAAATATTTTCACTGATAATTTATGTATCCCATTAAAAAAATTTTCTTTCTTTTTTTTTTTTCCTGTAACAAAGCACTCCCCTCTTTCCCTTCCAGTGAGAAGGGTTCTCATGAGCATCTGATTTCATAATTCGCCAGAGGAAGTGAATAAACTTCAGGTTGAAAATTGTGACAGAAAATAAAAAACAAACGCTACTTATTATACTACTTCTTTGGAAGTGATAAGAATGACTTCAGGCAAAAGACTTAACTGCAGAGTATCCATATCTGGAAGAAATGCACTTTTATTCTGCAAGTTTTTAGTGTAGTATGCATTGATCAGGCTACGTTTAAAATGTGTCCTGTCTTTCCTGGAGTCATTTGGTCCAGTTCCCTGATACAGTCTCCGATAAATTAGACATCTGTCATTTTAATCTATATTGTCTACATTGTACAATAAATCCCTTAAACACTAATTAAATTCTATAGTAGGTTACAAAAGCACTTTAGGAGCTGTGAAGAAAGGTCTTTCTGCTGCTGAATTGGATGCAAACATTTCAGCTTGTCATCAGAGTTTTAGAACTGTAGCTACAGCTGGCTTTACGCAGTATTACAAAAGAAGCATTGGCAGAGATAATGTCAGATGCATATGCAAATGATTCTTGCATTCTGGCAGCTAACTTAGAAATGCAATTTGCACAGTGCTATTACTGAGCAAAGAATGAGAAGATTTTAATGGTTAATAGTCATCTGCATCTGAGTTTTCCCCTGATCTAGGACACCTTCAGTTTTTAAAATGCAACTTCGCTGTGCTTTGTTAAAATACTTGTCAAAGATATATTTATTTTTATACAGGGGCGTTTGCTCATTGATCAAGTAACCGTGTTAATAAATACACTAGCACAATTTGTTAGCATTCTGTATTGGTGCAGTTGTCACAAGCTAATGAGAATACTTAAATTCTGCATGATGAAGCTGATATACAAAAAAATAATTCTGAAGTTCTGTTACGCTTCTGTCATCCCCGTCAAGAAATGGAACAGCAGAGTCTGGCTGGAAGTGAAATTCTTCATATCTTATCTGTCAGTAAGATAAGTGGAAGAACTAAGTTCAGAGATTAGATGTTTTTCGCTTACAGCTTCAAGGTCAGTCTCCTAAACGAGGAATTTCCAAAGGCTGTTTGTTGCCCACAGAAGATGTCTTAATTGTGGCCATCCTCAACAGAGGCAGATGGTTATTGAGGCTTTACCTCCAGGGTCACTTCTAGCAGTAGCAGGTGTGGGTGACGGCACTTTGGCTCACAGACTTGGTCCCCCCCAGGAATGCAGTAGCCCCAAAGCTGTGTTCCAGCGGCTTCTCCAGCTCTTGTTTCTCAGCCTGTGCTGCAGCGAGAAGGTATCGCAGGGCCTGTTGCGGAGGCGGTATTTTGGAGAACCATTGTTCTGTCTCACCTTTAAAGAGTGGTGGAAAAGGGATCTGCTCTTAATTTCTGAGTGCAAAAGGATGGGGCCGAGGATCAGTTTCTCCTTCCACTGTTCTGGATGAATGTTGTTAATACATCTCCCAGTTTAATGTCTTATATATTACATGGCCCTTTAGGAACAAAACTTGGGAACTTCTGCTGTATTTGGCTGTTATCTCCTTAAAAGGTGCATAATTCCTAGTCTGGTGCTTGTCTAAAAGCTGCCTTTGCTATGCGTAGTGCAATTGCATTGTTGTAATCCTTTAATCTATGCAACAGTTAATTGCTGTCTGTAATGAACTGTAATTTTATCTTGATAAAGAGGTGCCTACATTTTTGAACTGTAGCTTTATTATAGTACAGCAAAAAACATTTTATATATAATTTTCTATGAAAAGCTGTAATCCAGATGTATTCACAGCTATATATTCATTACAATTTATTAATTTGCTATTATGGTTACATTTTGAATAATAATGTTGCTTTTTTTCTTAGTATTGGCTACCCTGTTGTGACTTTGGGCTTTGGCTTCAAAAGTTACGTCAGCTACAAAATGCGTTTAAGAAAACAAAAAGAAGTGCAGAAAGAGAATGAGTTCTACATGCAGCTTCTCCAGCAAGCTCTGCCCCCAGAACAGCAGATGCTACAAAGGCAAGAGAGGGAGGCAGAGGAAGGCAAGTTATACTTAATGTGTTTGCTATTATCTGCTATTTAAAAAAAAAAAAGCCCGCTAAGGAAGAGCTTCTTTAGTCCATGTTGTTTTGATGAAAGTAGAGTGAACTTAGAAACAGAGGAGCCAGAAATAAAATTATTTTTGGCAGTGGTTAGTATGACAGTAGAAATGAATTATGTCCTCTCTGTTTAGTCAGTCGGTGCTCTGTGAAGCACTAGTATTTATTATTAAATCCCTTGGTTACTGTTTCCTGCCTGTAATGAGGAAAAAGTCTTAAAATATCTGACTTCTGATTTTCTTTTCTAAATAGACTCTAATGATGATTGTTTTCTGCAGAAGTGATTGATGTGTACTTAATGATTTTTCTTTGTATGTCAGAGTATTGATTGACTTAATGAACTAAGTATTTTTTTTATTTTGATATTGCAGCAGCCAAAGGATTATCTGATATGGATTCCTCAATACTTTTGCAGCACAATGGAGGCATTCCAGCCAATAAGAAATTATCTGCAACGTTGCCAGAGCTAGAATATAGAGAAAAAGGGAAAGAAAAGGACAAGGATGCTAAGAAACACAACCTTGGAATAAATAACAATATTTTGCAACCTGTAGACTCTAAAATACAAGAAATTGAATATATGGAAAACCATATCAATAGTAAAAGATTAAATAATGATCTTGTAGGAAGTACAGAAAACCTCTTAAAAGAGGACTCATGCACTGCCTCATCCAAAAATTACAAAAATGTCAGCGGAGTTGTGAACTCCTCACCTCGCAGTCACAGTGCAACTAACGGGAGCATCCCTTCCTCATCTACTAAAAATGAGAAAAAACAGAAATGTGCTAGCAAGAGCCCAAGCACGCATAAGGACTTAATGGAAAATTGTATTCCTAATAACCAGCTAAGCAAACCAGATGCACTGGTAAGGTAAGTTTGATCTGAGCATTGTGTAACAGCCTGTTTTATCCTCCCTTCGTTCCAGTACATCGTATCTTTTTTTTTTTCCTTAGGAAAATGTAACTTATGATCCCATAAGGAAGACAGAATTGTCTAGTAATGGAATAAGATAACTAGGAGTTGGGCCTTTTGGGTTCTGTTCTTGATTTTTGCGTCTGCTTTGCTATGCAGCCTTGAGCAAATTTCTTCCTTTCTACCTCAGTATATGGTACTTACCTACCTCACAGGGGTGTTGTGAGGCATAATAAATAGCTTTGACAATCATTTGATAGAAGGCATGAGAGAAATGTGGAGAATCATTATTACAGAGCTCAGGGGATGTGTTCTTGACCAATCTTCCATGGGGTGACCTTTACGTCTCCAGGGAATTCAGTGGGGTTTGATGGTGCCTGAATAGGTGTTTTGTCTTAATGTTTTGTTTTGTTTTTTCCCTTGAAAATGTTTGGCTTTTGTTTTAATCTTCAATTGACAAGTATAGATGCAAAGTATCAGCTACTACATAACTCCTTAAAGCGATAAGTTCAGATTCCTGCTTGCATACGTGCTGCCTTACTGGTTTAAGTACAGGTCACAGGGATTTAATTTAGCTGCCTTGTAAACTATAAAGATTGAAAAAGTCACATCTTTACATATGCTTATCTGAAGTTTAAATAAAGGTGTATTTATGAAATATAGCTAAGTACTTACAGCATGTAAGTCCTGAGACATACAGTGTTGTCGTACGTTACCAAAACAAGTACTTGTAAGAAAGAAAGTGTGTAACTGTTCAAAATGGGGATAGAGGTACGTCTAGAACAAAACTGTTGCACAATTACACACTTTCTTACCATTCCTGGCTTATGTGTCTCATTTTCCTTTTCTCACGTGCTGAACGCTCTTTGGCCAACAAATCCTCGTTGGCTAACTTAATTGGCAGATCAGGTTCGCTTTCCCTGCAGGTACCTTTTGATAATTGGACTTTTGACTCCGGTCTGTCTCTGAGAATTTGTGCTATGTGAATACAATTACTTCAATGAAAATATTATTTTCTCCTCTGATAATCACTCTGCCACTGATTGGTGTACCTCTGCCAATTAAATATCCAGACTAATTGATACCTCATGTCTGTAGAGAACTTGTATGAAGCAAATAAGAAACCAGCTAATCAATCTAGTCTGTGAATCAAATTCAGCCAAGATTAATGGGATGCAGATGGCTGTCTTCAGCAAAGCTGTGTCTAAATAAACACGTATATGACTGCTGTATTTGTATGTTGCCAGTCTCAGACGGGCATCTCTATACTCTTTACATGGCTTCTTTGCTCACTGAAGAGGTCGGTTCAGCTTTGCTGCAGTTCAAAATGTGGTTCGTAAGTCCTGAGAAAAGAGAAGGGAAGCGCTTTATAGAATGACCTGCCAGACTAAGAATTTTGTCCTGTGTAGCTATGACAAGGAATGAGATGTAAGCCTCATATGTTTTAAGTTTTAAATTACACATTGAAATTTTTATATGCTGTGATGTGACCTTAGGCCAGGTGGTCATTGTAATTGTCCAAAGCAGGTTTTCTAATGCAGAGGTGAGTATACAATAAACTAGACTGTGCCCTTACAGAACTCTAGCTCCTCTAATTCACTGGGTGGGGATGGAGTACACAATCAGCATACTCTGAAAGTGCCTTTGTGCAACGTAGCCTTACTCTGTCCTGAAATTGAAGTACGCTACTTCGGTGTTTTGTTTGTCGAGTGTTTCTATGTGATGCGCGGGTGTGATGTGGCTGTTGTGCTACAAATTCATGCAGCTGCTTATTGTGCAGTGATTTCCCCGCACAGGCAAGCCAAGAGCACTTAAAACACCAACTTCCCGTGTGTCACTGCTCAGTTTCTTACAAACGTAGATGACTGAAATCATTCATGAAATCTTGTTTCAGTTCAGATTGAGAATGTAACTCCTACACCAATAGAAGCATAAACTTACCTGACAAATTGGATGGGATGGAATGCACTTAAATTTAAAAATTCATGTTTATTTTTTTTAACTTGTCAGTTATACTGTCCCTGGAGTGTAAGGCACTTGTTCATCTTTTCCACTTCCAGTAGTATTACTCATTCCTGTTATTAAACTTTTAGTCTGCATCAGTGCTGTACCCTGAAAAGGGCTGTGTGAAGTCCTGCATTTGTGTCTGACTTTCAGATCAGACCTGCTCAGCTTCCAAATAAAGATGCTTTTTATAACTTCTTGTCCAGCAGACTCACAGCAGGATGTCAAAACCAAGCTGCTTTCCTTTTGTGCTCACAAAAGATTTCCCTGAGCTGACTAACCAGTATTAAATGTAAAGTATGCCTTATGACTGCTAGGGACTCAGGATTAATAGAGGTTATTCGAGACAGTAAAGATTGGGTTTTTTTGAGAATGAGACAGTCTTGCATGCTTGTTAATTTTTTTTCTTTTAAATACTTGATGTGACATTTGTATCTGAAAGGGTACTGCTAGTTAAGTTTATATTTTGTATGTACAATGTTACTTTTATTTGAAACAGTAAGTTTTTATTTTTGTTCTGTCTGGTAAATGCATATGTGCATATGTGTTTAGTTTTTTGGAGAGGAAGTCACTGATCCCCATCTCTAGGTATTTCAGTAAATATAATGTTATGTTATTGTCATGTTGATAGCCAGAGCAGAGGGATTCAAGAGGCTCTGTCCCTGCTGATCAGCCTTGAAAGTAATCTCTGCCTTAGTTTTTTTTGTTCCTACAATTGAAATTAATATCTACTTCTGACGGATGCTGAAATCTGCTGTTTGTTTGTCAAGCACGTAATAGAATCTCAGTGATCTGAGCTGCTTATTTCCCAACACTATGGTAATTGGGCCAATGGAGGGATGCATCTGGAATCTAGTGGAGGGATAAACTTGGTATCCCTTTACACTCAATATTGTTTGTCAGTAGGTACAGAGCAAGTTGACTTGTTAGTTACTGTTTCACTGTCACTTCTGAGCTGCAGCAGTTCGTGTTTTAGGGGCTCGATGTATGGAACGAGTCCAAGCTGTAATTGCTGCAGAATTATTTTTTTTTTTAATTGCGTATTACATAGTAATAATCATATCCTGCCTCTAGCTACTTGCACCCTTAAAGAAAAAAACAACCAAAAAACACGCACAAAAAAACTGGCAGTGCAGCTTGGCGAAACTGTTTGTATCCATAGAGGTCTTGCCTTTGGCACATGAGGTGTTGAAGCAAGCTGTCTTATGTACTAATTATTCTCAGAGATAATGATGACATCTTCTGGCAGTTGGACTAAGAAAAATATTTGTGAACCAAGGGCTGGTCTACCACATCTTATTTTGCTTTCCTAAAATTTGATGTTACCTGCAGAGACAGACTTGAAGGTTTTAATGTAAATTTGTGTCCATTTGATGCTAATTATTGTACATCTTTTGTGGCACCATTGATGTCCTAAGAGTGATTGCTGCTGCTTCTTATCCCCCCTGCCTGAAATGGCATTAGTATACCAGAAGGCTTTCTGCTGTCACCTGCAGTGGGGAAGATGGTCAGTGTTTCATGAAATATGATGGGACTGAAGGAAAGCATAGAATAGAAAAGCAAAAGACTTGGGAATGTAAATTAGAAATCTGGGAGATGATCTTTCTAGCAGACCATTTTCAAGGCACTGTCAACATAGTGCTTGGACTGTTCAGAAACAGAATAACCTCTTGAAATGCCAGCTACTTAGATGAATTCTGTGTAGGAGAAAAATAAGTAACTCCGCTTTCTCTCTGTGGATTACTGTCTTTTTGGTAATGAAAAATGCTCTGAGGAACAGCATATTAGTTACAGCAAGAGAACCTCAATGCTGCGGGATCACATTGGCTACTTCAAAGAAGTAGGTTCACTGCGGGGAATGCTTATGCCAACAGATTGGGCTGGAACAGAACAAAGGAAAAAATGGGTCTCTTAAAAAAGCATCTGAGTGCCTTCTGGGTCTTTTAAACTTTTAATTTTTATATAAATTGTGTTTCATTTGTGTGCAATTGCCAGGTGATTATGGAATTGTGTTAACCGAGTAAACTAAGCAACAAGGATGTGTTATTCACCAGTTATCAATACTTAGGAGGATTAAGCTGAATTGAGTTGTCTTTAAGTTGACCCATCAATCTTCCCTGAAGCATTTGGAAAAACACTTAGTCTTGGAGGTGGTTACCGATTAATTCTCTTTGTCGGTGGGATAAGGAATGATATGAGGTAGTGCTGAGAAAAGAAAATGGGTAAATCTGCATTTATAGTGATGACAAACCGAAAGAAATTTTGCCTTAGTTGTATAAACAGCACAGTGTAATAATCTGCACCTAAACCCCCACTTTAAAAACAAAAATCATGTGTCAAAATGACTTGTAGTTTGTGCAGCAATAGAGAAAAGTATCTTCTAGAACTCAAGTTTTCTTCACACACACACACCCTTTGTAAATAACTTTTCCAATAAGCCTGGAAATAAGAGACTTAAGCAGAAAATGAAATGGTAGAAAGAATAATAAGAATAATAAAAAAAAGAAAGTGCTGTCTTATTGGGTCATTTATCATTGTAACAGTAGTGCAGACTATTACGGAGGGGAGGAGGGAAAACGCCACGCAGTAGTCTGTGCTCGTAGCAGCAAAGCTTTCTTTTATGACATTGTATTGGTTTACTTTGATGTGTTTTCATTTTAGAGAGGGGCAACAGAAAGGTGTTTTTAATCTCTCTGTATTTCCGTGAAAATGATGGATGACCTCTCTGTCTATATACAGAGAAGATCTTTGACTTGCTGTTCCACAGGAGGAAATTTTTAGGCTGAAAATGTTTGACTGGACTTCATAAGATGGATAAGAACATGGTTACACACCAGAGAATACAAGGAGTACATGTGGTTTTGAGGGGAAACTAACTTCATGCTTTTTTTTTTCTTTTTCTTTTTTAAATGAAGTTGGATCTCTAGCTAATTGTGAAACCATATAGGAAACATTTGGTCCTTGCATTATGATGGATTATTAGCTTCCTAACTAATTTTAGATAGTCAGGAGCATTTATTTGCTCTATAAATTGCAGAAAATGTCTGCTCTGGTATTTAAAGCTATAGCAAAAACTACAGCATAATGAAAAGGTGTAATTAAAATCTGGTAAAAATCTTACTTTAAAACTTATTTCTAAACAAGTCCATCGATAGATAAATTTCCAATGGTTTTCTCTGCCATTGACTTGAAAGAGATTAGTTTTCTCTGTATTAATTCTATTCTGCCCCTTTGGAATTGCAGTACAATAGTTGATCGCTCACTGTATATAGATTGATCATGTTTAACATATGTTATTCTGTCTTTTGACTGTTTAAGTTAGGTCATCTGTACTGATAGGAGCAATTGTTTCACAACAGAATAAAAACTCTTAACTGCATGGTGGCCTGAAAAATTCAGATGTACAGAAGTACTGGAATCCTTTGATTACAGTAAGTCGAACCGGTTAAGCTGCCACTCTTTCATTCCTGAGCCTGCTGTGAGCTCGTTTGTGGTGGCTAGTAAATCGGAGAGTCTTTGTGTTTTAATGGACGCACAAGGTATATAGTTCCCACTTTACACCTGCTAGCAGTTTCTAAGAAAAAGAAACTCCTCTCTGCAGCGTTTAGTGAATGAAGGGTTGCAGGCGACCAGTGCCAGCTGCTCATAGGCAGTAATACTCTACCGGTACGTGGTCTGTCTGGATGCGTTTTAGCGGTGTGGCTAACTGGTTTTTCATAAACAACTGAAGCACCCAGAGTTCGATCAATTCTTGTTGAGTTTAATCCTGACTTCTTTGTAATTTACAGTGAAAGTCATAATGAATGGCAGGTCGGTCTCATTTTCCTGTAAAAGTTACCCCAAGTCCCCTGTGGTCCCTCAGAGTAAAAGGATGAATGTTTGACGCTTGGAGTATGCTTGAAAAGTTAAGGCGGAAGGGGCATCCGTGAGGCTTTGGCTCTGTGTTCAGGCAGGATTTGAGTGACGTTGTCGTGAGCGTGCAATGCTTCCCGATTCTCACAAGTTTAATGTATGCAGTTCTGATTGGACACTTTTACCTATGCTGAGTAAAAAGGAAGGCTGTGGCTTGTGGCCTCATATATTTCCTCCTGGTTTGGAAAGTAGGCATCCTTTCTGGCCATGTTTGTGTGCGCCCTACAGATCCCGCGGGTTTCATCTTTCTTTACAGCACAGTCTGGACCAGCCCCATGAGCGCTGCAGGTACAGAGCCCTCACTGAAACCGGCAGGAATGCCATGAACCAGATGGCTTAAGAAGTTTGAACTAATGTCAATACTCTGTTGCCAAAAATACAAATTCAGCTTGTCCTGTGCAGGCACCTCTGATTTATTCAGGCTTTACCCGATCAGTGCTTCTTCTCCTGGAATACTAAATACCCAAAAGAAATCCTGGTATATCTTATTTGAGCAAGTTTGACATGGTCTTAGTTATAGGGAAAAGGCTATTTACAGCTGTCTTATTTTCACAGTTATCACTTTATTGTAGGAATGTATGTTGAAATTATTTATGTGTACTTGTCAATGTAAAGTGTGTGTGATTTATGTGTATTCCTTTACGTTGTCCTACCAACCATTTTTTCACCTATTTCTGAAAACCTATATTAAAACCAACCAGCTGTTGGCAGACAACAGTCTGTTAATGCTTCCTGCAGCATCTTACTCTTCAATTAATAAGTTTGCTCTAAAACACTTAGTTACTGCTTATTGGAAAACTAAATTGAACTGTTATCACCCAACGACTGTCCAGCTCTATCACTTAACATACTGAACACGATGAAAATACATACCTAATAATGTCTGCTGATGGGTTTTCCATTTTTGGTTTGTGTGCTATGGTTACATGGTCGAATGAATATTTGGTTAGGTTTGCAAATTCTTTTCCTCCTACAACAGAGTACAAGGTGCTGAAATGATTTGTGGTCTTCAATATGAAATGTGTATTTGCTTTGCATATCACCATTTGCCTACTAAGTATAAGTTGGGTGTGGTTTTTTTTTTCTTTTTAAAGGTACATTTGACCACAATTTATACTATATTAAAAGGAATTAATCTTACCAGTAGGGCAGTTCAAGTATAACTAGAAAGGCAGCTTAGTACAGCTGTGGAAAGTGGGATCTGAGCATTTGAGTTATATGAATGAATTATAGACTACGCTCCTTTATAGGCTGTTTCTTGCTGTTAATTTACCCAGTAGACCTCTTCGGTGCAGTTTTAGCCTATTACAGACATACTTTTATGAATTTCCATAAGCTTGATGATTCCACATTTAACCTCTTGATTCATTCACACAGGTTGTTCTTACGCCTCATATCGTTACATCTCTCACTCGCATTTTAGGTTGAGATTTTCCTGCACTGAAGCCCAAAAGTGTTTTCATTATGAGGACAAAAAGCTATAACCGTTCATCTGCGCTAGTGAATGTCAATAAGGGCAGTTCATTTTGGCTTTTGTGACTATTTTCCCCAAGTCTTAATGTTCGACTACCACTAATTCTGTATGGAACTTTAGGAAATAAAAACATCTTTATCTTTATGAACATTTTAAAAACTTAAATCAATAACTGACGGAGCAAATGAGGATTATGTGTGAATGGCTGAGAGGCATATTTGCTTTAAATAAGTATGTAACACAGTGCTCATAAAAAAAAAAAAATGGTTGATTATTCACCTGTGATGTGTTTTTATTCTAAGAATCAATAATCTTGAAAATGAGGGGAGAAAATGAAGGTGAGCTGGGGGCCTCTCTTTAGAAATTTGGGTTTTATTTAACCAATTTTGGTTGAAAATATTTTAATTAATAAGCTTGCATGAGTCTTCGAGAACTTTCTAAAGCTACAATTAAGTGTATAGCAGATGGTCTCTGTTCAGGAGCAATTAAAACTAAATTTACTGACTCCTGAACTGTGGATGACTTAACACGTACTCTTTGTTCAACATGCACATCATGTACTTCAAGAAAAAAACCGTTTAGGTGAGAATTCAGCAGTATGCTCCGTAGCTCAGCTATAACTAACAAATGAAACCCATAATTTGTTGAGAAAAGTAAAATTTGTTCATATGTGCATCTGTCCTTGTTTACAACTTCAGACTTATCCATTTCACTTCTGCTTGAAGAGGAAAAATAAAATTCCATAGGATTTGTTTTACGGCTCTGCAGTGCATGGAGAAAAATGAAATTCCTGTGGGAGGTTATGAAGTGCGTGTGTATAGCTATACATAAAGCTATATATGTATGGCTGTATAAAACATTATTATTATTATTTAGCAAGGATAGACTTAATTTCTGAGAGCTTATTATTTTAAGAATCAAGGGTTTGAGGGGGTTGGCAGATGGTATGATGTTTACTCTGCTTATTTTTATATAATGTGCTTGAACCTTTGGGTAACTGGGAAATAAAGTTGAAATTGTCTTTTAAAATTGTCTTTCTTAGGTTGGAACAAGATATTAAAAAGTTAAAGGCTGACCTGCAAGCAAGCAGGCAGATCGAACAGGAGCTACGTAGTCAGATCAGTTCTCTGACTAACACAGAGCGGGGAATTCGATCTGAAATTGGACAGCTCCGGCAAGAAAATGAACTGCTTCAGAACAAGTATGTGTTTCTACACAACTGTGTAAATTAGTTGCTGATGACTGTAGTCTGGTAAAGGGGAAGTATTATGCCAAGACTCTACAAAATTTGAGGCACTTGTCTGCAAATCCAGCAAGACTCTTTTGGGACCGTTGACAGCACTTTATTTTTAGTAAGTAAAATCGTCCATTAAATCCCATACTTGTTACCTTCCAGATTACACAATGCTGTACAAATGAAACAAAAAGACAAACAAATGATCAGCCAGTTGGAGAAGAAACTAAAGGCAGAGCAGGAGGCACGAGCCTTTGTAGAAAAACAATTAATGGAAGAAAAGAAAAGAAAGAAGTTGGAAGAAGCAACTGCTGCACGTGCTGTCGCATTTGCTGCTGCTACAAGGTACTTTGTTCTACCCCAGAAGCAAGCTCAGCTCCAGAAAATTGTTGAAATGTAGCTGTTGCTACTGAAATGTGTTTTGGGGGGATTGGGGGAGGCACTTTTCACCCTTCTGTACATAAAGGAGTAGTCTGTATTTGATTTTTTAAAAAAAGCTTTATTTGTGTTAAGAGGTTTATTTGTCTTAAGGCAGTGGGAGGACTGGGAGACCTTCTTCCATGAAGATGAGTCTCAGTACTCACATACATTACGTTTACAGGACGTAAAGGATGAATAGGCTCTAAATTATCTGCTGTACCTCGGTTGTGCTAACAGAGAGATGTTGTACCCTGCATGGGTCAGCCTGCTTTAAAAAAAGGAACATCGCCTTTCATGTGGGGACTGTGAATCAAGGATTCGTGCAATGACGTCGGCCAAAATACTGTCTTGATCTTGCATCTTGAAAATATTCTACTCTAGCCAATGACTACCAGTGCTCAGCACAGTGGTGTTTCAGTAGTAACATAGGTGTATAGGTGGGAAGTTTTTCAAGATGAAAGCGTGGCACAGGTGTGGATGACTTCAATCTGCAGTGCTCCAAATGTCTAAAAAGAATTATTTCTGCTTTTCTGTTCTCCATATTTCATAAATATTCCAAATTTCCTAATACTTGAGGCATAACATTGAGTAACTTTTTGCAGCTTTTTGCTTTGTTGCCATAAAAGAAATTCTCTTGCTGAAAAGAACAAAGTTAGCTTCCTCTTTTTATGCTTCAATATTTATATTAATTTTCATGTTCTAAACAGTTCAGGAATGACAGCCTCATTCTTATTTCATCTTCTTCTCTTTTAATGTTTTTTCTGCAGAGGAGAATGTACTGAAACTTTACGAAATCGTATCCGAGAGCTGGAGACAGAGTGCAAGAAGCTAACAATTGACATAAAGCTGAAAGAAGATCAGATACGAGAACTAGAAATGAAAGTTCAGGTAATGAGAAAGGACCAGGGGCTTAGATCAACATCACAATGAGTGCTTTCAGCCCTCTGAAATTGGTGGATCTACATAAAAGGCAATCAACACCTTCAAGAATTACGCTCTTCAGATGTCTGTCTTGCATGTCTTGCATCAGGCTTTGTAAGAACGTGTGTATGAGAAAGGTTAATAGTCTCAGCTCCATATCACTCAATTGTTTAAATTATTAGAATTTTTTTCCCCGAACCAATGGTCTGGGTAGGCTGAGAATATAATCCCCTCAACAACATTTTTTTTTTTTCTAATGTGAGGAGTTTGTTGCCAGTCTGTATCATTATAAATTTCACTGCTAGCAAGTAAGATTGCTTACTCAATGCAGTCTTAATCACTGGCCAGACATTTTTTTTTTTTTGGTGAAGGTGCTTGAATGTTGAAAGTACATTGTGGTAGACTTGTAGCAGACGTTGTCTGGCATGTTAGAGTTTAAGAGCTCAAATGTGGGAGTTGAAGTTGACCTTACTCTTTTAAAATGTCTGTTCCTAAAGATGTACTTGGACTGTCAACTGACAATTTGCATGAATATGTATTTTTGATGTCTTGTGGTTTTTGGTTTTTTTTTTTAGACACTTCAAACTCCACCTGGTGTTATTGTGAACTTGTTTCCAAAAAACATAGGCAGCCTTGTTGTTCCTGTTTTACCAAACCCTTGCAAACAAGTGTGGTTTATCCATGGAGAATATGAGCGTGGTTTTCAAATAATTAAAACCAGCTATAATCAAGCTTTTTAATTTTATTACCATCTTCCAAGTGTTAGAGAAGCTTTTTGTTACAGGCGTTAATATTTCCCCTGTTGTATTATTGTTTCTTCATTGAAAAGTATAGAACTTTTTTTTGTGTATAGTATTTCTTTTTTTCTTAGTCAAAATGTTAATGCATACTTCCCAGCCACAAGGTGCCTGTCTCTTATGTGCAGAATACTTGCTCCCTCCTTTTCTCTTTTCTAAATTTCTGGGTTTGCAGTACAGTTAGGTTCAATGTGGGAAGTATTCCGAGATAAAGAAATCCCTCTCATCAGCCAATTGAAATAGCTTAAAAAGCTTATTTAGTATCACTTTAAGCGGTCTAGCAAGAGATCAGTCCCCATTCCAGCCATTTTGCTTGTGGGAAGTGTTTTCATATTCCGCAGCTCGGCTAAGAGTACTGTGCAGCTGCTTAGCTGGCGCTTGGAAGTGCTGAGGAGGATTTCTGGGTGGAGGGTCTCGATACAGATGATAGAGGGCTGAGAAGCAGAGTAAATGGTACTTGATCACCACACTGTAATTATGCATTGTACCATATGGCTTTAATCACTTGTATGATGTTCATGTATAATTACTGGAGGTAATATTACGGTGTCCTTAATTAACCATCATTTTAATTTTACAGTATTAATACCAGGCCCAGTGGTGTGCTGTGGGGAAGAGAAAGACTTCTCAGTGTATCTCATGTGTAAAGTCGATGAGAGTAACATTTGTCCTAATTACTCCTACAGGAGCTGCGGAAGTACAAGGAAAATGAGAAGGATACGGAGGTGTTAATGTCAGCACTTTCAGCCATGCAGGATAAAACACAGCACTTAGAGAACAGCCTGAGTGCAGAGACAAGAATCAAGCTGGATCTGTTCTCTGCATTAGGAGATGCAAAACGGCAGCTTGAGATTGCCCAAGGTAATACGGGAGAGTTTAATTCAACACGTAGCACTGACTGAAATAGTGAAAATATGACAGAGAGATTATCCTACCTTTTTGTTTAGGGGTGGGCTACAGTCCCCATGCAGCGTTTCAGCTTTCGGTGGGTTTTTGTCTTTTACAGCTTTGTGAATGTGAGCCTAAGCAGTCCAGCTGACCTAATCTCCCCAAGCTATTAAACTGAAGACAATAAACGTCAAGATGGGCGTTTAAGTTAATTTATGATGATTTTCTACATTTTTATAAACCATTACCTTAAAGCTGGAGAACTTCTTTTAAAGAGCTAGAAGATAAAATAATAGTTGCCATGTATTAAGCCCCTGTCCTTGAATCCTAATAATATTTTGATACCCCTGAAGTAAATACAACCTAAATGTGTGTGTGTGGGAAATAACCCAACCTGTTTTAAACTTCACGCTGGTGAGGTAAGCGTGGACCCTGGTGTCCGTGCTGGGCTGGTGTTGCAGCCACCAGAGGGAGCACGAAGCCAGTATAAAACCCTGCCCAGACTGTAAAACCCTGCCCAGACTGTCTGTCCTTTGTTCAGCTGTGCAAACCATGAAGCAAAATTAAACAACCTTTTGATTTAGGACCCGTTTAATTTCCTTGCAGAAGTTTGCTTGGTTGCAGGAAAATTTGATTAGAGTGAGAACTTTTTTTGTTTCGTTTCATCGGTGTCTCTCTTTACGTAGCTTCCTAAATTGCTGTAGTGACGTTGTGATTGTGCATAAAGGGGGTTTAGAAAAATGGTGAGAATAGGACAGTTTTGAAAATAAATAACCCATTTGATAAGCAAACACTTGTGCTCCTGTGAGGTGCTTGTGAAATGTGAACGGAAAAGTACAGAAAAAAGTGGAGCCATAGAAATAATCTTTTGGTATGGTGCAGCTGTGAATCCAAACAATGCAAAATCTAATGGAAGTGCTGTGTCTAGTTGTGTTACATGGTAACTAGAGGTAATTAAACGCAGTTCCTCAAGACAAACCAGGAGTTAATGCGAGTTGTGCTTTTACTGATGTCGTGTTAGAGCGCTGAATGTCTTCTGGGTGTTTCGCTTCAACAGCTCTTATCATTGAACAGGTGGTGGAGGGTGAAAACATGCTGCTGGTTCTAAGTGATGTTATTTGCTGTTTTCAGGGCAAATCATTCAAAAAGATCAGGAAATCAAGGACCTAAAACAGAAGATTGCAGAAGTTATGGCAGTAATGCCCAGCATAACATACACTGCAGCCACCAGCACTCTGAGTCCTGTTTCCCCACATTACTCTTCCAAATTTGTGGAGACCAGCCCTTCTGGACTTGATCCCAATGCCTCTGTTTATCAGCCCTTGAAGAAGTGAATGCCAATTTTCTTTTTGCCCAGTAATTTTGTCATGCTGAAGGCATCACACAGGAGTGTCTCTTGCAGTCAAGATGAAATTGTATTGTGTGAGACTGTATTCGTTGTCATTTAAAACAGGATAAAAGAACATCTGGATTGACTAGAACTGCCCATCAGTTTTTCTTGTAAATTTTTAGAAAACCTCACAGAACTTTGCAATTTATTTTCCTTGGCCAATGCATTAAAAACAGTTCTTGGTTTTCAAGTAGCCAATTTTGCCTTTTTATGTACTCTTGCATGGTTTCCTCTTGAAAAATACAGGGCTTTGCTTGATTTTGAACCCTTTCTTCTTTTTTTTTTTTTAATAATCAAGTTGAATTTGCAGATTCATTCAGAAATAGTGAGGAAAAACTTTTAGTTTTTACAGTGAAAGGGTTAAATAATCTAACAAAGCTTTGATTTATAGATGTATTAAATACAAATATGTGATGTTGCAGAAGATAATTTGATTACCCCTCAAAGGACCAAACAAATTTCAGGGGCGTTGTTTAAGGGAAAGAATAAGAGAATAGATGATGATGTGACGGTGGTTGTTGTGTGAAATATTTATATTCCCATTGGTGTTTTTAGTCATTGAGAATTGCTAACAGTCTTGTTCACAGTGCCTTGGGAAAAGACATTTCAAGAGGAAACTTGATAGTTTAAACTATTTTTTCCCCCTTCACTGTCATCTAGCTTATATATCAAGCTCATTACAGAGTCTACTGCAAATTGTACATGGTAATTTGGATGTTCATTATAAACCAAGGTTACATCTTCTGTTTCTTTTGATATAAACTCAGCAGTGTTCTGTAACTTGCCTTGATTATACTGCATCGTGGAAGGCACAATATTAATACAGGAAGCGTTATTGTGAAGGCGGAACTGTGCAATGTACTGTATACAAGAGACTGTAAAGCTGGCTAATAAAAGCTGCAGTTCTGGGTTTTTTTATTTTATTCAACTGTGATTTACACTTTATATCACCTTGTGTTTGACAATTTAAATGGAGCTGAATATTTTTCAGCTGTTGTGCCAAGGAGTTTTTAAGGAGTTTTAAAGGAAACTCATAAATTGCACAAAGGTTTAAGTTAAAATGTATATTATACATTGATAGAAAGTGTTTGCACTGGCAACTTCTGAAGTGTTTCAGATTTTTTGAGGGTGGGGATTGGAGGGGTGGGAAGCAAAATTACATTGGAAACCGGCAGAATTACAAACCCAACATTATGATTTTGCAAACATGCAGTGGACTCTGGAAGGACAAAGTTCTTCTTAAAAGAAAATAATTTTTTTTTAAAAAGTTTCATGTTAATTGGCATGTATGCCTCATTAAAAAAACCAATGAAGTAGGACACGCAAGTCGATAGAAGTATTAAAGTTTTATCATTTTAATCACAGATATTCTTTTGGGATAAAACTTCTAGCTTTAGCCAGGTGTGCATGTTGCTGTCATTTGCATTTTTGAATCATCTTGTATAATTGTCACCATAAAAGTGTTACTCAGAAATGTCATAGGTTTTTCATCTTTGTGCAAAACATGAAATATTGTCACTGACTTTTTGTGTTGAGGTTCCCCCGTTTTGCTGCCTACTTTGGCACAATTTTCGTTCAATACTTGGTCTTGGCTGCATTCTTTTTTTCTGTGGGGTTTACAAAGAATAAACGTTTTCTTGCAGATAAAAAAAAATAATTTTTTTTTTGCCTTTTTAACTGACCTGATTTAGCCCGGTATAAAGAATACATTTTGCTTAAGGAGCACTCTGTTATTCCAGGTAAGTCTTCTCTTTTGCAACAGAGCTTCACTTCTGTGAAACAGAAGGAAGAACAGATTTTTTTTTTTTTATTCAATGTATAAACTTAGCAAGTTACCCTGTCTGTGGGCTCTGGGGGGAAAAAAAAAAGGTAAATTTCTTTAGAATTGCAAAAGTATGTCCAAGTTTAGCTTTTGTTCCTTTCCTGCCATTCTCCTTACTGCAAAAGCAAAGCCGAGATGGATGATTTGGAGGTTTAAGCATTGTCTTTGTCTAGACAAAAAGAAAGAACAACTCGTCCCTGGTTTCCAGTGTATCTGCTTAATTCTCTTAGCAGCCACAGTTCCTGTTGTAACTTTTTTTTATTGGGAATCCTGCAGTTGTATTCAGGGTAGAGGAGCTCTCTGGCAGCTCTGCTTTGGCTCCTGCTGTAGCTGGTCCTGACATGGGTGTTCTTCTCTGACTGCATTAGGCCTCCAGGTAAAATTTTTCAGGTACCAAGAAATTCTAACCTCAACTATTCTGTGATTCTGCTGCAAGCACTGCCAGAACCGCGCGGTTCCCTGAGGACACATTCACTTTTTTTTTTTCTTCTTCTCAAACCACCACCAGTCTGACATACACATAGTTCATTTCCTAATCAAAATACATTACAGATAAGTTTGCCATTCTAACAGACCACGTCGCAGTGCAGCAGAAGTTGCATTCACTAGTAGCCTCCTCGGTTCAAATGGAAATGTTCCTTTAGGAAAGGTGAAAGTATTTGCAGGCACCGGTCCGCCATGCGGGATAAGTGGAGTGAGTGGAAAGAGATAATTTAAGCACTCAAATCTTATACCAGCCAACCTCTGGATCTTTAAATATTTAAATGTCTGAAATGGAAAATATCTTAATGACTCATCATAAATTGTACTTGCAAGATTAATATATGGGGAATTTAAGAACGTAAGACTGCAGAAGGGTCACCTAGGATATTTTGGCTTTTCTACAGTCAATTCTGAAATATTACTGTGGAATAAATACTCTGGAGAGATCTGCCAAAGAAAAACTGAAATATCCAGAACTTTTTCCAGCCAGTATAAGTCTAGGAAGAAAAGGTAATGGAACAACAGGACTTCTATGTAATGGTTTTGAGCACCTCGGGGTTTATCCTCGCTAAAATTTTAAGTGGAGCGGAAAGCAGCATGTAATTTTATTTTTAATATTTAACAAAAAGCTCCTTTATTCGTAGAATCTATAACTGTGCTAAGATGAACTAGCTCCCCTTTCTTAGCATATTTCATAGTAATGGGGGAGGGAGGGCTTAAATGCATGTATTGAACTCAGTCTTGCTTCATCAAATAACTTCCAGAAAGTAAAAAAAAAAAAAATGCTGCTTTGACTGAAACGTCCTCTATGGCCAGCTGGAAATGAAGCTGGAGATACCAACTTCAGTGCCGGAAAGCAGGTGAACTTCCATCTACCTTAAAGTAGCTATTTCCTCGGAAGTGTTTAAGCAGAACAAACTTGTTGTTTGTTTTTCCTTTTTCTTTCTTAATAGTTAAATCAGATTTGGAAGTTGTTCGCTTACCCCAGCGTTGCCTTAAGCGCGCTGGAATTGCGCACTAGAGTAACCGGCTCCCAGACGGTTTCTCAGACCAAAAGAAACGTGCCTTTTGGTATTTCCTGATCCTGCCGTTACTGTGTCCAGGAGCTGGCTGCTCCGAATGCGTTGTTATTGATGACATTTGTATGCAAGAGGGGGATTTTTTTTTTGCACTTCGAAATAAAAATTGGACTCCTTCCAATAGCATTTGATAGAAAACACTCTATTAAAAAGTTTAACCCTTTTCCTTTACCAATAGTGCCTGCTATTGAGAATAAGACTGTTCCCAAGATTAGCATCTGCGAGCGGAAAGAGAGTCTAACCCGAAGTCTGCATTTGAGCTCGTCCAAACAGGTCTGTGTACTACTGGCACTGAGCACCACTGTAGTGCAGCAACTTGATCATCTGCAGCAGTAAGTTGCTGCGGTTTTGGGGGTTTTGGTTTTGTTTTTCTTTAAACTTACAAGTTTTAGTCATAAGCTCAATGGCTATTAAATACTCACGTAGGAGTTAGCGTGCAGTGGGGGATGTGTTTACTACTGGGCACTTCCTTTTCTTGTATTGCAATGTGGAAGTCAAGGTCAGAAATAGACCTTCAGCAAGTTAATACGTAATTGATTATAAAAATGAAATCAGATGCCACAGTACCTTAATTGAATCAGCTTCTATGATGCACTAAAATAATACACAACCATTTGACTAAAGCATTTCTAACAAGGGAGAATAGGCAGAAAAAAGGGCAAGAATCCATTTCAATCAAGTTCAAATGTAAGTGGCTCATTTACCTATAATTTCTCTGAGTGGTAATTATGCTGTTCTAGAGCATGTTGTCAGGTTCAGAAAATATTGGGGTTTACTGCTTACAATGAAAATTTTTAAACTATATGTCTTACATAATTAACAAGAAATTATTTCCCATCAAAATTTAGCTGTTATGAACAATAACGGTTTGATTATAATAAAATAATAGTGGCAGTTAGTGAAAGTGTAGCCTGCTCTCTTTACGTTTCTGGAAACGCTCCAGGAGTAGTACAGTTTTGGTGGGGAAATGCAGCTTTTTCTTGCCCTACCCCAAAGCATTAGCTTAACAATTTCCTTTTCCTAAGCAATACAGCTGTAATGCAGTATCCTGATCATAAACCAAGTGTCGGCTTCAGGTGAATTTTCTTATCCTTTGCTTTCAAGCCATTCCATTCAAAGTCTGATTGAAACACTCCTTATGCAAAATGCATGACAAGCATTTTAAAGACAATTTAAGACGGTGCTAAAACCAAGGGATTCTTACAAGATTGAAATAACTGGCATTTTACAATCTTTATCTCCGTAATTGCTCACTTAATCTGATCTGTTTCCTCATGCGTTTGCCACGATATCCTAACTTTCATTAACCTTGACTAAACAATTTGGTCTCTTGATGATCTCTTTAAGCAGTCTGGGTTTTTGTAACCTCTTCAGGTGTATTGTCACTTAAAACCATCTGTTTATCTGTAATTTTTTTTAACTAGGCTTAGTTTTCGGGTTTTTTCTTAGACCTCTCTATGAATTAACTGCCATATAGAATAATTGCAAGCAATTTTGATCGTGAGAAGATTTATGCTTCATCTGCTTTTAGTCCCATGTATCAAAAAGCAAACCGAAGCGATTATATAGGGTGCATCCATTACCCATGGGAATGCATTTCTGTCTGCAAGGCCCCTGGGGCTCTTTGGAGGGCAGCAGGGCCCCGCATCTGTAAAGAAACCGAATCATACGCCATCCTTAGAGACTTAAGTTTTAAAATATTGAACTGTTTTGATGGGGGAAAAAGATTAGAAGTGAAGTAGTCTTTTATTGGTGATTAGCTTGAAGCAAAAAAAAAAAAAATCCAAATACCCCTAAATCCCAAGTAAATTTGGATCTGAAACTCAATGTTGTGGTTCATAGCAGTTTTCAGTGAAAATATTTGAGATCTGGAGGGCCCGAAGAGAACATGTCTTGGAGTTTTCTGAAAGTGAGACCTTACTGAAAGGAAAAGTACTTTGTGTCCTCTCCAGAACAGCCACGAGAGGGCCCAGGATGCCCGGAGTGAGCCTGGCCCTGCCTAGAGAGCAAATCGTGACCATTAGTCACCAACATACTGGAAAAAATTCCATTTCTTTTTAAACAGACATCTGAATGTTATTTCGTAGTCTTTCCGTTATGTGAAAGAATAGGATATTCATCTTGGGAAGCCCAGAGAGCTCAGAAATACATGGATTTGTGTGATAATAAAAGTATAATCAATATGCAGACATTTTCTCTGTGTGAGACTATATAGAGATTCAAAGAAAGGGAAGAAAGAAGGCTTTGCTTTATTCTCCATATCCAGAAGCCTTTCTGTTGCAGAAACTGAAGCAATATAGATCCTTGGTTGAAGTTTGACACAAATACAGGAAATTTTCCACAGCGTACTCGCCTATAGTTTTTCACCCGTCTTCTGTCCGTGCTGATGGTTCTTACCTGCTGAACTGCCTTTACTGGGCGCCTGCCTGCTTGAGCTGCAGCTTGCCTCGGGAACACTAATGTTACAGCTTAAATACCTTTTCAAAGATCCATGGCTATTCGTGATATCCTACAAGCCATTATGTCTTTGCTATCCAAAAGCATAGAATTGTCACCTCCCGTAAAAGAAAGGTATTATTTAGAAATGCAGGTGAAAAACATTTAGTCCTGGGCCAAAGTCTAGTTTATGATCCAGTATCTGGCTTCTTAGGGCTAAAAACAAGTTGCTGAAACTCTCCTCTATTTGCAAAGGGGTACAGCATGTATCTTGACTGGTGCGGGGGAGCTGGTTTAGATTTCTGTTGAGCATAATTCTTCTCACTAAAGTTCAGTAGATCAGAAAGATGCCCAGCATCAAAAGTCACTACATTAAAAATACTCCATGTTTACAAATACTCTTTTTTAACCTTAGACAAATTAACACTTTATACCAAGTTTTAACATGGGGCAGGGAGAAACCACACCAGTGCTGTAAGATGTCCTGTTACCAGCCTGTTGTTGTGGAGTTGACCTTCATTAGCTCATTCCTTTGGCTTCCTCAGCTAAATGCAATTCTCCACGCCGGCTCCTTTAAACTCTGTGCTGTGTCTCACTGTCTGGTGTGTACAGCGCGCATCGCCACGCAGCTGTACAGCAGGACTGAGCGGGCCGGCGGGTGGGAAGCTATTCTTTTAAGAAGATGAGGAGGATTATGGAATGAATTTGCTTTCCCCTTTTTTCCCCCTCCCCCTTCCATTTAGTTATTTTTAAACTCCTTTTTCATTACTTATATTAGTAATCTATAAGCAGCGCTTACAAGTCTGGACCGAACTCGGAGCATTTGCGCCTTGTGTTACATGCATAGAGACAACGAGGGGGCTTTTTGCCCTGAAGTGCTCAGAGCCTGAGTGGACTTGCAGGAGAAGAGGGAGAAATCAATCAAACAAGAAGCACAGCGGCGTCCCCGTTTTACAACTTGGCTAGCGAGGTGCTGGGTTTGCTTCCCCTCCTCCACCGCCTCAAAGACCGCTCTGCTGGGGCCAGGTTTGCAGAGGAGTTCAGTGAACGTTCTGGTGCCCAGACAGAAGCTGAGCTCTTTGCAAAACTCATCTTGCCGTGTGAATTTCGGCAGGTTCAAGGCCTTGGCTGAGCTGGCAACTTGAATAAGACCTAGCAATTCAGGCTTAAACTGCTGCTACATCTAAAGATTCATGTCCGCTGCTCCAAGGAGTCAGTATATCAATGCGAGTGCAGGGTATAAAAATGGACCTGCCCTTTCATAATGGCATTTTTACATCTCATTAGCACAACTTTCCAAACCTACTTGCAGCAAAGTGAGACCTTAAGGCTCTTTCCATCAGTGGACAGCTGGCTTACCAGGTACAAATGATCCTTTTAATGTTTTGCAGGGACACGTTTTTTCCATATGCCTGTTTGAATTTGCTGAATTTTGTTGAGTATCATTCATCTGTGTTTTGTCATTGCATTAAAAAAAAACTCTATACATTACAGATAATCTTTTTAACATATATTTCTGAGTGCCGGTAACTGTGCCCTACAGGTGCAGATTGATAAAGCCTGATACTCTTCATTTTGTGGCTCTAATACAGAAATTTGAAAGTATATTTCCTACTCTCTTTTACGTGGTCTTCATATGGAAATATAAGTAAATGGCTGGGTGTCTGTCTGTCTACTTCAGCTTAATTTTTAAATCAGTTTGCTAATTTCAGTGAAAATGGGCAGCAAATCAGTAATGCTAAAGATACACAAGCTCCTACAACCTTTGAGAAAACAGGCAGTTGAGTAGAGGAGGGGGAGACCGTTAGCTGCTGCAGGAAGAGCTCTGCGTAGAGGTCGAGTCTTCTTAGGCTTTATAGTTAAATCAGGAGACCCATATCCACAGGACTACAGATACTGCAAGTTAGTGCACTCGTGCAACTACTTTGTGTTAAAGGCTATTTAAAACAAACCAAGTTGTACTTGTTAAAACAAAAAGGCTTGGCTGACAACGAATTAACGTTATTCCTTCTCAGACAGTAGTCTTGGCATTCGTGCTTTGCTTTTGAAGGATCTAATCTGCTCTGATTTGCTACAAAAATTTTATTTTGCATATTGGGCTTTAGAGGGTCACGGCCAATTTTGAATGATGCCAAGAAATCAGGATCATTGTAACTTTAATACCATCTTTCTCATGACGAGATTCCTGGAGGAAATCATTTAACTTTTCTCTACTTGCTTACCCATCTGTAAAATGGGATTTTTGTTTCTTGACTTCTCAGGGAAACATTTTAAAGCTCGCTCCATATTTATTGCTGCTTTAAATGTTTAGAGCATTATTAAAATATTCAGTATTTCTGAGGGGGACTTCACCGGGCTCAGACACACAGGAATGCAGAGGCTGCATGTAGTAATTTACAGGTAGGAATTTCTCTGGCAGATATTTTGTAAAATATTTGGCTTCCTCCTATGTCTTATCTTGCCCACAGCTGCAAAACTTTAGTAACAATAAAAGGAAAACTTAAATATATGCATATTTTTAACAAAAGAGTCTGATATCTTCTGGTCCCTCTCTTTTTAATTTGTTTCTGATTTACCATAGCTGAAGAAAAGAGGGAAGTGTAGTAACGCGATGGAGAACAGCAGGACTCCCCTTAGGCATTGACAGGGGAGAAGCTGGAGAAATTGAAACCATGAGTTTTACTACATATTATGGCACGAAGTAATGCATTAACAGTCTGATTCTCATGCTGTGTTTCTAAATGGCAGCAATACTTGGAAGTCAAAATGCTCCTCAAGTATTCAAACACAAAGGCAAGAGTTACTCACTGCAGAGGGAGCCTGTTCAATTATCCCACGTGTACCAAACCACTCAAAACGGAGCGTTATCTCGTGGTTCAAGCAGAGCTCTGCAAAGCCCTGAGCAAGAGTAGGTTCTGCCCCAGCCCTGTCACTGTGACTTGCTGCAAAAAGGGTGTTTTTAACTGAAAAATGGTAAGGCAGCTTCTTGCCCCGTAGAAACTGATCTGGAGAGACACAGGAGGGAGAAGGATTAAACAGGAGATTTTTCTCAGCACTTCCTCCTCATTTTTTTCAGCATTGCATGTTTAATAGTAGTTACATTAACCAACACTTATTGATTCCCCTCTGCCCTTAGCTGAGTTTGCTTTGCAATTTCTTTTGTATTTCAGTTGCGCCAGCCGTGTGCCTGCCCTGCTCTTAAATAGATGGTGATCCAAGGAAGCACATCAAGGGTAAGGAACACCACTGAGTTCTTCCCAGCTTGTGTATCTGATCTGGTTGACTCGCTAGTGAGCTTGTGAAACAGCAACTTTATTTGTTCTGTGATAGCACTTAGAAGAGCTATTGGACAGGGATTCAAAATCATCACTGGCAACTGAGCAATGTCATGCTTTGGGGTCCCTGTTGCTTTTTTTGGATCTTTAAAATTCCTGGGGCTCTCGGGACAACTGCAAAGTCCCACAAGCCAAAGCACTCGCTGAGCTGAGATACGTTGCTTGACAGGTAAAAGTTATTCCCTCCCAGCTGGGCTTTCTGTGCAGTACAGCTCTGAAGATCTCCCTCCACTCATTGCTTGGCTCTTTAGAAGAAGGTTTACCTCCTTATTCTAAAGGAGGTAATTTGCTTAGCTGGACCTCCTTCTTCATCCCCTTTGCTTTTTGCAGCCAATAAGCAGCTCACGGAGTTTCAGCCTGTTGAAAGTTTGTGGTCTTTCTTGATTGGATTTTGGATTGCATGGCTGCCAGTAATACTATTTCTCAAAGCCCAGGCTTTGAAAATTACTTAGCCTTATGTTTGGCAGTTCAGTTAATAAGTTGCGTAATTACAGTTCTAGGAGCAGATCCAGTACCTTTAGAAAGTGTAGTGGAATCTAAATACCTTCTTCCTTCTCTGCCTTGAAATGGTATTCACTTCTTTCTCCCCTAAATGGCAACAGAATTAATTTCAGAGACACCTGTTGCTTGAAGTGGAGTCAATGGATTAATAAAAGCGTTAATTATTAAAGCCTGCAAATGCTCCCTAATGATTGTTTGCTGCAAAGTTAATGTTTGATTGGAGAAGGTCATCTGCAAGTCTGAGTAGAAAACCTGTCTCTGTAATAGCAGGTGAAAGCACAATTACCTTCTTTTCATGATATGCGCTGTGGCTCTCTACTACACTCCGCCTGATCATCCTAAACAATGAGCTTGGAGGAAGAGCTGTTTTGCCATAGGACAGCTGCAACCCAAAAGGTCACCCTTTTTAATTAAGTGGGAGCAATTACATCTGGTACTGTGCTTCCTCGAATGAGGCACGGGCACCTCATTCTGTATCCCTACCTGAAAATGAACCTCAGGCTGAGGGCGGTTTGTAGTGTTTTGCAGCCCAAAGGGTTGCGCTGCACGCGGTTTCCTGAGAGCTCAATTAACACGTGGCAGATATGCAAAGGAAATGAGCGGATGCTATGTTTTTTACGCCCATAATCTGTGCTGAAACGACATGCAACCAGAAGTGCCTAGCAATAATCTGTGCTGCAAAAACTCAGCCTGCTGTGCGGCTGGGGTGGAGGGTGTCATCCCGAAACCTCTGTGTGCAGTTGCCCATATAGGATCTTCAGGTGTAATTGAATTGAATGGCACCAGCAGGTACCTTCCCCAAAAGAGATGGGCGTCTCATTGCTCCAGCTGAAGAACGATCTTCTCTATTAATTTCAGGTCTAAGGCATGCTGCTGAGCCTTTCTGATCTGATCTCGTAGGGGCAGGTTAACTGCAGGCTAGCCAGAGTCTGTGACTGTTTCAATACTGAATCCTAGGCTTTGACTATTTTCCTCTGCTGAAAGTTAATTGGAAAGGTCATCAAGAATCTAGCATAACGTTTTGATTTTCCTGAGATGATGGTTGGTAGTACTAAGGGTGGGCAGAGACTCAGTTTTTTCCAACCCTGCCACTTGCTTTCTTTGTGGTTTCGGGCAAAGCATTTGACCTGTCTGTGCTTTGAACTTTTTTTCCTATTTGAAATAAAGATGATAACGTGCAACCTTAAGAGAAACCATCAAAAGCCTTGTAGGAAGGGCGTTGTCACAATGCTGCCAAGTTCTGTAGTCATGAGGAGAAAGGATGTTTAACTTTACAATTTGAAACAAAACAAAACCCTCTGAGTAAAGCATTGCATGTAGCTGCTGGGTTTTAGGCATTAATAATGTTGCAAGTCCCTGTAGACGCTCCCTAGCTCATTGCTTCATCAGAGGGATGAAACTAGTGTGCTTTGCAAAAGGAAATGTAGTAAGAGTGGGAATATCAAGAGGTGAGACTCTGCCGGGGTGAACAGTCAGAAACAAAAAGGAGGGGAGCAGCCAAATGCTCTTTGGTGCAACTACACCTCAAGTGAACAAGGGACACAACGTAAGAACCGTCTTTATAGTAAACAAGGCAGCCAGTATGTAAAAGCAGAGTCGGAAAGGGGGGTTGCTGACATGAAGAAATAAAAGCTGCTGCTTTACCTTTCAGAACTGGCAAGGGCCTTGGAAGTGTCTGCTATGAAAGCGCTGTTCCCCAGGAGGAAGAGGATGAGGACTGCTGACACGTCTCCTGTGACACATAGCACCAGGAGGAGCCCTGTCAGTCTGATAAAGGATCGTGAGAGATCATCAGGTGGGAGAGAACTGAAATAATTCTGACCCTTTGATAGAGGAAAGCTCTTGCACTTCATGCGCTGTCCCTGCAATTGTTGCAACTTTGAGGATCTCTTCATTAACCTCTTAAATGTTCATAGGCAGGCTCAAAGGAACAGCTTCCATCTCCTGGGATTTTGGCCCCTGGCTTTGCAGCTTCAAATTAAGTGAATAAAAGGGGATTGAGCAGAATCCAAGCTGCACATGCTCCCATCGTAGTGAAATCCAGAGAGAAATCTCCTGACAGATTCTGACAAGAGGAGCCGCAGCAGCAAGAAAACAAGGAGCCGCAGCAGTGAGAAACAAACACACACTGTCTGGCACTTCAGGGGTTTTGTATATTCAGCCAATTGAGATTTATCAGCCCTCTTTTCACTATAATTCACAGGGACATGGGAATGTTTCAGTTACACCAGCACTGCTAGGCAGTGAATGGCTGTGGGACGCCGGGAGCTGGGGCGGTTCCTGCTCGTAGCTGTGACTACACAAGCGCGGGGTGAAGCAGCCTGTTTCCACTCTGCCAGAGCCTACAATTAAGCCTCTCAGGCCTGTTTAAATGATACCGAGGCACAGCTCCAGCGAGAGGTCTCTCCCCTTCGCTACCCTAATTTACGCTTGTTGATCACTTAATGTCCCTCATTCAAGCGTTTCACTCGGAAGAAGAAAGGTCAACAAGGGAGAGCAGAGTTCTTGGCTTGCACATCTGCAATGCCAGGCTCTTTAGGAAGTGTCGACACTTGTGGATCTCTACAGTGTCTGGTGAAGGATGTCAGTATTTTAGCCGTGGAGTAGGTCAGTATTTGTAAGCTGTCTGTGGCAGAGCCTCTTGTTTATGGAAGGATGTGGACAGCAAGTGACAGAGAGGGACCCAGATTTCATATGTGAGTGCCTTCATGAAGTGCATTTCAGAGCCGAGGAAGATGACTGATTTCTTCCCAGACTGACGGCGGTGGGGTACAGGCCAGGCTGCACATGAAGGGTTGGTGGGTTTTTGTTGGTTGGTTTTTGGCTTTGGTTTTCTTGTTTTTTTTTTTTTTAAGAATCCAGTCAGCAGGAAAAAGGGCCAGAAATACATCTCAGCTGAGAAAAGCCTCCAAATCCCGTATCCAATTGAAGCTGCAGAAAGAATGAAGGTTGGCAGAACGTAATTATCTAAATTGGAGTTTAGCCAGGACCCTGGGCTCACCCTCCTCCTCCTGTGAAAATGCCATTGGATATTTGATAGCTATATTGGGTCCAACCACTCGGTTTTATGTATCCCTTGAAAGGCTGGAGTCGCTGGAGCAGGAGATGCTCTTGACTCCCTGCTGGAGCTAAGGCCATGTAGTAGCACCTACCAAATCTTTCCTAGGCACAGCTTGCAGCACCTGAGTTTTCTCTGGCAATCCCTATCTGGGTTCTGCCAGCTGAGAGCCTGCTTCTTCGCGTGTGGGATCCGGCAGGATCGCAGCCCAGAGGCAGTACATCTGCAGGCTCTGCTCGCAGCTTTGTCTTTATTACTGCTACGGCAGGCGACCGCATCTTTGATCTGCTTCTCCCCCGCGCCCTCCCACATTCAGCTGAACACTCCCCCAAAGCCTGCAGCAGGGAGGGAATGCAAGATATGCGAGTTCTCTGTGCCTAAGGATTTTGCTGGTGCGGTTCCCCGAATCCCCTCACTTTTGGCCACGTCTAGGCACGTCAGCACAGCGTGGCAAGGTAGGGCAGCTTGCGTCTGCCAGTGCATGAAGAGGAGAGTCCTGGATTCGTTGCTGTGACTGTGTAACAAGCCCTGCCTTGTTCCGTCTTGGTGTCATCAGCAGGACCGGGGCTTCTCTGGCTGCCCTGTCATCGCGTGGGAGGGATGTCATTACGGGCTCCGGGCTCTGCCCAGCTACTGTCGGCAAATGTGCTCCCGCTAGCTGGGCTAGCGAAGGGTTGATCGGATGTCTGTGTGTCACTGCTTTGTCCCAGTGCCCAGAACGCACCAGAAAAGTTCGTTCTTCTGATTCTTTGGTATAAATATTTCACGCGACCCAGGAAAGTCCCAGTGGGGGCTGTGCTGTGCACTCTGAACACGGGCCACGTGAATGGAAGTGGTGTATTAATTATTATGAAACAGCTCTGAGAAACAAATGCAGGTTGCCATGGAAGCACCAGCAGCGACAATGTCACCTCATTTTTAAGATGCTTTCAATGTTCCAAACACAATTTTCCTTCTCTTTCAAAATAGACAATGGCAAGATATCCCAGTGGAGGGGAGATGGGGCTGTGTCCACAGGCTGTGCGAAACCTGATTCCCCTTTATTACAGCTGAGAGATCAGCTTCATGCCTAAGCCGTGGAGAAAGGGCACAGGGGGCTGCGGGTGGAGAAGATAACCCAGGAGGCAAAGGAAAGCACAGGCTGGAGGTCGGGGGAAGAGACTGTTTTGTCCCCATCCAGAGATATAAGGGCTGGGGATCCACAGGGCGGCAAGTCTTGTGACCCCTGCTCCTTGGGAGGTTCGGGGTGTACCAGAAGAATTAAACATTAAAGAGGGTTAGAATAGGGACACAGGAGGCTGCCTCTGAGGATTTAAATGGAATAAATTGAGATCTTGTATGAGAGAGGAAATGAGGCAAGCGGTAATGTTGAGAATTGATAATGCTGATTTAATGAATGCAAAAATTCAAATTATTGGAGAGCAATGAAAAATACAATAGTAAATGCCTGGAAGCTGGGTTCTCCCTGCCCCTTTCAGTCATCTATGTGAAGCAAAAAGGTGACCTTTTAACCCACTTTATTTTAATGAACCTTTTGTTGCCTGACTTGCCCCGGGATTGCACTTGCAGATTTAGTGCATGTAGCCAGTACTGGTAAATCTCTAAAGGAATAAGCAGTTGTAGCCAAGTCTTGGCTTGCCTGCTCTCAGGTAGTCCCATCTGCAGGCTACAAGCACGCACCTGAAGGCAACAGCGTGTGGTTGGTCGCGTGGTGCCATCTGCCAGCCGAGCCACCCCGACCGACGGCAGGCGGGTTCTGCTGGGCGACGGCTTGGTCTTTGCTCCCCACAGCCTGGGTGTGTTACCTTGCAAATGGGTCCCTGTGAGCTCAGGCAGCTACTGTGGCACCGCTGGTGAGCATCAGCCGATGGATTTACTGAGCCGCTGAAACGTGATCACCCGCAAGCCAGTATCCTGCACACTTATGGGTGTTAATGGCTGAGATGCAACATTCGTCCTATTCTGGCTGCGCTTGTCCTGTAACACAAACTGTTTCTGCCTGCAGAGCTGTGCTTGTTGTGATCCTGCAGTCAGTCTCTCGCTTCACGTTCGTTCTCTTGCAGTTGCCCAATTTCTTGATTCTGTGGCCCCTGCCTCGTTTTTTGGGTTGCCTTTGCTGGAGTACTAGGCGTGCTTAAAAACCTGCGCTGTTAGCCACGTAGACAAGGACCTTACGGATATTTCTGCAGTGCTCAGAGCATGAGTAGAAATAGATTGACTGGGCCCATGCTGTTCAAAACTGGTGGAAAAAGAAAATTAAAATTTCATGGATTCCTAAGACCTAATGTCTCTGCTCTCTGAAACCTTTCAGTGCAAGGATTTCTGCTGCCTTAGGGGATCTTTATGAAGACCCCAATTGCTAACACTGAGGGCAGCAAGTTTCATCCAGGAAGGCTAGAATTGTGGTCGGGGAGCTGGGGCTCTGGCTCTCGGACAGTTCATGCTTGCACGAAGGGGATTGTGTCCCTATGTTTTTCACCCAAACCTGTAGAGGGGCTACTCCGCCATTCATGATTGGCTTGAAAATCTCTCTTAGACTAAAAAGAAACACTGCAACCCATTATGTGTTTGAAAAATTCACTCATACTCAAATAGAGTTACTAAAAAAATGCATTTTAGCCAAATAACTAATGACTTAACTTAGCTCAGCCTGTGTTTTGTGTGGTTTGCTTCTGGGATGAGGAGGTTTTATTCTAGGCCAAAACAAAAGTCAAAACAAAAAACTTTGCAATGTTTTTCAGTGACCTTGGATGACCACATGCAGAAGGAAGACAGCAATATTCCAGCTGTTAAATCAAGCGATTGTGGATTTGATTCTCTGCTGAAAGGCAGTGATATCTCCCTGCAGTAATAGCATGAGCCAGAGCCAAGCCAGCAGGCAGCAAGCGGGCATAGATGAAAAGTAAGCACTCTCCTTAGATTCATTTTAATTCCCTCTGTATCTTATGATAACTGCTAAATCATCAGCACCAAGAATAGCATTTGCAGTTATTAAAAGCATCCGTCAGTCCACTTAGCCACTGTAGCTGGTGCTAACCCCAATCTGTCTGTTTTATGCTCCTGCTGTGTTGACTCTGCACCTCTGCAATGATAACAGGGGTGCTGATTTAAAGAGGGGGATGGCAGGCGGCGTTGGCTATGCCAGAAAGCAGAGGAAGATGCACAGAGATTTGGAAAAAAAAGAATAGAAAATTGATTTCTCAAAGGTTTAGCCCTGCCAAGCCTCAGCCCCCGTCCAAAAGAAAGCTGTGACACTGCTTGCTGGACTTTAGCTGCGAACACATTTCATTTGCATCAGTGGCTGGCCTGTTAGCAGGATGGTTTCAAGGATACCCTGGCACATGGGCTGGAGTACGTGGTAAGCGGGCTTCACAGCTGAGTCTCGCGGTGTTCTTGGTTGTCTGGTCTCTGTCTGGCACATGCCATCAACTGCAGTGAGGCTTAAAAGCTCGCAGCGTCCCTTCACAAGCAATTTTCATGCTTTGGCAGCTGGGCTTGGAGACTCTGGGGTGAAAAGCCTTCTCCCAGAGTGATGAAGATGGTGACCTCCTAATCCTAGAGAGCAAATGTTAGCCTGAAGCTCAGGAAAGGGAGGAAAAAAAAACCCCAAAGCATCAAAGGGGACACAGATGGTCAAAAATTGATGGAGAGCACAGCTCCCTGGCAGGGAGCCTGTGGGCATTAATATGAAAGCAATCGTTCTACAGGTGCCCCGTTCCTCTGATAAACCGAGTTCTAGCCGCTGATGACAAGATGGGAGCCATTTAACTAAACAGCAGGCAATACAGATTTTCCAGAATATTTCTGACAGATTTTTTTTTTTAAATAATGAGGTTTGTGGCGTTTGTGTTTGGTTTGGGGGTTTTTTTTGTCTTTTTAAAAAGGCCTCCTTTCATTTGAGTTTAAAAAGGGTTCCTGTATTTCCTATCCCTTCCATCTCCAGCCTGAACGTACAGCAGCTGCCGAGAAGTCCAACTCAATGTCCGGATGCCGTACAAGTTTGCAGCGCCAGCAGCGAGCAGTTTTTAACAGCCTGCGTAGTCAATGCCTTTTCTGTCTGGTCCTCAGTCGCTGGCAGTGCCTGTGATGCTGTAATCAAGCCTGCTTAGAAAGCCAGGCTGGGTTCGGCGCACGGAGGGATGATCCGCATGGGAAGCCAGCTCCAGCACCGAGCTGCTGGCAGCGGGAGGTTTTGGGCTCGCTCCTGACCCAGTCCTCCAGCATGCAGCAAGGAGAGTGCCTGAGAGAAAATGTCATGAAAGTCTGTACCTTTGGACTCTTGCCATTGTTAATTAACCACATAATCTCTCTCTTATGCAGCACTCTTCATCAGTTCTTTTGTCTTGTTCTCTTCGTTTGGCAGATGGAGAAGCTAAAAAACACAGAGGACCGACATTTTGGCCAATTGTCATCCATCGAGCCCATCTGCAGAAGCCAAAATAAACCAGTTCCCCAAATGCCAGACCAGCGCACTAACCACGAGGTAACACTGCTTCCATCCTGTTCTCCCTATAAAATTTGATAAAATTAGTCTTATTTCTCCCTTTGATTCCTCTTGAAGTGCTAGAGTGCTGCACTCAAATGATTCCCAAATGATTCCCCAACCTACCTCAAAACCTTGTGCCTCTTGCTCTGTGAAAGAGCACATCATTTGATGTCCGGTAAGTAACACGGCACTAGCAGAGCCACAGCGACTGGAGCGCGGGGTAGGGGGATTTGCTGCTCCTTTGCTAAGAATGGGCAACTGGGGCTGTAGCGGTTAGTCTCCGTGTCAGGTTTGCTGGTGCTGAGAGCATCCTTGGGGAGGAAGGTCTGTCCTCGCCACAACAATGCTCTAAATTTCTGCTTGCTCGTACCAGGCACAGACCAAACATGGATTTCTCACTGGGCCGACGGTGGGCTGGACGAGGAGCAAAATATCCCTTCTCGTGCCCTGCACGGCAGCTGAGGATGTTTCTTCTAGCCTGGCACCCTCCACCCACCTCCTGGAAACTGCACGAAGAGTGTTGTTCCTGAAATGCGACGTGATGCAATAGGAGCCCGGCGCTTCTCGGCACAGTCCCTCTTCAGCAACTGGAGAAAACTAACAATGACAAAAGGTGCCCTTAAGGGTATTTGCGTCCCAGAGGAATGCACTTAAGGGCTCTGTGAAGCGCACTGACGTTATTAAAAGGATGTGCGTGGGGGAGCACTTGTCAGCCCTAAGTGAAATTGATAAAAAGATGTTTTATGCAACAGGCTGTATTTAAATCTAAGGGACAATTTAAGCTGCTTTGTGGGTAATAGCATCTCTTTGATTGAGAAGCCGTGTTTTAAATATGGAATTAGTGAAAGTGAGCGTGTTGGTGACCCTGTTTTCAGGGAAGGCACTGTTACGCACGTTGCAGAGAGCAATGGGACTTGAGGCACAGTGGAGTGATTTTAACCCTTCAGTGGCTTTCATCTGATTAAGAACAAGCCCCTCGGCTCTTTTCTGGCATGTCAGAGGTCTGGGTTTGGTCCCTGACCACTGTGTGGTGACTACGCTCAGTTGGGAGCACCAGATTTGAGAAGTGCAAATGCCCAGCTGCAGGCTTTTAAAGGGCTGACAGCAGAGAGGCGTCTATGCCAGCCCGGATCTGAAACCCTCTCCTGGTTAATTGCCTTCTGCCTGTGCAAGATCAGCCTCTGTTTCAGACAACCATCACATTCATTATCGTTCCCTTTCTGAGCTGTCATCCAACGTTACTGTTCCCCGCCGCACTCCACCCCAGATCTTGGCTCCTTTTCAGTGCTCCCTTGATGCAGTTTGGCATCTCCCTGGGCGAGAAGCGCTATTGCTGCCACCTTCCCCTATCAATATCCCTTTCTTGTAGTGCCCTTCTGCCTTGGCGCTCAATACCATCAACTCGGTAATTAGCATCACATTATAATTGAATTGTCAAAAGGAGCCCGCATCAGAGCTGAGCAAGTCGGCAGGATTACTGCTGTCTCCTTTGGTCTTTTGTCATCTTTTTAACATCTTTTCTTCATCACTTCATCATTTATTAGTCATGATCGCATCTAAGGATTAGATTGGGAGCCTTTTGGGGCAGGCTCTGTGTCTCCATACTCCTGCAGCATGCCTGCAGCACTGCAGACAGCTAGAAACCTGTATCAAGGGCTGCTGTTTGGTCCCTACCCCACCACTGGCTTGCAGCCTCTCTCCTCCTTCAAGCTGTGTGCTAAATCTCCAAAGCGACTGAGGGGGATGTTTCCAGAGGAGCTTCACGTGGCAGCAGATGTGCAGGGGGTTGTCCTGCCCAGCCAGGTAGAACCAGCTGCTACAAACCACAGCTGATAAGTGCTGGTAAGCAGCTGAAGTGGCTGCGAAAAAAGGGCTTGAATAAATTCTTGCTGCCTGCTGGTGCCCCTCGTGGGAGCTGCCCCCATCCTCCTCTGCCCAGTCCCACTCATCCTGGACTGTGGTTCTAGTCCAGCCTGCGTGCCCTGGTCCTGCTTTCAGCACTGACTGTCAGCACGTGCCAGGAGAGGGCTGGGTGCTGAGCACCTCTATACCTCTGCCAGGACAACTCTCCCAGCTCCTCCAGGCAGCACAGAAGTATGTACGAGCCTCTGATGTAGCAGGGGGAAAAAGCCCAGAGCCTGGCACAGCTGCTTGCTGCAGTCAAATACAAAACAACTTCTCTGTCACTGCAACTCGTCCTCTTGGCCATGAATTTTGGGTTTCCCTTTTGGCAGCAGCATCAGAGAATTTGCAGATGAAAAGCTGTGCAGCAGAGGATCGGGGCTGGAGCAGGAAGAAACACCACACTGCGGATTTGCCAGGCCCCCGCTGAACGCGTTCTCCTCTTGTCTCGCTGCCACTTCCTACAAGATTAATGCAGAGAGCACGTAGAAAATGCCTTGGCAGAAATAAACAGGTTTTCCATCCATCTGGGAATCCCAGCAATCTCTGTTGACGCTCCTGCTCATAGCCAAGCCACGAGCTTTCAAAACACCATTGGGACCCATTTTACAGTGGCATTTCCAAATAAAGAAGGCAGTTCTTACACAGCAGTTTGCAGGGCTGAGAGGGAAAGCAAAGCCATGTGTTGTCTCATTTGCAGGTGCTTTGACCTCTTTTTCCTGAGACTGTTTTGCAGCAATACTTCCATTCTCCTCTCCCTTCATCTCCCCGCTCTGGGATGCTCCGAAATTCCCCAGGGAGATACTGCTGCTGTTCACCAGTAGCAGGACTGCAGGGTGTGGAGGAGAAGAGCCTGCATCAGGACACCCAAGCCGGAGAGACTCGCGCACCCGGCTGCAAAGATGGCTCGGGCACGGCTGCTTTGCACACCGCAAAGTTTTCCAGCAAAGCTGGGCTCTTCCAAAAGGATTAGGCTGACTTCCTAGCCGATTTACATGCTGACTGAGGGTGGATCTGTGGAAAGCAGCTGGGAAGGTAGAAATGCCCAAGGGCTAGAGCAAGAGATGCAACCCAGGAGATACTTTCTGTGCCGGTGGCTGGCAGGCCAGGACAAGTCCCTTCAGCGCTCCTGTCTACACAAGCAGGTGTCGAATGCCCCAGGGAACCTGCGAGGAGGAGGATACAGTCACTCCCGATGTGGCAAGAGAGGCTGGAGAAGCATAGCTCCAAGAAACTACTTGTACGCTGGACATCAGCATCTCATTCAGGGCTGGCTCTGGCAGGAGAGGGCTGTACGACCCCTTCCATCACTGTTGATTGCTGAGAACTTGAAGAAGTCCTCTGCAGCTGGGGCTAACACAGGGCCATCAGAGCCCGTGGCACCCGTGGCCCGGCTCTGCACAGCCCTTGCTTTGCACACACAGCAGCAATTTGGTAACTGGTGCAAGCAGCGTTACCGCAAAGACCGTGCGGACAGCGGTTAATGCGCCAAGATGGTGACACTTCATCTGGTCCCGCTTTCAAGCAGACGAGGTACTTTGCTGCTCTGTGGATACTACATCCCCCCACACACATCAACTGTCCAGTGCCCCTACCAGCTTCTCAGCTGCTGTATTTCTTTCCTCATTAAAATTAAAACACCCAGACCTATGTGTTTCAAAGCCCTTCTTGTTCTTGCATTCACCGAGCTACCTGTCCCTGCACTTCCATTCACCCAGCAAGGATTTGCTCAGGAGCAGGGGCCTCTGCTTTGCTGTTGACTGCAGGAAGAGCGAGCTGCTAAATGTCTGGAGGACAGGAATGTGCTGAGAATAATCAATATTTTATGATACCTTCCCAGGCAGGCAGGCCAGCGAGGTTTACAGCCCGCAGGGAGACGCGCTGCCTGACCCGCAGCTCCCGGCGAGTGGAGATGCCACATTTGGAAACAACCGAACGCCGCGGGACTTCAGCAAAAGGGAGTCAAGCGCTCCTGTCACCTGCTGCGCAGCCCCGGCTTCCTCCGGGAGCACTGAACGAACGGGAAAGACGTTTTCACCTGCGATAGTGGGGCCTGCTTTGATTTCCGTGCAGCGCCAGTAAAAGGAGCTCCCTCCTCCTGGGTGGAAAGCTTGCCAGGCTCCCGCCAGCCAGCCCTGCACCCCATCCCCGGGGTCAGCGGGGAAATCTCCCAGCGTGGCTGCGTGGCTTTGGGGGTTTCTCCACTGCTTGGGGGCACCAGGGTATGGCTCAGGCTCGGCACTTTTGCCGCTGTAGCTGTGGGGCAAATGCTCATGTCCTGCTCCAGCTGAGGGACTGGTTCCCCAGGGCTTGTGCCTTGCCAGCTCTAGCACCCAAGAAGAGATGAATTCACCCATCTTCAGTGGGTGCCTGAAACTTGAAGGTACTGAGTGTCTTTGGGACCTCATTGCTCTGCCAGGCAGGGGTGAAACCAGCTGCTGGATCCAGGAGCTGCTGGGGCGGACATGCTGGCACAGACAGCAGTTGCGTACTTCTTCCTCAGAACAACCACCTCATCCCTGAGGATATGGCGTGCAGGTATTTTTTGTATTCCCGAGCTTAGGTGCCGTGTTGCCCCTTTCACTGCAAGGACAGACCGTCCGGTCAGCTCTGCTCTCTGACTAGAAGCTGCACCTGATGTAGCCACGTATTTCAGGGCTGAAGGGTGGCCAGTGACCCCCTGCAACCCAGGGCTGATGGCCAGAGGGAGGAGAGTCAGGGCACAGCTCCCACACCACTTCTCTCCTCTCCAAGTGGAACCTCTAAGCCAGGCACACAGCTGAGGACTCGCCACCAGCACCCTGCCGAATGTATTTCCCGCATTACACTGCATCCCGATTTACATGCGATTAATTGAAACCTCTTGTTGCTATGGGACTGACGTCTCCCTGCCTCACCTTGGTTTTCACCTTTTTTTTGTTTGTTTGTTTTCCAGGTAACTCTCTTTGTTCTTTTATTTTCCTGCTCAGATGTGGTGGAAAAGCTGGACTGGGGAGCGGGGTGGGAAGGGAGAGCTGGAGCTTGTAATAGGAAATAATGGACTTCTGTAAATACATAGACAGCTTTTACATACGGTACAGCAGAAATAATCTGCTTTTGGTGGATCAGGAGCCACGCAATCGGACTGAGGCTGCCGGAGGGACTTCCCAGAAGAGAGGCAGCAGAAAGGACCTGGTATGCTGGGCGGCGGGGAACAGGGCCGGGGAGGGCCAGAGGGTCCACATTAGTCCATCCCTGTTCTCGCATGCTCTGCTGCATCCCCAAACATCCGAGTTGGGCAGCCTGAGCATGCCATAATGTGAAGAGCCAGCATTTGGCACTAGCCAGTCTCAAATTAAAGCTGCAAATCAAACCCCACAGTTGCTGTTGGGGTGGTCACGCACTTGTCGCATGATATTATTATTATTATTATCTGGCCTGGAAACAGCACCATAAATAGCAGCAGGGCTTTACACATGCATTCACTGCCCCAGACTGCTTACAGTGTGGCAGATCCTCCCTTCCCTGCAGGAGAGCGTAGGAAGGGACCTCCTGGGGAGAGGCAGTCCCTGGGGAGCTGGGGCGGGGGTCTCCAGGACCTGTCCCAGGGCGGCGGATCCCCCAGGGCTGCAGGGAGCCGGTGTTAGCCCCGGGACGGGACTCACGCAGGGTGGCTGCTGTCTTAGCGTAGTGGCAGAGCTAAAAGGAGCAGCAGGGACCAGTCCGGCTTCCTTTGGGGTTTAGTAAAGCTCCTGTTGGTCTTAGTGCTGGAGGAGAGGACCCAGAGTCTGGCTGCATCATTTGCCATGGCAGAGGTTTGTTCAGGCCAGGCAGATCAGGGACCGCTCCTCTGTGCCAAAGTTGCTCATGAGAAACGTGATAATCCCTGCCCTGGACATATCCCTGGACAGGGATAACTGTCCTCAAGGGCAGTTCTCTTTCTTCTGTTAAGTTCTTAACATGGAATTATCAATACCCATATTCTGGTTTGTTATACCTCCTAGCAGGGTTCAAAGCAGATAGATTTCCAGAGAAATGTGATTGATTCAGCACAAACGAGGACAGAACGACATTCAGCATCAAGTCGGAGTATGAATCGGCGCTATCCGAAGCACAGGATGTAAAGACGATGCAGGTACCAGCAGCCTTCAGAGGAGCAGTTCAGGAGCACGGGTAGATGTGTAGCTCTGCCGTACGGCCAGGAGACCAGCAGCCGCGGGAAAAGGAAGCTGGATTCAGAACACACTGGTTTATCAGATGTACCTGGCATGGAACACCCCGAAACCCAGCGTGCAGCCAGTTTACTGAATAAAAGGTCAGAGGGGAAGGCTGGGATTGCCACTCTGAATTCCTGAAGGGTAGAACCCACAGGACTTAGTTCTCCCTTTCAGCAAGGCATCCAGGCTTAGCTTAAGTTTTTCCACTGCTAAAGGATCCAACCCAATTCTTGATAAATTCCTCCAATGGCCAATTACCCTCATTCTTAAAAACCAAAACCAAAAAAACACAACAAAAAAACCCAAATCTATTCTGAGTCGAATTTATCCAGCTTCATCCTCCAGTAATTGGATGAGATCTCTTTGTCTCGCAGGTTGAAGAGCCTCCTTTGGTCAAGCTGCTGCTCCCCGTAACACCGCGCTCCAGATACGGAGTGGGTGGATTTGTTGTCGGCCGAGTCCATGGTGACGCCTCCCATCCCTGGCTCTGCTTGAAGGTGAAAGAAGAGAGAATCGGGCTCGTTATCACCGCTGAGTGCTGCACCTCTCACACAGGGATCTCAAACCTCTTGAAAATGAGAAAGTGATTTTGCTTTGCAACAGCGGGGGAAAAAAAAAAAAAGAGAAGCCAGCAGAGGCCAAGACTGGTTTCCAGAAAAGGATTCGGAGACTTTTTAGAGCGGTCAGTGCCTGCCCTTCCCTTCGCGGTCAGCTGAGACCCGAGTGCTCAGCCTTGGGAGGGCCAAGCTCACCAGCCACGTGACCAGATTCCAGTATTACTATTAAAAGCTCAAAAAACCCAGAGTCAGCTCCTCCCCCGAGTCTAAAGATTTAAAAAAAAAAAAAAAAAAAAAAAAAAGTAAGTCAGTTTTCTCTGCTTGCTGTCTGGATTTTTGAACTTCTGTTCTTCATATTTTCAACCACAAAAATCTAGAAACCTCCTGTTTTAATGGAAGGGAAGACTTGTAATATGATAACATAACCCTAGGGGCTGTGTGTAAAACAACAAGGCTTGTAAGAACCGGCCACTCCAAAAGCTCCAAAGCGCATGCAGAGCAAAACCGGGAATAAAATGTGACCGCTGTTCTCTGGGTGTACTTGTCATGAAATGTTTATTTCTTTTTTTAACTTGCTGGCATCTTTTGAACTGCCACAGCCCTGCCTGACCCTCCTTCACGGGAAGGATGAAGGATGTTTTGTTGGGAAAGAAATCCCTGATGAAGTCTTTGTCTGGGTGGTTGGGTACACCTCACCAAAGGCAACGTGCAGTGCATACAGGTCTGGCAGAGATGTCCCGGCTACAAGGAACGATCTCAGCACACAAAGAAAACAACAGTCTGGACTGGAGGGTAAGGAGATTATAAGGATTAAACAAGATGGAGAGAGAGATGTTTACAATTATTATTAGCTTCAAAATCTGCCCAACCAGAGCAGCAAGGCACTGCCCATCTGTTGTTTTACGTCTACGCAGCCTCGATGGTTTTGTTCCTGTTTGCACCTTAAATTTGATGTTCTGGTACAACCTAAATGTAAAGCAACACCAGCAATAGCAAAATCCGACACTGATGATGCAGCGCTGGAGGCATTGAAGCTGGCTGGGTGGAAGCAGCTGGGGAAGAAGGGCTCTGCAAAAAACACTTGGAGAGAGAGAAATAGCACCTTAAATGCAGTACTGTAACAGGAGAGAGGACAGAGACAGCACTGCTGGGCAGAGAAAAGGCAACACGGGGTTTTCTTGAAGGAAAAACTGAAAAATGGTTATAATTAAGAACACATTAAGTTGAGCTGAGTGGTAGTATCACATGAGGCGGTCGTGGCTTTTTGCACAGTTCAAACCAACTCCCTTGGCATTTGTGTTATAAATTCCCTTATCCACATCTGCTCTAACCTGACAGAGAAATGTTGCTCAGGGCTGCCACATCAGCAAAGGACGTGAGATGAGGGGGGTAGAGAATCTGCCAGGAGCTTGCTTTAGGGGATGGGAAGAGGATGAAACCTTTTTCAAAGGAAATACATAAAAATCAAGGGGTGGATTTTGCAGGCTCTTTCCTAAGAAATCCTCATCTCAGCAATGGGGCTATTTTCTAGGGGAAGATTTGCCTCTGAAAGGGAAAGATGCTGGACCCAGTGCAACCTTGGAGGGTTGTATGTGTGTGGGGGGGTGTACGTGCAGGGGGGTACGTATCTAAACCATTCCTGAGACGTGAATTCATCGCTGTTTTTCAGGTCATGATATTCAACTCTTTCAAAACACATAAACACATCCACGTGGGTGCAGGGTGTGTTCACCTCCCTAAGGCACGTGGCCACATCATCAGGCTGCCAGGCCCTAATGGTTAATCCCAAGAGGCACGACACTAACGGCAAGAGCCGGCCTCTGGGGGAGTAGAGCATGGGCAGCCCGAAATCCCGGCAGTCTGGGTTGTACCTGCAAACATCCTTCGTCGTTTGGGTCGAACAAGGGGAAAGGTTTCAGCTGGAAAGGACGGGGGACTTTCAGTGCCTGGACGGGTTTTTTTGGACGCTTTTTTTTTAGGCTGGGCAGTTCAAAGAGTTGTCTCAAAACGGAACTTTTTGTTTTGCTCCTGGTGAATAATTTAAAAGGTTTAAAAAGCTTAAATAGCCCTAAGAAAAGACCGTTCTGAAATGACCGTTGTCTTTTTCTTTCTTCCGAAAGTCACTGAAAACCCGAGTGAACCTTGATCGCGTCTGGGAACTGGTTTGATGTTTTGGCTCAGTCTGACCTGGAAACCTGCTCCTGGCGTGTTCGGAACCCCAGGCTTGACAGGCGGAAGCAAAACGAGCAGTTCAAGTGACTCGAGCAAGATCACCTTGCAGGTAAGGGGCAGAGCTGGAAATACATCCCCTGACTTCTATCCTCCCTCTCTGCCAAGCCATTTCTGTCTTTAATCAAACAATCACAAAGGTTGTTCCGCGGCAAGGTGATAATCAGCCTTGCAGCTGATTGCGGTGAGTTTTCACCGCCTAGTAGGGCCAGGGAAGAGAGATGCTTTCAGCCACTGTAAATCAGCACAGCATCGCTTTCCTTTCCAGAGAACCACGCTGATTTATGTTGGCCTCGCAGAGGTCCCCGGCAGACATGTGCTGGTGGATTAAAATCAGGCTGTTGGGTGCTCCCGTCCTGCTGATGGATGTGACCACCCAGAGGCGGGGACGTTTCATTTACGGCAGTTCAGGAGCCGTTGCACAAGGGGGATGCGAGGGGTTTGCCGGGGCGGCAGTGCCTGGCAGAGGGGCAGGGTTGGGTGCGGTGGCGGGTCCGGGTGCCCGATTTTAATCTGCCGTCACATGCCAGTGAGAACCCGAGTCACGTTGTGCAGCCTTTAATCTCAAAAAAAAAACCCCTCTCGTGGGCTGAAGAGCAAGCACCTGGTGCTGGGAGACCACCCCGGGATGCTCCCCCCGGTGCAGGCAGGGTCGATGGGAGCGCTGGGCTTTTGGCAGAGGAATAGACAGAGCTGAACTGTAATCCCAGCAAGCAGAAGCCACAAGTGCATCAGGGAACGAGAAGTAAACGCCCTCCCAGGATAAGAAGCAGGCAGCGTGGTTGAGATTTGATAGTGGGCACAAACGAGTCGTGACTGATGGGGTCTGTTTTCCAGGGAAGCCCCGCTGTGTCTTTTGCACCATCCCTTCTCCCCTCTTCCTCTGCAGACCCCTGATCCACTTGTCTTTGAAGAGGTCGGGGTATTGGATCGGGGCCTCAAAAACAGCAGTTTAAGGGATCAAATTGTCAGCACATGGATGCAAGATCCTGGAAAGAGGATCTCAGTTTTAACTGAATTAAACTCTGGAGTCTTCATAGGAGCAAGTAACCTTTCCCGCTCGGGGTACAGAGAAGTGCAGCGAGTTACACAGGGGTCTTTGAGGAGGGTTTAGGAAGGAACATCTACTGAAGCTGTAAGGGGCATCTTGATATTGCAAAGTATGTTTATTTTCTCAAGTCAAGTTGAAAATACACAGCAACTTCCTCCAAGTTATGGAAATAAATACTCGGAACAGTTACGCTCAGAAACAGGCAACTAGCCAGACTGAAAAGAAACATTTAGCTAATGTCAGCCACAATTATTTACACGGGATGTACACATGACATAGTAAACCTTGTACTGAAATAAAACCTCCAGTCCCTCTCCCACGTATTGACTGCACAAGATCCCATTTTGATGCTGAATTGCTTTGAAATTGTTCTGTCAAAAACTTTCTTGACATCAGTATGCTCCAGCAAAATGTTTCAATCTTGGTGAAACAGCGTTTCCCGTTGCAAACCTCTTTCGTTTAAATATTTCCTCGTCTCTGCTGATGCTTCCTGGGTTCATGCCCTGCTTCCAGCATTGTTCTCTTCTGTGACCAGCATGTGACAAGGCTTAAATAAGTAATGATTTGTAAAGTGCTTTGATATCCTCTGATAAAAGATGCCCCAGAACACTGTGCATTACAGTACCGTGATTTCTCTCCCCATTTCTTCAGAATGCATTAAATGTGTGGGCGCTCTAGTTATTTCCTCTAACAGTTGATACTTTACCCTGATGTATTTTTATCTTTGCTGTTTTATAGAACTAAGCTATGCTGGTGTCAATCTGAAAGCTCCAGCACTGTCAGTAAAACTAATCCAGTTTAACACAAGCCTAAGATGAGGACTGAATTCCTTGTGATAAAAAGCAGAATTAACCCAAATAAGTGACTAAACTCCTCAAAGAGCGCCTGGTCCCACTGTCCTTACACTGGGAAAATTAATTAAAATCAACACGAGCTAACTTTCACTCTCAGCTACGTCCTTGGCATATGCCAGGAGAATTTGTACCCCGTGGTTTAGCCTCCTAAAAGCTTTGAACCTGGTGAAGCCACTGGAGAAGTCGCATGAGGAATAACTCTTCCTCTCCACCTGCGTTAATGCTGAGCAATCTTTTTGGTGAATAATAAATTCACCATGAAATAAGACATTTCCTGGGGAACTAAACTATTCATGAATTAGATGCTCATTGGGCAAATCACTTTGGCCAAAGAAACCACGAAAAACAGAAGGCGTGAGGAGGTGGTGGGAGGCTCCCGGCTGCACGCGCAGAGCCGGGGTGCCCCTCGTCGCTTTGGTCAATAAGCAAAATGTGATGTAAGCTCAGCGCCGGGCCTGGCTGCAAAGTCAACAAGAGAAGATGGAGACCCCCTCCGAAGAGTGTTCGTCTCCTCTGAGGTTTGGTTCACCCTCTGCAGATGACACTTTCTCCCGAACTACAGAGGGAGAGCAGATAATTAGCTCCAACTGGACGTCTAACTCACAGGCAGCGAAAATGAGCCGAATCCTTCTGCGGCGGCTACAGCCGCTGCTGCCGCTCGGTATTTTTTGAGCCAAGGTCTCTGAGCGCTTTATGCCAGCTCTGATCTTTGCCGCAGATCAACATCTGCAGGGGTCAGATGGGCTGCAGCTGGCGCTGGGAGCCGGGCGGCCCCTTCTGCCCCGCATGCTGGTGGCCCGTGAGCGTGACGGGGGCTTATCCTAAACGCCGTGATGGCAGAGCAGCCCGCAGCGCCCAGCCAGACCGTGGCCAGGGACCAGCGTCCTTGCCCAGCTCCCAGTTGCCTGCCCTGGGGCTGTGCTCAACCCTCCGGCACTTCGGCTGCCATCTGCTGAAAACTGGGGGGGGGGGCTCACACAGGGCTGTCCCCTGGGAGGCTGCGGCGTGCAGGAGCAGACGTGACCCTGGAGATGCGGCCACGTGGACGGGAAAGGACCACTCCAGCCCCTCCCGAGACTGCTGTCAGCCATTGACGAGATGGAGCTGGAAAGGATGCCCAGGATATCTGTTCCCCCGGCCGCTGCCCGTTGGGTCAGGATTGTTTCCCAGCTTCCCAGGGCACGCTCAGCTCCTGCAGCTCAGCCAAGCAGTCAGGGCTGTGCTGTGCCACCCGGAGGAAAGAAGGGGACGATGTGCTGGGTGTGCAAACGCATGTTTGCAGAGGGAAGAAAAGCGAGTCTGCAGGGGAACAAACCACAAACACGCACTGGGAACAAGCGCAGCTTCCAATTTCCCTGGACGACAGCAATGCTGATGTGGATTTTCCATCCCTCATCCCTCCCATCGCGCTCAGCTCCCCAGCTCGGCTTCCTCCCCGGTCACGGGAGCCCTTCTTCCCTCCGAAGAAGGGGGACGTGTCTCAGCGACGGGGCGTACAAGGCACCTACTGCCTCCCCCAGCAGCAGGGCAGGGAGGGAGGCTGCTTTTCTCGTGAGCTCCTGCCTCATTTACAATTTGCTGTCAGGGCAAAGCACGAGAGCTCCTTCGGCGTCAGATTTTTGCAGACTGGCGCTGGCCATAGAGAGCAGCTAGGCTGTGGGATTTCCTGTGCAGGACATTGTTTAGACCAAAAAGCGTGCAGAGCTCCAAAAAAAGAGTGAGATTTACTTATTGGTACCCAAGAGTCTACAGAGCTGGGCTAATTAACATACGAAATTTGGTAAAAGACATTAAGTCTTACGCTTTCAGGTTTAAGCCAGCCTCTAATTACTAGGTATTCGGAGATTTCCTGAACCCTCCTCTGTAGCATCTGGCACTGAGCATCCCTGGAAGCAAGATGCTGCGCAGGTGGTGCGTGTGCTGGAGCAGCGCTGGCAGTCCCATCTCCGCAGCCTTCTCAAACGCAGCTCCCGTTTCCCTGCTGCATGCTCAGCTCACAGCCCTGGCCCATCAGCTGCAGCTGATCGGGCACGCTGACGAGGCTGACAGGCCTTGATTGCAATTAAGTTGCTGCTACTCATTGCCCTGGGCCTGTTTTCCATCAGCACAGGCAGTTCAGCGTGCGCAGCCGTCAGCCTGATTTTATCGGTGATCCAGGCGAAAGCAGCCGGGCTATGGAGATGCGAGAACAGCTCGAGAGCGTGATACAAAAGAGGTCGCAAAAAATAGAAAATTCAGGTCACGGTGTTTGGGGGGAGCATGTGAGGATCGTGCTAGCAGAGGGCATGACGGTAATTAGTGTGTTAATTTGGCATCACCGGGGGTGAGCCCACCTGCTGCCCCTCTGCGTTGTGGGGGGCTGTAAGGGAGGTGAGAGCAGCTGGGGCTTTGCTCTCTGTGTTTGTGCACAGTTGTACGGAGCAGGGCGAGGAGCAGCACGAGCCAGACTGGGGATCTGGGAAGGGGAGATCGGATATCCCTCACTCTGAGAGAGGAGGCTCTCGGTTCTGGCGTGGATGCAGCTCCAGGCTTCTTAAGGATGCTTAAAAACCTTACTTTTGGGTGGCAAAAACTTCAGGATAGAAACACAGCCCCATGCTGTGTTTAACAGCACCCGTTTGGCTGCTGCTACAACGAGCGTTTCACGCCAGACTTTGTTTCCCATCTCCAGCCTGATGCTGCTTTCCCGCCGGCGCTGATCCTGGGCATCCCGGCGTCGGAGGCGTGCGCGGTGATGCTGGAGCTGGTCCCACCTGCAACCTCTGGAGAGCCCTTTGCACGGGTGACGCCACGGCTGCTGTGACCCATCCCCCGTGACCAAGCGGAGGACGTACACTCGCTGCAACCAACAGCGGCTCCTGGCCGAATGCCGGTACAGTCAGATACTTATTTCTGCAATATTTGATACTGTGCATATTTATAATGCCCTTTGTAGATCCCAAAGCATGTTAATTGACTCATTAACGAGTGTTAATGACTATGGTAACTTAAATCCTAAGCACGCCTATAAATTGGAAGTTTTACTGACGGACTAAAGTGATGATCCGAGGTCTGGGTTGGTTACAGCTCAGCCTCGTGGCAGTGGGGTGAGTTAAGGCGATTCTCCGAGCTGGGGAGCTAACGGGGAGCGGCTCAGCCTTTTCCGCAAAGCCCTGAGATGCTGCACGGCCGTGGGAGGACTAGGGGGAGTTTTGTCATCCTGGAGACGGGGTATGTTCCCCCCCTTGCCAGCTTCTCGCTTAATCAGGGCAACTCGCAACATTATGGCCAACAAACGTCAACGAGAGCACATTTGTAGTTGCTGGTGTTCTTTTCTCCTTAATGAAATGTCAACGGAAGGGAAAACAGCAGCAAATGTCAGCAATTGGTCTTTTATCACATAGACCGTTAGACACAGGCCTTCCCAGCAAAGATGCCAATTTATTAGGAGGCAAACCTCGCACGGATTTGACGGAGTGGAAGGAGTGCAGATTTCCATTAGTGATCACCTCTTAACCAGCCCCAGATATGCTAATTTGCTATAAACGCACTTTGCTGTAAATATGAAGACAGTAAAGTGAGAGTAAAGCCTCGGGAGCGTGCACTGTCCCTGGCTGAGGGGATCGGCACGGCTCTGCTAACTTGATTAATCAAAGCAGGGAGCAAACGAACACCCACCCTCGTAGCAAAGCATAATGACTGTCACTGAACTTGTGTCTGGGGCTGCGTGTGCGTTGTAAAGATTGCTCCAAAGAAATCGGGGCTGGCTCGCTCGGCTGTGGCCCCGCCAGCTGGGAAAACACATCGGCGTTACAAAAAAACGCAGAAGTTTCACTGAAAAGCTGCATTTATTTCATTGTGATCCGTGGATGCAAACACCGTGGCGGGGAGGAACGGTGGCGAGGATTTCTTTGTGTTTCCTGGACAGAAGAGATGATGCCGGGTGTTAGAAACAGCGGAGAGGAGCAGCCCTGCTGCTGCAATACTGAAGACGCAAACGTGTGTGTTTCGGTGATGCTGCAGAGCTGAAAATAACCTTGAGAGAGCACACGCGGAAAGAGCCGGTAGCTCGTCAGGGGAGAGACGACAATTAACGGGAAGATGGATGGGTGGTTATCGGCCCGAGCGCGGCGGGGCTGGGGAGGTCAGCCACGGGGTGCTCGCAGCTAGCGAGAAAGCAAGGTTTCCAAAAAATCGCTGCTGTGCCATGCTCAGCACTCAGACATAAATAAATAGATTTGACTTTGCTTGCCTGGCCCGCAGAACCTGTCTGCCCGTGGGAGAAAAGCCTGGGCTTCCCAGCGCGGTAGCAGGTAGATGGGTGCGGAGCTGCGATTTTGAGCCGCCTGATGCTCTGCCTTCCTGGGGGGAGATGACACTGGTCGTTTTTTACCATTACAGGGATTTTTTTTAAACTTACGACTTTCAGGGAGGCTGGCTTGGATGGCACAGCCGTGTTCGAGACCTTGGTTTGATGACTCCTCTCTCCCAGGCTGCTGTCACGGTCCTTCGGTCTCCAACCTGAGCGGTGACACTTGAAGAAATACGTTCTGCTACTCCCATGCAGCAACGCCCGCCCGAGACAGCACAGTCAGCAAAGCGAGGGGCAAACGTCGACACCGGTGCTGGGGTTCAGTGGGAAAACTCAGCAGGGGAAGGCAGCGCTGCAGCTGGGTCTCGCACCCTTTGCAATAACAGCCAAAGGAACAGGAATGCACCTCGTGCGCCATGAAAGGAGTTACAAAGGTCAGTGCAGGAGTGGCTGTAGCAAGGGAGGATTGCAGCAGCAGGAACGCTGCGGATCTTTCCCCGTCGGGATCGTGGCCAGGAACTGCCCTGTGAAATTGCCGCGGAGAAAGGAAGCAGCAGAGCAGCACGCAAGTGCAGGAGCCGCTGCCCGAGCGAACCGGAGCACGGTGTGATACGTTTAGCCAGTGGTGGTGCAAAATACAGAAATAGGAAAATAAATCACGGATGTGTCCGATACCTGCCGGCTGGCTTTCTCTGGCTAGTTTATCAATGAAGTAATTGCAAAGGTGTCTGCCTTAACTCATCAGATATTGGCAAGCGGGAAGCCCTCCAGTGAAATGCAGGCTGCTGGGTGGGAGCTGAGCTTCAACAACAATTTAGGGAAACATTTGAGCGTGTGCTTAAAGCCCTGGACTTCAGTTAGGTCTGAGCATGTGCTTACAGTAAGCGCAGATACTTAAGTGAGCTGCTGCACAGAGATGGGTCTATGTATATGCTTAAATTTGTTCCCGACACAGCGATTTTTCAGGTTTTGTGGTATTTGCGTGCTGCTGCCCCTAGAGAGCCGCTCCAACGAGGTTAGCCCTCAGGGGGAAGTTTCTTCTTTCAAGTTTCGGTCACTGTCCCCGGCTCTCCCTCTGCGTGCTCAGATTCAAACCAGGCACTAAATGGAGACGTACCAGTGGCACCGTCCTGTTTCAGGCTGGGCTTTTTGGGAGAGAGATTCTGCCTAACCCTTCCGCCACCCGCTCGTGTCCTGCGGAGGGGAACAGGCCAGCGGTGGTTCGGCTTGGTGACTCCTGCGCATTGGCTCCCGGCTACAAACGTGAAAGGGGAACGTTAAAATTTGACTAAAAAGGGATTTTCAATTACACAAATGTTTCTGTGAATAATAGGCTTTGTAAAGCATTATTCTACAAATCCTAAATATGGGGTTTAACCTCCTCGTTATTATCCCTTTAATTTGGGAAAGACTTTGAGGGCCTTAATCTTCCACACAGTTCTGTTCAGGCTGAGTTAAAAGCACGCTGGCGGCCGCGGTGACCCTTTATCAAACGTGATACTGAAATATCGTATCACATTTTCTCATCCCAGGCTGGGGGCAATCAAACACCTCTTGGGGCAAACACGGTTTTTTTGGTGTCGCCTGAGTATGCCGAAGGGGGGCCATTTGGGTCGTGCGGTCATGGAGCCCCCCAAATCTGTGTGGAACCCCCATGGGAAAGGTGGGGCCCCCCACGGAGCTGGTGTTTGCTGGCCCCCACTCTCCTCCCGCGGGTGTTTGTAGGGCGGCTCGGGGGACCTCGGGGGTTCCCGTGTCTCCAGCAGGGAAACTCTGTGGGGGGGGCAGCGGATCCCCGCATCTCGGGGGGACCGGCAGCTTTCCGGGGACCCCCCCAGGTCTTCTCCGAGTCTCGGGGTCCCCGCAGCGCTCTGGGGACCCCCAGCTCCCCCCCCGCGGGTCTCTAGGGCAGCCCGTCCCTCCCCGGGGGCTCCCCGCAGCCCTGGCGGACAGCGAGGGGCAACCCCCTCAGCTCCGGGGGACACCCCCTCAGCTCCGGGGGACACCCCCCCACCGCACCCCCGGGGCTCTGGGGGCACCCCCGGGGCGGAGGGCGTGGCCGCGGGGAGGGCGTGGCCGAGCCGACGTCACGGCGCCGGGATTTGCATGCGGGCCCCGCCCCCGGACGCGGTCAGCGCTGGCGCCGCAGGAAAGTTTGCGGCGGGGCCGGGGCCGGGGCCGGGAGCGGGGCCGGGAGCGGGAGCGGGGCCGGGGCGGCGGGATGGACGCGCTGAAGTCGGCGGGTCGCGCCCTGCTGCGGAGCCCCAGCGTCCACAAACCCTCCTGGGCCGGCGGCCGACACAAGAGTGAGACCCGCCGACCCGCCTCTCCCCGCCCGCCCTTACCTTCCTGCACACCCCCTTGTCCTGCACACCCCCCCCCCCTCCTTTTCCTTCCCGGCTTTATCCTGCCTCTCACCCTTCTTGCACCCACTTTTCTTCCTCTTTGAGCTTCCTCTTCCTCCCTCCTGCACCCCCTCTTAACCAGGTTTAACCAGGTTTAACCCTGTCTGCTCTACCCCCCTTTTTTCCATGCCCCCCTGTACCCCCTTTCTGCTTTACTCCTCTCGCACCCCTTTTTTCACCCCTCCTTTTAGCCCCCTTTTTGCCCCCCACTTTGCTTCCCCCCCCTTGCACCCACCTTCCCCCTGCACCCCTTCCCCCGTGCAGCAGTGGGGTGGGATGGATGGATGGGTGGGTGGGTGGGTGGGGGGCTGTCCCTGTCCCCCCCGTCCCCCCGAGGGACGGAGGAGCCCGGCGGGCGGTTTCTGGCCTCGTCCCACCGGTGGCTCCATCATGCGATCGATGGCCCCTGGGCGAGCGGCCACTCGGCCCCTGCCAGGCGTCCTCCTGCTGCAGCCGGGGAAGGGAGGGACAAGCCCGGCTGACCCCTACCCTGCCACGGAGCCCCGAGCATCGCGGTGGGCAGCGGGAGGGTGCCTTGCCCTGCCGGCACCCCTTGCTGCCCGCAGGAGAGATCAAACTCCTTGATTTTACTAATCTGATGAGATTGACCCGGTGTCGTTACACCTTTTCGCTAGGATTAAGGGCCAACAGCTGCGGGATGCGAAGGGGGCAGCCGGCTGGAGGGCAGCCTCGGGGCGTGGGGGGCCGCCCCAACGTGGCCTTGCGGGACATGCTTGGCAGAGAGGCCCCTCGAGATGCGGCAGCCCTGGGACTCGCCCTGAGCCCGCTGCGGAGTGACCTTGCAAAGCACCCCCGTGCCCTTCGCTGGGTGGGGGGGCATCGCTGCCGCCCCACGGGACGGACGCACCCTGGGCCTGGGTGCAATCGTTGGCGTTCACGGGAGGGTGGGTGAGGTGGTGGTGAACGATGCAGAACAGGATGTGTGGAGGAGCGTCCGTCTGTCTGTGTGCTGCCTCGGGTGCTCCTTCCTTTCTGAAAGTACTTCGGTGGCTGCACTTAAACCACCCGTGTTTCTGTCCCGGGGCAGCGCAAGCTGTTGGTTCCCCGGGGCCTCGCTGCAGCTGGCATCGTCCTAGGCAGCGTGGGGTGCTCGGGGGTTCCCCGTCCTCGGTGAGGCCCAGAGCTGCCCTGCACAGGATACGGGACTCGGGGGCATGCGCCGTGCCTGGCTAGCGAGGCAGGGAGCGCGGGGCAGGCAGCTGCCCGTCCATCGCATGCAAACTGCCCTCCACCTCAGCGTGCTCGCCCAGCTTTGGCCGCCGAGGGCGGGAGGACAGCGGCAGCACCCTTGGCTTTTGAGAAATCCAGGCTTTTCGCTGGCACCCTCTGTTTCTAGCTGGGATGCGAGGTAAATGCAGCATCCCGCCTGTCCTTGGTTTTTCCTTTCCCTCTTCAGGGTTGGGACCTGCTGCCATGTGTCGGGCGCGGGGCCCCTGCCCTGCTGCAAACTCTTGTCTCTGCAGGGGACCTCTCCCACCCAGCTTCACTGCCACCTTAGCCAGTGCCGGGCTGGCTGGGGTGGTTCATAGCTTGGCACCCACGCCCGACGCTGGGAGTGGTGCCGGGGTTTATGGCTTATCTCCTGTCTCACCTTCGCCAGGAGGCTGAGTAACCGGGGGTTAAGTCAGGGGCGCGTCCCCCCACCCTGCGTCCCCGCAGTCTGGCCCTCCCGGTGCTGCACGTTTGCAGGAAGCTGCAGAGTTTGGCCCTGCTGCTTGGAGGCAGCCGAAGGAGGCTGAATACAAGGCAGCGAAGCCTTCAGGGACGTGTTTTGTCTGCAGCAAGCAGAGACTCCTCTCCGAGAGCGCTATCATTCCCCAGGGCCGCGGGCACCTTGGGAAGGCTGTAGTTTGTTGCCTCCTGCTGAAAGCGAGACCTTCCTTAAACATGAGAGCAGCAGGTCCTGGGTTGCCAGCTCTGTGTCTGGGGGTTAGATCCTATGGTGCAATTTCAGGCTTAGAAATAACCACCTGACTTCCAGTTTGGTCCCAAACTTATCTCTCTATTTAGGACCCTCCTTCCCACCCCCCAGCACGTAAGGGAAGAGGCTGGTGGCCTCCTTGGCAATCTCAGGGGAGAGCAGAGACCTCTCCCTGGTGAAGCTTCACCCCCGCAATGGGCTGTTGGTGACGGATTTAGCAAGTCACAGCACATCACCTGGATCCCTGCAGCTGTGCGTGGGCTTAGCTAGCGGCAAATCCCATCTTAGCCTCTGTGGGTAGGCGATGGTTAGGACAGGGTAAGGTTATTGCCGTGTGCGGGGCAGCACCGAGCCCTCCCCTGCGCCTGGCTGGGGCTGATGCTCAGGATCCCCTTGGTTATGGTGTGGGCCTGGGCACTCACGATTAAACTGAGGAGCTGATGGATCTTAAAGGGTCGCTACCATTTGCTGTGGCTCGTGGAAAAAGTTTTGTGGGGTTGTTCTTGTCTCTGCCCCGTCTCCTTCCCCCAGCGCCTCACGAGAGCCGTGGCAGCACCGTGAGCTCCCAGCCGCTCGGGCACGGGGGTCCAGGCAGTAGCTAAACCAACACCCTGCTTGTACCTAAACCCTCCCTCAGGGCTTGACAAGGGGTATCCTTGTGCATTTGGGAATCCAAGAGCCTCTTTGTTGCCTCTCTAGAGCTCCCGGAGAACTGGACTGATACCCGCGAGACGCTGCTGGAGGGGATGCTCTTCAGCCTCAAGTACATGGGCATGACGCTGGTGGAGCAGCCCAAGGGAGAGGAGCTCTCTGCGGCCGCCGTCAAAAGGATCGTCGCCACTGTGAGTGTCCGTGCTGGAGCAGAGCCCTGTCTCCTGCTGTTCAAACAAGTCTGTCACCGGGGAGTTTCAAAAGCCGCAGGTCTGGAGGCAGTGCTGTCCGTCTGCAGGCTGGGGGGTGTCAGGATTGCAGGTCCAGCCCTTCCAGGGGTGAGCAGGCGTCTGGTGGTGTAGGTAGAAATGCAGACAGTGGCACTGGCAAGCCCTCAGGACCAGCCCCAGCCCGTGGATGGGGCAGGCTGCGGAGAGCTGGTGTTACGTGTCTGAGCTCTGGCTCCCCTTGATAAGCTTTGGGTGACCCTGGGTGTGGAAGAAGCCTCTGACCTGGTGAAATCAGCCTTCCCCAGGTTCATCTCTCCTCTTGCAAGGCAGGGACAGTGTTTTGAGCACGGCCAGCGCATGACCAAGAGCTGGCATGCAGTCCTGGGTTTTCCTTCCCGGGATTTGGAGGGTTAAGAGGAGAAGGGAGCAGGACAGCTTGCTCCGATTCCCAGCCAATACAGCCGCTGTCCTGCTGTAACCTCTGATGCAAGAGGGACCGGTTTCCAGCCATCCTCTAGCACCAAGCCTCCCTGGAGCCCCTGCTCACTGGGCTCCAAGTAAAATTAACGCTTCTTTAAGCCCTTATAAAACTGAATGAGGCAAAGACCCAATTGTACATTTAACTGTCGTAAAACTCAATAGGGTGGCGAACTGTGCTGGGTAATGACGGATCCTTTCCTGGCATGTGCTGAGCTGGAAGGGAGGAGAGCACTTGCATGAAACGGGAGCCGCTGGCAGAGCCCTTCACGACTGCTCTGATCGACCGAGAACAGAGCCTTTAAATAAAAGCCCAGGGCTGAGGCCAGCCTCGGAGGGGCAGGACTGACCGCCGGCTGGTCTGGATGTGGCTCAAGTGAGGTCCCCAGGGAGCAGGGCTGAGGTCTGCAACTGGCTAGCTGTGTATTTTTTTTGTTGTTTTCCGAGTTTGGGGTTTTTTTGAGAGAGAAGCTGGACAGCGAGCTGAATGTAACCCGAAGGCTGAAAGCACGAGACTAGTAAATAAGAGAAAGTGGTCCTTAAAAGTCTAGTTACTTTTTAAGCCGCTGTCCTGACCTTGGTGTGGGGGGTGCTTTGCCACTCGAGCGGGGTTTGGCAGCACAGCTCGAAGCCGGCTGCTTGGGAGCCCACGTCCTGCAGGATTGTCCTTCTCCCTTGTTCGTGCTGGTGTCCCCCTCTGCTCCGGAGCTGGCCCTAAAGACAAGACTCCCCGGGGTTTCACCGAGCGCTCACACGGCTCGGCTAGAGCAGCCGCTGCTTCGTGCTGATGGCCGCGGGGAAATCCTTGTGGAGGTGCTGGGCTGGAAGTACCTCCATGGGGTGGGGGGTGCGTGTCCTTGTCTCGTTAATGCCAGCAAAAATCACTGCTTCAGGGAAGGAAGAGTTTTAATGAGTGCCTTATCACACCTGGTAGTAAATTCAGTCTCTAGTACTAACAAGTGCTATTAATATGCCTGTTGGGTAGTCCGTATCTGGAATCTCTGCTCTGCTCACGTAGCTTTGGATGTATCAGTGTTAAAAGCCTGTAACTTTCCTCTCCCTCTTTTCCTTCCGAAGGCGAAAGCGAGTGGAAAGAAACTGCAGAAAGTGACTCTGAAAGTCTCGCCCAGAGGGATCGTGTTAAACGACAGCGGAACGAACGAGCTGATCGAGAACATCTCCATATACAGGTGGGTTACGGGACGCGCTTCAGTGGGTGTGTGCTCTGAGGCTCCTTGTCTGCTCCGGTCTCCACCTGGGCCGAGCTGATGTCGCACTGGCCATCACGTCTTGATGGAAGGCAGTGGTGAGGGAAGGAGGGTGGTTGCTAAATTTAAGGTAAATTTATGTCTGGTGCAATAAGTGTCCAGCCGGGGATAAGGAAAGACGTGACGAGCCTGGAGGTGTCGTGTGTGCAGTCTACCGATCCACAGCCAAGCGCTTCATGGCCACGCGTGGCTTTACTGCCTCTTATTGGCACTAGAAACGCCAAAGCGTCCGGGGTGACGGCAAGAGTTGAATACGGAGGATGGTCAGAGCATCTCCAAGCGGGCAAGGACGTGACCGCCGGAGCCGGGGCTGCCCTCCCCTCGCTGGCTGCTCTGCACCTCTGATACATTTAAATAGCTCTGACAAAGAGCCGGGCTGGGACAGTTGTTGAGACCCAGTACCGGTGTGGGGAGGGCGGGGATGGATTATCCCATATCCGCTCCTCGGGCTTTGGCAAATATTTCTTCCAAAGAGGCTGGAGGCAGGCGCAGGCCTGGCGGAGCAGAGCTCAGCTTGGATCTGGCCCTTTCCATCTTCTCCGTCCCTTCTCCCTCTACATCCCCCACGCTCTGCTTCTGTCCTTCACCTGCTGCTCTGCCCCCTTTTGCTAAATGCGGGATGGGGAGCACTGGGTTGGGGCACTCTCTCTAACCAGCTACTAACCCGCTTGCTTTTCTCCAGTTCAAACTAAGCAGTCGCGTACAGCCACTGGTGCTGAGCCCCAGCCCTCCCCAGGAGACAAACCCGCTGCTAAAGAGCAGAGCTGGGTGAAGCGGCCACGCCAAAATCGGGATCGCTGCGCCGGTGTAAAAGCAGGCAGAGCTGCGGAGCCGGGGTTTTTAGATGCTGCCTTAAACTCTCCCCAGATGCTTTAACAGCCGTTGATAAAGCTGTGCCCCCCGTCAGTGCTCATGTACGAGCGTCCCCTTGGTCCGGTTGACTGAAGTCAGCGTGTCCTAAATAGGCTGTTGATGTGGGGACTGATGCTGTTCCCCGGAGATGCTGGCACTGTGGGAGTGGAGATCACGGCGAAAGCTGGGGTCTCTGTGCGTGGGGGGTCATCTCCCCACCCTGCGAGCGTGCTCCACCAGTGGCGGTCCCAGGGCTTTCCTCTTAACACCTCTACTGTCTTCTCTTCGGCTCTTCTATTCACCGGGATGATGCTGGCTCTGAGCTCTTGCCCCGGATCATGTGCTGGGGCAGGACGGGGTGACCGCGGCTAAAACGCAGCCACCGTCACCGGACATGTCGCTGCCAGAGGCCTCTGTCGTAAAACTGGCTCGCTTCAGAGGCAGGTGTGAGTTATCCTTTCCCTGGAAATTAATGGCCGTCGAATATCGAGCTGAGCGCTGGGGGTTGCTGGAAGGGCCACGTGCCTGTGCAGACGACCTTCTGCGGCTTCGTCACGATTATTAAAAGAGTGGCCACGCCGCTTTGGGAACAAACGGGAGGAAGGAATGAACTTCCAAGTGCCTCTTTAACCCAGAGCACAGCTCAGCTCTGGAAGACAAAATATAGGCCATTGAGCAGAGGCATCCTCACACGCAACAAGAAACTCATGCAGTGTAAGTAAATTTTGAATGTGGCTTGTTAAGTCCCAGCACCTGCTGGGAACTGGGACCTTCCAGTCCCCTCCCTGCAAACTCTTGGGGGCAGCAAGAGCAGGAGCTGAATGGGCGTCGTGGGGCCATGGGAAAACTTTTACTGAAGTGTCCCACTTTTTCCTTGGGTTTTCTCTTTCCTTAACACCTGTTTGATCTGTCGCGTGCCCAGGGAAGAGGCTTTGCTCGCTGCTAACGCCTGCCGCCTTGCACTAAACCTCCGGGGCTGCTCCGGCCTGTGCTCGCTGGCTTCAGACGAGACGCTCAGTCCTGCAGCTCCTGGTGCAGATGGACCCGCGGGAGGCAGGGGTGGCTGATGCTGAGGGACCCGCTGCCCCGCAGAAGGGAGCTGAGCCCTCGGTCACAGCCTGATCTCCCCAAACAGGTCAGCCTGTTGCTATTCCAGAGTCTTGTTCGGCATTTCGGAGTCAGCCCTGCCCTGCCCGGGGGCTGGGAGAGACACGGCCATCCTGGGGATGCTCCACCGGGGCGGCCGAGCCTCCTTCCCCGTGTCCCATGTGCTCAGGGGTCTCGGAGCATCCCGTGCATCTGCTACCGCGGATCTCGGAGCCTGAATTTCAGCCTTTCCAACAGCTTTTCTTGGGCACCCCTGCATCAATTTCTTTCCCTGGTTTGAGCCTCAAGATTAAATCGTAGGCTGAGAACAAGTCCTTCTCTCTCCTTGCAAGCTTATCCTCCACAGAGAATCTTCCGGAGTTGCTCTTCTGAAGGCAGAGCATTTATCAGGTGTAGTCCCAGGCTGGCACACTGCAGAGTCTTTACCTTCTCTAACCTGTCCTTTCCCACAAGGTGAAACATTTTCTCTTCTCTCCTGCCTCTGCGTGTGATACACGTGGTTCACGCCGTGGCTGCGGGAGTTGCTCTGGGCTTCTCTTACGCTCAAGCCAGTGGCATCGACTCCTCTGCTTTGGGAAGGAGGTGCACTGAAGCCCGGTAACGCTCCCACGCTCCCTCTGCCTTCCCTGCTTGGCCCCGGAGCTGGAAGCCCTGGGGTAGGCGCTTGCTGGCAGGTCAGAGGAGGGGTTGGTTGATCTCCCTTGCACACAGTGCCCCGGACAAGACGTTTCGTTCTGTCTTTCAGGATATCCTACTGCACGGCAGACAAGATCCACGATAAAGTGTTTGCCTACATTGCCCAGAACCAGCTCAATGAGAACCTGGAGTGCCATGCCTTCCTCTGTACCAAACGGAAAATGGTCAGTCCAGAGGAAGAAATGGGGATGTGGCTGTAGGAGGAGGAAGCAGAGAGGGGCTGCGCCGGTGAGATAACAGCTCTGCCCCTAGTTAGAGCGAGGGGGGGCCCTGCCCCAGCGAACGGCCACGGGAGAGCACCCACCCTCCGCCTGCCCACAGGCAGTTAATCCTGGCGATGCTGCCCAGTGCCTGGCCATCACTCTTGAGCAGGCGTAACTCCGGGCTGGATTCAGCCCATCTTGGCAGGTAAAAGCCTTTCTGCCCCAAGGTCTGGGCCAGGGGTGAGAGGACCTGGCCCTGCACCGGCACCTGAAACACCCCTGCCGTGCTGCGGTCCCAGCTGCTGGGACTCTTCCCCGCTCAGCATCCACTTCCCTGGGCTGCTGGAGCCGGTCTGAGCCCGGCGTGCGGAGAGGCTTTGGCAGGCAGGGAGGTCTCCGGGGAGGCTGGCAGCGAGGTGCCCAGGGGCGGCCTCCTTGATGGGAAGTATTTAGCCAGTGGTTCTGGGCTCGCTGCCCTGCCTTCCTCACATTTCTTGCCCTTGAAGCTCCTTGTCCAATTTTTAGCAGCGTCTTTGCAGACAGGGCCATGTCCTCCCCGCGGGAGCAGCGCAGGAGACCCCGCTGCATGCCAAGGATGGGGCTTGGAGCAGAGACCTGTGTGTAGAAAACGGTCTCTGGCTCTTGCTTTGAACCCGCTTGTGGGATTTTTTCCCTGCTGATTCAGTGCATCAGGATGGGCAGGGACCCAGCACCGACGAGCTGGCGAGGGAGAGAAGTGGGCACTGGCTGCAAGCTGGGCAAGGAGAGCCCTGGGGGTCTCTCCAGTGGAGCCAGGGCTGGGGCTGAGCCCCCTCCCTGTGGCAGGAAGGGGCTTTAGGGGAGAGGAAGGGCAGGTCAGACCCCTCTGCCCCCAGAAATCCTTCCCCTGGTGCCCGTTGCGGGGCCCGAGCCGAGAACAGGATCTCCCAAATCCGCAGGGAAACAAACCTCCCGAGAGCCATTCCCAGCCGGTGCATCCCGGCGTGGTGACTCCTGGGTCCTTGCGAGCATCCCTGTGCTCGGGACGCGGCCACCGCAGCTCTGTTAATATTCTGCGCTTCTCCTGACTTTTTTTTTCCGGGGAGAGAATAATGGAAGCTACAAGTTGTCTCTCCTTTCTGCAGCGTGCGCTCCCATCCTTGCACGGCGAAGATAAGCCTCGCTCTGCAAATTAAAATTTAAATCTCTCCAGTGCTAAAAGAATTATCTCAGTGGTACATCAGCTCAGTGTGTCTCCCTCCAAATAAAGTTCTCCACAAGGCCTTTTGTGGCAAAAACTAGGAATATATATATATTTTTTTTCCCTTTAAAACGCGTGCACGTTATGCTGGTGAGGTGATGCCCTGCTCCCAGACCAGGGACTGTCCCTGCCCCCAGGGCAGGGTCCCTGAATGTGCGCACAGCTACCAGTCACGGGCATATAATTAGTCCATATTTTTAGTTCATGGGTAATTCTCAACGGTAGCTGGGTCTATTAAACTTGATTCAGATGTGACAGCTTAAATTGTAAACAGCTGTGAGGAGTTTCATACTTAATTACCATATTTAAGTTTTTGCCATAAAGCATTTGCACTTCCATCAAAGATGTAAATAGCTCCGACATTCAAATGAGCTCTCCTGCTTTGCGAGGCTTAATTGGCACCGATAGGTCTCCTTGCCCCTCCCGCACAGGAGCGCCTGGCTTTTGGGGGACGCCAGTGCCCCGTTCGTGCCCCCCCCCCCCCGCCACGTCTCCATCCTCCGAGCTACCGGGGGGCTGCGGGTTACGGACCCGGATCTGGGTTTGTTTAGTTTGCAACTTAGTAAAACGAACTCGCGCCTCAGGGCTCCTGCAGCGCGCCAGCCTTGCAGGGTGTTACTCGTTATCTCCTTGCACTTAAACTGCTCGTGAGCTCTGCCTTCTCCTAATGAAACTGGCATTTATGTCACTATTTATACATCTCCAGCAACTCGGGCTATTTAAGGTGGTGGGGTTTTTTAATGCTGCTCAAGCTCTTGGCTTGGTGAGGAACGGAGGGGCTGAAGGGGAAGGTGTCCCTGCTCCTGCTGCGGCCCTGGCTGTTGCAAAACAAACCCACGCTGTTGGTCTAAGCCAGCGAGACCCCAGCTTAGCTCGGGAGAACCAGGGGAAGACCCTGGGATCTCTCTTGTCCTGCCTCTAAGATTGCTCCCCGTTGGAGAGAGCTGCAAAGTTGTGGCGTTTTACCCTGTCGCTCTCGGAGCGTCCTCGTGCATGCGGTCGTGCACGGTGCTGGGGAGGGATGGACCGCGGCTCTGCGCATCCCTCCCCAGCACTGGTATGGCCTGCAGCGGCGTGGTCCAGGGCTCGGCCCCGGGCGCTGATTCCCTTTGAGATGTTGGTCGTTCTGGTGGGTGATGCTCTGCGGCGGGTGCAGCACAGCCGAGCCCTGGAGCGGGGAGCCAGATCCCTCAGGGAGCTGCAAGGACGAGCCCGGGGCCGTGTAGCACTTGCACTTGTTTAGATCACACTTAGGTGTGGGGTGCAGGAAAAGCTGCGCATGCCCCACGGTCAGGAGCAGCTCTTCTCTCCCCATCGGTCAGCGCGATGGCTGTGACAGCCATGTCCCTGCCTCCTCCACCTTCCCATTACACCTGAAGACGTATCTATAATGAGCTGCGTGTCCTACACGGAGCAAGTCTCTGCTTCCATCAATATTTGATTACCCCTCCCCAGCCAGACGGGGAGCGCAGAGCGGAGGACTGGTTGGATCCGGGTTAACATGAATCTGCAAAGCAAAACCTCCAAATGATTTAAAGCTACACGAGGACCCGTCGATTAACATGCTGCCTCACCACTGTCCTTCCAGGCGCAAGCGGTCACCCTCACCGTTGCCCAGGCCTTCAAAATCGCATTTGAGTTCTGGCAAGCGGCTAAGGAAGGTGAGTTTTTTCCTCCTCTTCCCACTCTTCACGTGAAAGTTCAAGGGATGACTTTGGGTTTTTTCCAGCTTTCAAGTGCTTTTTCCCCTTGCCCTCCAAATTTCCAGGCTGCTGTTAAGGTTGGTCCAACCTCTGGTGTGATTTAAGGCATCTTCCAGGTTTCGCTCGACGGCCTTGTAAATCCAGCCAAATTTTGGCTGCGCTCCTTTCTTGCAGGTGGGGTGTGAAGGACCTGGTGCTTGTCTGTGGTGCCTCAGAGCCCTGCCGCTGTTGGGATTTTTGCTTTCACCTTCCACGAGATTATAAAATGCACCCAGAGCGTGGGCTGCTGTGGGCAGAGGAGACCTGGTGGCCTCTCCTAGCTGTCCCTCCTCCCTAAATGCTTGTGGGGAAGCGCTCTGCGGGCAGTGACGGGGTCTCCTTCTTTTGCAGAGAAGGAGAAGCGGGAAAGGTCCGTCTTGGAAGGAGAAGGGACGAGCAGCCCCAGCTCGGAAGCCCCTGCCCACCCCGACGCACGTAAGTCACCAACAGCAGAGCTTTGCTTCGGGCTCGGGGACAGGGAACAGCCTGAGGTCTGCGGGGTTTTCCCTGAACGGGGCAGGCTCCTGGGAGGGCTTTGAAGACCAGTAAGGAGCAAACGCTTTTGTCGTAGCGGAGATGTTGCCCTCGGCAGAGCGTTTGGGATGCAGCGGCCGCCTGCCGAGTCCTTCCTTCTCCCCCTTAAATATCTTGTGCAGCCCCTCGTACACAGCTGCTGCCACCCCAAATCTGTTTAATTCTGCCCCAGGCAAATTGGCCGTAATGTCCTTGTGAGCTTAGCGTGGACCCCCCACATCCCAAGTTTGATTTTGGGTTTGTCTCGGACCCAAAACACTTGCCATCCCATTGGCTGAAGGAGATGGACGTCCAGGTGCCGCTCTGCCTCCGGCTCCCCTAAGGAAGGAGAGGTGCGTGAAAATAAAGCAATTAAATAGTAAAGCCCCTCATAATTCAGTGCCTGGCTGTGGGTCCTCTGCTGCCTCTGAAATGCAAGACGTGTAGCCAGGGAGAAGTGGCACAAAAGGCTAATCTCTTCCATGCTGGCCACGGAGATAAGAGGATTTGGCACAGAGGAAAATAGCATTCAACTGGGCTTCCCTCCAGGCCGGCACGTCTCATTTCTTCATGTGAAGGCCCAGGACTGGAGGAATCTGTCGCAAATGGTGGCACACCGGGATAAGTGAGGCCCAGGGCTGCCGCGGGTGTAGGAATGGGCTCCGGCGTCTGCCTGGGGGATGCTCCGCAGCTGAGGCGCTTCTGCATCCACCCTTACTGCAGGGTGACGGGGAGGATTTGAGGCTTCCCTGAAACAACCCAGCCTGCGGTGTACCGGCAGCCCCCCAGCTACAAACTGCTCTTCACCCAGTGCAGGATTTGCCCTCGGTCCTGTAAAATAATAACGCATCTTTGTAAGACGCTGAATCGATGCCGTGGGCTGAGCTGAGGATACCGCCCGGGTTCTGTTCCCACCGTGGGGTTGGGATGTCCCGGTCAGCTCTGCCTGGGCCTGATCCTGACTCATCCTGAATGTAAGCGGGTACCCAGGAGCCTCCCCTGATGGCTGCTGGAGGGACGAGCCGGCCGATCCTCCCTTGCGTCCCTGTCGAGAGGGTCTCGGGTGCCTGATCTGAGCATCACGAATTATTCAGGCTGAAACCATGGCCCCCGCTGGGGTGAACGCAGCTCCTCCATGGTAAGGTTTGGGGCCATTCTGAAGGAATTTGATGCAACCCTTTGATTCCCCTCTTGAGGGGAAGCGATTACTGCAAAAAGGCTTGGTTTTGTGTCATCTCTGTTTTCCCCTCCCCTGCCTCATTCCCTCTCCGCTCTGTTCACAGCAGCAGCTACAGGGAACTTGCTGGATTTAGAAGATCCTGCCAAATCGCCCCTGACCAGCAGCGCAAACTCCCCACACTTAGATAACAGCATGTTTGGGCCCAGCTCCTCTGTAAATAACAACGTGGTGTGGGTAAGTGTGTGCCCGGGGAACCGTGGCATCTGCCGAGCCAGGGGGCTGCGATGCCACCTCCATTTCATGTGCTC